>NC_137030.1:5271903-5296903 GCF_032717465.1 Coenobita brevimanus | reverse complement strand
TGGTGAGAGAGAATTTTTTTTTTTTTTTTTTTTTTTTTTTTTTTGGCGTATCAAGTTCAAAGTGTCGTCTAAACTGAACAATCCATTTAGAAATAAAAAAAAATATGCTGGAAACTCAACCGTCTTCATCTGAAATAAAAAAAAAAAAATATATGCAAGGAACTCAGACGTCTTCATCTACACACACACACACACACACACACACACACACACACACACACACACACACACACACACACACACACGGTGGATTTTATAGTTTAGATGTCACCACGTCCTCATGTGCGTAATATTAAACCCAATTTTCCTTTTTTAAATAAATATTGCGATTACTTTCAGACGATTTTATTCAGCTTAAAGGAGATTTTTTTGAAACGATTTTTTTTTTAGAGATATTTTTGGAACTAGAGAAATTAATACAAACCTTCCATTAGCAGCTTCAAACCGATGACATTTTCTATTTTTTTTTTTCTCTCCCCAGACGATTTTATTCACCCTAAGAAAAATCGCGTCTTGAAAGGTCTATTAAAGCCATTCTCTAATCTCTCCAATTCCAAAATCGTTCTCTGAGGTCAAGAAAATTGTCTCTAAATAGGAAAAAGAAAAGGGAAAGATTAGCTCACTGTAATGGGTGGCTCTCAGGCGAAGCAGAGTCGTGTTTTAATAGTGTGTGTGTGTGTGTGTGTGTGTGTGTGTGTGTGTGTGTGTGTGTGTGTGTGTAAATCAGTCTGTCTACTTGTATCTCTCTCTCTCTCTCTCTCTCTCTCTCTCTCTCTCTCTCTCTCTCTCTCTCTCTCTCTCTCTCTCTCTCTCTCACTGGTGTTGAATATTATGCAAATGCGTTCGATGTATTTCGGAGCATGAAAGAGACCCCCAGAAATATAATTACTTTTCGATATTCGCAGAGACCGAGAATAAACACTTCCTCATTTGCATTCCCCAGTGAGAGAGAGAGAGAGAGAGAGAGAGAGAGAGAGAGAATTATTTTTATTATTACCGTCATTATTCTTATTCTTGTTATTATTATTTTTATTATTATTATTATTATTAGTAGTAGTAGTAGTGTATAGTTAATTCTAGCACACTTTAGGTTTGGAGCATCTCGAACTGAAGGGGTTTAATATACTTAGGAAACACGTATTCTTTTAATACATCAACATTCTCTCCAGTACTCGCTCTCAGCTGAATAAAATCGTCCGGCCTTAGCTGTAATAAACCACTAGAGTTATCCCTATCATAAGGCGGTTAATAGTACCCTTATTAACACTCCTAGGCTACTTTTTGTTTTCTTTTATGCAAGGAAGAAGAAACCAAGGGCCAGAAGTCCGCATAGAATCATTTGATATTAACCAGAATCAATTACTAGAGGCCTCCCTACCATGTGAGAGTTGATATTTAGATAAGGGAATAACACTTGGGGAGGCCTGGTTAGTCAGGCGCTCCCTAAGGATTTTCGGACGCGGTTTCCCTCCCGTAGACTTCATTGACACATCAAGACCCTGGTGGTTCCGCATCTCTCTGGGGCCTTTATATTTATATCTATTTTCTACTAAGTTAACTCTCTCTCTCTCTCTCTCTCTCTCTCTGGTGCTAAATATAATATGCAAATATGTTCGATGTATTTAGACGCTTGAAAGGGATCTGTTAAATGTAATTACCTTTATATTCTGAGAGAGAGAGAGAGAGATGTGTAGAGGTGTTTGTCTTTGTGAATGTACAGTATATTATGTATGATTAAAGCGAGAATAATAGCAGGTAAAATGATAGCAGTTTGAGACGAATAAAAGCCAAATCATTACAAACGAAGATAAGTGAAACAATAGCAGTCAGAAAAGAAAAAAATAGCTGAAGATTTACTGTATATACATACGATTAAAATGAGACAAATAATAGGTAAAATAATAGCAGTTTGAGGTGAAACAAGACCCAAACATTTATAAACCTACGTAAGTTAAACAATAGCAGAGTTGGAGGCGAAAAAATAAGCTAATCGTTTACCACATATATATATAATTAAAATGAGAAATAATAGACAAAATAATAGCATAGTTAGTTGGGAAATAGAAGCCAAACCATTACTTGTCTTACGTGAAACAATAGCAGAGGCCGAGGAGAAAAAATAGCTAAAGGTTTACCATATATATAAAGTGAGGCAAATAATAGGTAAAATAATAGCATAACTAGTGGGGGAATAGAAGCCAAAAGTAAAGAAAAATAGTAGGTGAAGGTTTATATACGATTAAATCAGATAAATAATAGGTTTAATAATAGCATAGTTAGAGGTGAAATAAAATCCAGATATTTATAAACTTACATAAGTGAGACAATAGCAAATTTAGAAAAGAAAAAAAAAAGCTAATCTTTTCTATATATGTAATTAAAATGAGACGAATAAGAGATGAAACAGTAGCGAATAACCCCTTTAACCTGGTCACGTCTATTGTTTTATCCTTGCTACCTCCAGACGATTTTATTCAGCTTGGGGGAAGAAATCTCGTAGGAAAAGAGGTTGTTTAAGGCGATACTAACCCCTCCAGTTCCTAAAATGTCTCCGAAAACTAAATAAATAGACCTGGAAATAGACTAATAAAAGACATAGGCCATCGAACTGAAGGGGTTAATAAAAGACGAATGGGAGACACGCCATTGAGGTAAGACAAAAGCCAAGACTCTGACACAGGGTAAATTGAGACAGGAATCAAAGGCGAAAATAATAGTCGGACTTTATGAGACACGAATGAAAGGTGAAAAAAAAGCTAGGTTTTAAGAACATGGTAAATTGAGACACAAAGAAAAGAAGAAACAATAGCCTGATCGTATTAGCATAAATTGAGACATGACTCAGAGGAGAAACAAGAAGCAGTGCCAAGGCACAGCAAACCCGTCCCCGGCAGTCATTTTAGTGCTGACGTATAAACACACAACAGGATATCTAGTCAAAGCTGTCACATATCAACGTTGGAGTAAATCGGGTGAAAATTGACGATTTTATGCCCATTTGAAATTTCAGGCCCGACTCACCTGACATTGACCCCCCTACCGCCAAGTGGGGGTAACCCCCCCCCCGATGTAATAAGACATGTTATGGGATGCAGATTTGAAAGATGCACCTTAAGGTTTTGGTTTCATGTCGATATGACGAATTTGAAAAGTGTAATGGCGAGAAAACGATTTTTTACTTGTTCCCCCTCCCCCCCTTTTTTTTTTTTTTTACCTTTTTTGGCCCTACAGCCTAGACCTTGGCTCAGTTTTTTCCAAAATTTCATCAGGTGATTAGAAAGTCACAGCCCATCATCCCTGTAATATTAGTCACTATCACACCAGTAGTTTTCGCATAAAGTTGTTAACAGACAGACTAACAAACAAACAGACTAACCAACCGAATGAAAACAGACGGGTTACAGTAGACTGGTCTTTGTAATATAATCTGAGACCCATACGTGAAATAATTCCTATCCGTTAACAAAACAAGACAATGAGACATGAATCAAAGGAGAAATAATAGCCAGGTCCTCATAGCACGCGATAGAAATGAGACACGAATCAGAGGTGAAATAATAGCCAGCCTTAAGAGCATGCAATTGAAGTAAGACTTGAATCAGAGGTGAAATAATAGCCAGCGTTACCAGCAGACGAGAGAAAAGGGACAGAACTCAAAGGAGAAAAACAAGTTGGCTCATAGTATCATACGACACAGATGAGACACGAATCAGAGGTGAAAATAATAGGTAAAAGTATGCAGTGATCGTTTGGCGTCAGCAAGGGAAAACACAAAAGAAAAAACAACGAAAAAGAATAAAATGACAAAACAAAAAAATGGTAATATGACAAATAAATAAAATGTCAAAAAAATATGAAAAAAAAACAAAAAAATATTAAAATGACAGAAACAAAGAATAATAATATGACAACGTAAATAAAATGACAAAAACAAAAAAATAATAAAATGACCAAAACAAAACATTTTTAATTAAATGACCAAAAATAAAATGACAAAAACAAAAAAATATTAAAATGACGAAAACAAAAAATAAATGAAAAATAATAAAATGACAAACGAAAAATAATGACAAACAAAATTTAAAATGACAAAAACAAAAACTAAAATAAAAAACAAAAAATAGTAACATTACAAAAATTAAAATGACAAAACAAAAATAGTCTGTCTGTCTATCTATAGCCCGACGCTCTAATCCTGCAAAGGGTGGCCGCAGACAAAACGCCTCCAAGTCGCTCTGTCACCCACCATTTGACTGCCCTCCCCCAAACTCACTCCCCCCTCCCTTGTATACCTCTCAACTCCGTCTCTTCACCTCATCCTCGGTCTCCCCCTCTAGAAAATCTACAAAAATAGTAAAATGACAAAAAAAATATTGAAATGATAAAAAACAAAAAATACAAAGACAGAAAATAAAGGAAAAAATTAAAGTCACCATATCCATGAGCTAAATAAAATCGTCAGGAGAAGCAAGAATAAACAGCAGAAAAAAATTACTTAGCCACATAAACAAAACAAAAAAAATCCATAAAAAAAAATGTTATAGGTGACGGAAATGGCCTAAATTAGTAAAAAAATAGTTAAGCTGTTGTTTTATGTATATCCGTCCATTATTAGTACTAAATCCTGGAAAATCCCTTTATTGCAGTGAATGGGTGATGTGTGGGAATTGGTTTTTATTTTTGAGGCGGTATTTGTTATTGTGGGTGGTGGTGGTGGTGGTGGTGGTGATGATGATGATGATGATGATGATGATAGTAATTTTGGTGGTGGTGATGATGGTTACTTTGGTGGTGATGATGATAGTAATTTTGGTGGTGGTGATGATGGTTACTTTGGTGGTGATGATGATAGTAATTTTGGTGGTGGTGATGATGGTTACTTTGGTGGTGATGATGATAGTAATTTTGGTGTTGGTGTTGGTGATGATGATGATGATTTTTATTTTCATTTTGGTGGTGGTGATGATGATGTTAATGACCATATTAAGAGTAGAAACCATCATCATCATCATCATCACCATCATCATTATTATGCTCATCATCATCATCATCATCATATTACCCACTGTAGAGTACCAGTTCAATAATAGTCCCTCCAAAAAATAGCCCCCTTTTTAATAGTCCCTTTAACAATAGCTCATTCAAAAATAACCCCATTTTAAAAAAGATAGTAATCCTTAAAACTAGCGACTTCAAAATGGTCCATCCCTTTAACAATAGCCCTCTTTAAAACTAGCTCTTTCACTTAAAAAAAAACAAAAAAAAAAAAAAGGCCCGTTTTCCAAAAGAATCTCCATGTTTTATATTAATACAGTTTATTTTTAACAATAGCCCCCCCTCATAAAAACACCTGTATTTAAAAATAGTCGTTCTTTATAGTTCATCTTTAACAATAGTCTCTTCACAAAAGCACTTCCCCCCAAAAATAGCCGTATTCTAATATAGCTCATCTTTAACAATAACCTCCTTGCTAAAAGTGTCCAAAAAATAGCCATCCTTTAAAAATAGCTAATCTTCAACAATAGCCCCTTCACAAAAATACCTGTCTTCACTTAACAATAGCCTCTTCAAATAAATACGTCTCCAAAAATAGCTATCCTTTAATACAGCACATCTTCAGCAATAGCCCCTTCACAAAATACCTGTCCCCTAAAATAGCCATCGTTTAATACAGCACAAACAATAGCCCCTTCAAATAAATACGTCCCCAACAAATAGCTATTCTTTAATACAGCATATCTTAACAATAGCCCCATCCATAAAAAAAAATAGCTGTAATAATTTAACGTAGCTCACCTTTAACAAGAGCCAGTCTAATAAAAATATTTAGACCCGTCTGATTATAAATACCTCTCTCCAAAAATAGCCATCCCTTAATACAGCGCATCTTTAACAATAGCCCCTGTCAGAAAAAATACATGTAACTCCAAAAATAACAATACAGTTATACAATTTTTCTGTAACAATAGCCTATCTCAAAAAATGACTCTCTCTTCCTCAAAATAACATCGAACGCAGCTGATAGATTATGTCATTCCTTATAAAAATAATAGCTCAATCTCCCAAAATAAAAGTCCTTTGAAACAGCTCATCTTTAACAATAGATTCTCAAAAATACCTCTGTCCCCATATATGTAAAAAAAAAAAAAAAAAATCCAAAAATAGGCTCATTCGTGGAAACAATCTCAAAAAATGGCCATACTTTAAAATATCTCAGCTGTAACAATATCTCATAATAATAATTCTGTCACCAAAAATAACCATCCTTTAATAAATTTCATATCTAACAATAGTCCTTATCATAATTATAGTTCAACCTCCAAAAATAATAATCCTATAATACAACTCATCTTTAACAATAGCCATCTCATTAAAAAAATACCTGTCACCTGCCCAGCAAATAAATGAACTTAATAATAATAGAAATAATAATAATAATAATAAAAGTCGTCGCCAGTATCCCATCTCAAAAATAATAGTTATAATAATAATAATAATAATAATAATAATAATACAAGTCACCAATAGTATCCCATCTCAAAAATAGCTACCTCTAAAAATAGCAATCCATTCATCACCTATAGTTAGCGAGAGGAAAATTCATCCATCATTCATCGTGTATTTACCTAACCCTTTCAGTCTGATGCTGTATTTTTTGTATTATTCCTGCTATTGTTAGACACTTTAATTTAAGGAGAGTTAGGAGGGTTCAGGAAAGTTTGTATCTAATCCCTCAAGGTAGGAAAATGTCTTAGGAGGTAAAGAAAATTGTCTGGAGGGCTGAAGAAGAATATGAAGAAAAGATACTCGAGTTGAAGGGGTTAATGGTAATGGATTTGTCTTATTAACCCTTTAGTCTGAGGATTTTATTACATTTATTTGTGATGTTACTATTTTTTTTATTTACTGTGGAAGGATCTCTAGTTTGTAATACAGGATGAGAGAGAGAGAGAGAGAGAGAGAGAGAGAGAGAGAGAGAGAGAGAGAGAGAAAGTAATAGGTAAAATAAAATACAAATAGGTGTCTCTGTAGTTAAGATATTGAACGAGAAAATAATCGACTACTAATAACAATGAAAATATCTATGTACAGTGGTTCAAAATAGAGGTGTTTCTTTCACATGTATCTTTTCTAAGTATCCTCCTCCTCCTCCTCCTCCTCCTCCTCATCATCATCATCATCATCATCATCATCATCATCATCATCATCATCATCATCATCATCATCCCTCCTCTTTCCCACCGACCTACAGTTTCTCTCTCTCTCTCTCTCTCTCGCTCTCTCTCTCTCTCTCTCTCTCTCTCTCTCTCATCCAAAAATAAGCCCCCTTCCATCCAAAATCCCATATTTTAAAAGAAAAATTGCATTCTCCCCCTCACCAATTAAGATAGCCTTACCTGCCCTACCCAGCCATCATGCTTTTCATTACCCCACACATCCTCCTGTATTACCGAGAGAGAGAGAGAGAGAGAGAGAGAGAGAGACTGTTCATTAGGCAACTCATCCTCTTGTATGACCACGAGAGAGAGGGAGAGAGAGAGAGAGAGAGAGAGAATAGACACACGTTTCATTAGGCAACGCATCCTCCTGTGTGAGATAGATAGATAGACAGAGAGAGAGAGAGAGAGTCGTGAAATTCTTGTACATTAAAGGATTGATTGAACGTAAAGAAATGCATGGCTAGTCAAATTTAAAATAAATTTTCAAAAAAGATTCGTATATATGGAAATAGGTCAAAGAAACTGTCTTGAATTAAAAAATGAATTACTGAGGAATGAAGTGAAAGGGATGTGATGGGAGAGAGAGAGAGAGAGAGAGAGAGAGAGGAGGGGAAGAAGGGAGCGGTAATTAACTTGAAAGGGAGAGAGAGAGAGAGAGAGAGAAGAGTGGGGGAGGAATTAAGCGACATTCACGTATTAAAATAAATTGACTCGTGTGTGAAAGAGAGACAGACAGACAGGCAGGCAGAGGAATGGGAAGACAATTAAACCTGAGAATCATTTAATTGTTCCAGATTAAGAGGACAGAGAAGTGAAAGGTGCTTGGTGTGTGTGAGAGAGAGAGAGAGAGAGAAAGTGAAAGGTGCCTGGTGAGAGAGAGAGAGAGAGAGAGTTATTACTGAAACGAACCGAGCATAGAGATGGGAGAACCACAAGCTTAATGCACCAATACAAAATTAAGTGGATTGAGTGCCTAGTGAAAGGTGCATGGTAGAGAGAGAGAGAGAGAGAGAGAGAGAGAGAAAGGAATTGATGAAGAGAACTAATGAAGAGCAAAGAAGCAAGTAATGAAACAAAAATGAAGAAGTAAATAATAATGCACAATATTAAAAAGGCCGCCAGAGGAGAAGAAAGATGAACAGGTGAAGGGAAAGCTAGAGAGGCAAGAAATAAAATCGCCTAATAAAATAATAATCAAATAATCATAGAGACGGAATAGTAACAGTGACAATCTATTTTCAGTCAAATATATAATCTTTTTAGAAGGACAAAATACTTCTCGATTTTATATATTTTTAACTCGCACATAGCTCCTGTTTTTTTGTGTGTTTTTTTTTTTCATGTTTTTCAGGCCAGCGCTAGACAGTTTTATTCTGCATCAGTGAGTTCTTATGTACTGAAGGAATAATTAGATCTGCTTTTATATATACCTTCTCCAGATATAAATGTGTCTTCTCAGCGGAATTAAAATATATAATGGTAAAAATAAAGGTAATATACAGAACGGTATTGTGTTAAATCGAAATGGCTAATCCATTCTTACGGAAATTTATCACGGCATTCTAATTATAAAGGTGATAGATGATAGATATATAAAAAGATGGATAGATAGATCGGCAAATAGATAGATAGATAGATAAATAGATAGATGACATTCGTATTAATTGATGAATCGATTGACGGAATGTGAGGGATGAAATATGAAAACATAAGTACAATTATACGGTCAGAGAGAGAGAGAGAGAGAGAGAGAGAGAGAGAGAGAGAGGATGGGGGGCAGAAGGGAGAGACTATCAAGTTTTAATAGGATGAGTGAAGAGGAGACTGGAAGGAATGACAGGAGATTTGGAGAGAGAGAGAGAGGGGGAGGGGGGGGAGCAGGAAAGGAGAGCAAAAATCGTGACAAGCAGAAAAATTGTTTACAGTTATTGTTGATAGAGACAGAAATAATGAAATGAAAAAGATATATTGGGGGCAGTTAAAAGAATGAGAGAGAGAGAGAAAAAATAGACTGTGATAGTGTCGGGAGACGGACAGAGAAACACAAACGAGAGAGAGAGAGAGAGAGAGAGAATAGTTTGGTCGGTAGGCGGGAAAGTAGAGGTAGATAGGTAGGGAGGGAGGCAATAGGTAGGTAATGAGAGAGAAAATGAAGTTGGGGGGAGGGAGGTGGAGAGGGAGGAAGGGAGAGAGGAATGAAAGGAGAGGCGGGAAAAGGGAGAGAAAGGTGGAAGGGGAGTGAAGATTGGAAGGGAAGGAGGGGGAAGGAAAGAAAAAGCAGAGGGGAAGGAGGGAAACTGGAAGGGAGAGAGAGAGAGAGAGAGAGAGAGACCTTTTTACATCTACTTAATCTTGTTTATCGAAAATTAATCTTTGTTCATGTCTATCTGGCTGTCTATCTATTTATCCATCTGTCTGTCTCTATAAATCTATCATGCCATACCCTCTTTCCGTGGATGCATAGTTATCAGTCTGTCTAATTATCAAGTTACATAATAGACGGAATATTAAAACTCTCATTCTGGTTGTCATTTTGAACTTCGTAAACACCTTCTCTTTAGCGACTTATTATGCTTATTACATCCTGATATTCATCCCCTTTATTTATCTTAATTCGTACATGATTTCCCTCAGTAACGCACGAGAGAATAAAAAGCTGAAACACAAAATAAATCGCTAAGAAACATGCATCACGGAGTCTCAAACAGGTACTCGTTAACTTCTTGAGTGGGTGGATTTACAAGACTAGAAAAAGTTAAACACGAAAAATAAATCGCTTAGGAACAGGCATCACGGAATCTACAATAGCCACACTAATTTTCATACTGGGTGGATTTACAGGACCAGAAAAAATAAAAAAAGTTGAAAATAAAAAAAATCCAGTCCAAGAATCAAAACACACAATATAGAGAAAATTTCCAGGGAGACTCAAAGAAAACGCAAAACTCGTCAGAAAATGAAATTGAGTGAATCGGGGTGACGAAAATGAAAAGTGATTGTCGGGAAGGAAGTGTTGAAGAGAGTGGCGAAGAGAGAGAGAGAGAGAGAGGGGGGGGGGTATTTGTCCATGGTTACTGATGTGTGAGGTGAGTCTCCTTGGTTACTAGAGAGAGAGAGAGAGGCGATCTTGGGATATAGGTATGTGTGCAATAAATTATGTAAGTCGGGCGATTGATTAGTTGATGAAAACAGTAGACTGATGGAGAGAGAGAGAGAGAGAGAGAGAGAGATAGATAAAGACAGATAGATAGGAAGATAGTGATAGATACATATGTGGATAGACGGGTGGGTAGACAGACTGACAGACGTAGGTACACGGATGGGTAGTCAGTCACAGAGACACAAACAGACTGACAGACAGATAGATAGATAGATAGATAGATGGGTGGGTGGATGAATGGATATATGGATGAATGGACGGAAAAAATGGATGGATATTCAAACTTT
The DNA here is from genome assembly GCF_032717465.1 of Coenobita brevimanus. Classification (NCBI taxonomy): domain Eukaryota; kingdom Metazoa; phylum Arthropoda; class Malacostraca; order Decapoda; family Coenobitidae; genus Coenobita; species Coenobita brevimanus. The sequence goes on along the minus strand of NC_137030.1, from coordinate 5,286,236 downwards.
AGAAAGATAGATAGATAAATGTATGGATGGATAGATAGATAAATTATGGATTATATGGATGGATGGCTATAGAGAACACATGAACATATATACAAAAATAGATAAAACGTTAGGCAGATAGATAGAAAGATAGTCAGTCAGTATTTTTGTTTCATAAAAAGTGGGGATAGATATATAGAAGTACATATATAGATTGATAGATAGATCGATAGATAGATGGAAATAGACACACAGACAGACTGATTCTTTGATAGACAGGCAGACAGAAAAGTCAGACAAACAGCCAGTAGGGAAGAGAGAGAGAGAGAGAGAGAGAGATGTGAGAAAGTGAGAAAATAGTGATGACGGGGTGAAAGACAGGGTAAGAAACGGGAGAATTGTTGAAGGAAATGACAATAGGATTCCACAGTTATTTGGACCAGTGGAGAGAGGGAGAGAGAGAGAGAGAGAGAGAGAGAGAATTTATTGAAAGCTATATAGACAGATAGCTAGACAAGTAGACGGATAGATGGATGGAAATAGATGCAAAATAGATAGATAGATAGATATAGATAAAAAGTAAAGCAGATATAGACTGGCATATATAAAGAGGGAGAGAGAGAGAAAGGGAAGGAATGAAAAGAGAGGAAAAGAGAGGGAAATGAAAGAAAAAGAGAGAGAGAGAGAGAGAGAGAGAGAGGGAGGTTGGGAGGGACTGTGAGAGATGTGTGTGAGAAAGAGAAAATTTGTGCGTGCATAAATTCGTGTGTGTGCCTAGGAGAGAGAGAGAGAGAGAGAGAGAGAGAGAGAGACAAGAGAGAGAGAGAGTTCTATTTCGGTTCGATCAGTTCTATTATTTTATTCACTTCCCCCCTCTGCCTCTCACTGCCTGTCTCTGTTTCTGTCTGTCTGTCTTACTCTCTCTCTGTCTATATCTATCTGTCATTGTCTGTCTACTTACCTGTCAATCTCTGTATCATCCTATCTACCTAGGTGCGTACGTCTGTTTCGGTACTCTCTCTCTCTCTCTCTCTCTCTCTAGGTTTACATCCGAGGAGTGGTTGGGGTAAACTGCTCCCTTATTGCTACCCAGGGAAGAGAGGCTGGTCACACTTTCCTTAAATCTCGAGCATGTGTAGCCTAGCCCCAGGTCCCTACGCTCCTTATGGATGGATTAGCCCTTACTTCAGACGATTACCCTCTGATTCAGCGTTTCTCAGCCTTTATACCCTTATGGAACCCTTGAAATTAATCTTGTCTCAGGGAACCCTTACTTAAAAATTATTATATATCATTATTAATATCTTTCATTCACTCTTATAAATTTAAAGTTCATAAGGAGAACATAATATATTTTTTCTGATAACTGGTTTAAGCAAAACATAACTTACGTTTATCTCAAGTTTATTGACAATGAAAAAATAAATAAATAAAAATAAATAAATAACTGAAATCAAACTGCTTGTTCAAGAGACCTCATACGGAGGTTTTCATTCACACACAAAAAATAAACATAAATAATCCATATGATATATAACATATATAGACAGAACGAAAACAGATAATAACTACTAGTACTACTACAATAACTTGATAAATAAAACCTAAACAAATGAAACTGAAGCAAATTAAGGCAAACAGAAGAAGTAACTTTGGAAGAGAGAGAGAGAGAGAGAGAGAGAGAGAGAGAGAGAGAGAGAGAGAGAGAGAGAGAGAGAGAACACAAACTTCTCATACACTAACAAAAATATCATAAACATACTTAAACTCTTAAAATTCATATAAAATCCCTAAATGATGGTTAACATTTACTAAATAACGTGGGTGAATGAGGGACTGTACCAGCACGGCGGGAAGTACCCACAGGGCTGATGGAGGCCGTGCATGTGTCCTGTACTCGAGTCACTTGATACACGAATCCGTCACGTATAGCTCCTGTCTACTGACCACTAAAGGCGGTTTCATACTGGCGCCGTAAAGACGTCGCTAAGTATATTCCCTGTAATTATTATTCTTTTAAATGATATAACAGGTTCAGACTTTAAGATAATACCCAAGAATTTTCCAAGAATATGCTGTACGTGTATAGTAAAATTACGAATATGAAATTAAACTAAAAAATGACTCAAAAATGCATTTACATACGATTTGCCTATTTATCATTATTTCTCTCGGAACCCCTAGCGACCTCTCGCGGAACCCTAGGCTTCCGGGGAACCCCGGTTGAGAAACGCTGGAGGGGGATTATTTGATTTAGAGGGGTTAGCAATAAGGCCTAAGTAAATCCTTCTTTACTACCTATCCTTCGTAAGTTGAGTACAATCGTCAGCAGATAGTAGTAGCAGTAATAGTAGTAGTAGTAATAATAGTAGTAATAGTAAGAGCAGTAGTAATAGTTGTGGTGGTGGTGGTGGTAGTAGTAGTAGTAGTAGTAGTAGTAGTAGTAGTAGTGAACCCGGTAGACTGTAGGCTGAAGGTACCCTCATCCTGCTGTCCATAATCTTTTGGTGGGATAGGGAGGGAGTTGAGGGACGTATGTACAGTATAACCGGGCAGTGGAGCCGCCCGGTTATGTCGGTGCACACACGTGAAGGCGTCCATCTCCAGCCCCGAGCGAGAGAGACAGAGACAGAGAGAAACAGAGACAGAGACAGACATAAAAGAAAGAAAAAAGAAAAGCGAAGCAGAGACAGAAAGATAGAGGAAGAAAAAGAAAGAGACGAGAAAAAGAGAGCTATCTTTACTGATCCGTCCCACTGTTGTTGTTGCTTTTGTCCTTGTTTGTCTTTGTCTGGCATTGCTTTTGTGTGTTTGTGGACGTGTGAGAGATGTGTGTGTGTGTGTGTGTGTGTGTGTGTGTGTGTGTGTGTGTGTGTGTGTGTGTGTGTGTGTGTGGAGAGAGAGAGACTTAGTTGTGTTATATATGTATGTAAGAGTGAATGGGTGTATGTATGTTTGTACTAGATATGTATGTATGTTTGTATGTACGTGTGTGTGTGTGTGTGTGTGTGTGTGTGTGTGTGTGTGTGTGTGTGTGTATCTTTGTGTATGTATGTATGTGAGGGGTAGCTTTGTATATATGTAGGTATGTAGGTAGGTAAGTATGTATGTAGGTAGGTAGGTATGTAGGTAGATGTATTCCCGTTTTGCATATTTATTCTTTCTACCTCTAGACGATTTTATTTAACTCTGGGTAAACCGTCTGGCGAGGAATAGGTTACACACACACACACACACACACACACACACACACACACACACACACACACACACACCATTGAATTCTCACATAATTATTCCTCTCCTAAAAGCTGAATAAAGTCGTCTGAAGCCAGCAGGAATAAAATGAAAAACGTCCTCAGGCTGAAGGGGTTAAAAGGATTTTTTTTTTTTATCATCATCATCATCATCATCATCATCCTCATAATATTTCCACTAATATTGCCATCTTTATCATCTCCTTTATCGTCATCAGTAGTTTATTTCCACTGTCATTATCATCGTTATGACTTTAATCATCATCATCAACTATTTTCAGGCATCATTATCATCATTATTATTATTATCGTTGTTATTATTATTATTATTTTTTTCTTTACCCTCTCTCTCTCTCTCTCTCTCTCTCTCTTTCTCAATACTGTATAGTTCAGTGGCCTCGTGGTCTGGAATTGTAACTCAGTTGAATAAAATCGTCTGGAATAGAGTTCTGGAGTTGCCCCCAACCGTGAGAGCGTTGATAGTATGAACACTCAGGCTCCTATGACCCACTCAACCCCCTTCACCACGATGACGTGTGTATATACCTCACCCATCCTTCCTTCAGACGATTTTATTCAGCATATCAGCGGCCTCTCGTACTGAAGGGGTGAGGGCTATATCCAACCCCCCCCCAGTTCGAAAAATCCCCCTGAGCTTATTAAAATCGTCTGGAGATAGCAAAAAACAGAATAGATATCAATGGAGTGAAAGTCAGTATTTTTTTTTTTTCGCATTTTCTGTCCTACGTTTTTTCACACTTCGTAAATATTTGGTAAGTTATAATCTATTTTTCTTAAGTTATATATAGAGCTTCTTTTAAGTTACTTTAAATTCTCGTAATACTGAATCTGCATTTCTTCGGTTAAATTGTAAGTATTTTAGTACGTAACATCCTAAAATATTCCTTTAAGTTATTTCCTGAAGTTTTTGTTTCTTAGTTATGCCCCAAAATTATTCCAGATTTTTACGCATTTTTCTTTTTGGTTGTCTCATGGCTTTTTTTTTTTTTTATATGCTCAAAAATTTTCTGTCTTGAAACTTAATTTATTCTTATATCCTGAATTTTCCGTAAGTCCATAATATAAAAAAAAAATGTATATATGATAATTTTTTCCAGCTTGGCATAAGTAAGAATAAATTGTAAAGGATTCGCCCTAGTGTAAAGGATAAAAGAAAAAAAAACTGATTTCTTTATTATTCTCTCAGTCCAGTGCATTTTAAGCCTTGCAAATACTGAAAGACTAATTCTGTTCTTTGTGCCTCTGTACAAAAAATATATACCGTCCTCTATGCATCTATCTGTCTCTATCTATCCATCTATCTATTTATATTTGTTTATCTGTGTATCTTAAATAGGTTTGTGATTCTGTTTTTTGTGCATTATACAAAAAATATATACCGTCATCTATCCATCTGTATGTTTCTATCGATCCCTCTGTCTATCTGTCTGTTTATCTATCTATGTATCTAAAATAGGTTTATGTTTTTTTTATAGAGATGGATGACATTGAAAGATAGATAGATAGATTGTTTGATGGATGGATGAATAGACAGACAGATAGATAGTTGAATACAGGCATAGGCATACATATTCATATATGGAAAGTGAGAGAGAGAGACAGACAGACAGACAGAGACAGACAGACACACACAGACCGACAACAGACAGTCAGAAAAATATGCCTACAGAGAGAGAGAGAGAGAATGTCCTACCCTTAAAAACAATGGATATTTACATTTTCAAATCCACCTTTCCATTTTCTCTTTAAGCCCCAAATAAAAACAGCCTACGTATTTTTTTTTATTAATTATTATTTTTGAGTTCCAGAAGATAAATACTTAAAGGAATCAATTTTTTTAAAAAGAAAATAGAGGATATATTTAGTAACGGGAGTGTTATCAAATTTTCTTGAGACGAAGTAGACGCTTTAATGTTTGATGAATAAATATTTTTTTTTAAACAATATATTTTGAATGTCCATGTTCTTACGTAAATCAGTTTTTCTTGAGACAACCTGTAGAAGAATATCCGGGTGACTAATTTCCGATCCCGTACCATTTTTGCATTTTTTTTCTTAGGAAAATCTTGGTTAAGTTGGGTTTCTTTTCTAAGCATTGTCTAGGTTAAGTTAGGTTTCATTTTTACGCTTTGTCTGAGTTAAGTTAGGTTTCTTTTTCTAAGCGTCACGTCTAGGTTAAGTTAGGTTTCATATCTAAGCATCGTCAGATTAGTTTGTTAGTCATGTGGTTAATATTTTAGGTCAGGATAGGTTAAATTAGGCCTGCGTAAAGATAAGGAAAAAAATAGGTTAATGTAAAAAAATTTAAAGGAAAAGTTAGGTCAGGAAAAAAATAAGAGAAAAAATTAGGTTAGAGTAAAATAATTAGGTTAGAAAAAAATACGTTCGAGTAAAAATTAGGTTAGAGTTAAAAAAAAAAAAATAAAGAAAAAATGGGTTTGAGTTGAAAAATTGGCTTAGAGAAAAAATTAGATTAGAGCTAAAATAATTAGCTCAGAAAAAAAAAATTAGGTTAGAGTAAAAAAAAGTGTTAGAAAAAAATTAGGCTAGGGTCAAAAAAGACAGGGTTAGAGAAAGAATTAGGTTAGAGTAAAAAAAAATAGGTTAGAGTAAAAACGAGAAAAAATTAGGTTAGAGTAAAAAAAAAAATGTTAGAGTAAAAACGAGAAAAAGTTAGGTTAGAGTAAAAAAAAAAATAGAGTAAAAAAAGAAATAAATTAGAGTAAAAAATATGGAAAAAATTTGGTTAGAGTAAAAAAAAACAGAGAAAAATATTAGGTTAGAATAAAAAGGCATAAGAAAAAAAGGACGAGTGATTATCCTGGGAAGGTAAAGCTAAGGGTGTAGTGCAAAAAAAAAAAAAAACTTACGTAAATTGATTCTTCTTAAAATCTCGTAAACTGATTCTTAAAATATTTCGTAAATTGATTCTTCTTAAAATCTTACGTAAATTGATTCTTCTTAAAATCTTTCGTAAATTGATTCTTCTTAAAATCTCGTAAACTGATTCTTAAAATATTTCGTAAATTGATTCTTCTTAAAATATTTCGTAAATTGATTCTTCTTAAAATCTTACTTAAATTGATTCTTCTTAAAATCTTTCGTAAATTGATTCTTCTTAAAATCTTACGTAAATTGATTCTTCTTAAAATCTCGTAAATTGATTCTTCTTAAAATCTTTCGTAAATTGATTCTTCTTAAAATCATTCGTAAATTGATTCTTATTAAAATCATTCGTAAATTGATTCTTCTTAAAATCTTTCGTAAGTTGATTCTTAAAATCTTTCGTAATTGATTCTTCTTAAAATCTTTTGTAAATTGATTCTTCTTAAAATCTTTCGTAAATTGATTCTTCTTAAAATCTTACGTAAATTGATTCTTCTTAAAATCTTACGTAAATTGATTCTTCTTAAAATCTTTCGTAAATTGATTCTTCTTAAAATCTTACGTAAATTGATTCTTCTTAAAATCTTACGTAAATTGATTCTTCTTAAGATGTGTGTAAAAACCTGTAACTTTTATATAATTTGGGGTGTTTTAAGACAACGAGTCGATCCTGATTTTCCCAAAACAACACGGAAATAAGTGTTTTTCTTAAGACAGGAGCCGATAGCCTTAGAAGCCTCAGTGTTTAAAAAAATTCATGGTTATCAAGACAACGAGCATTAAAGTCCATTGTCTTAAGAAAATTAGGATATATTTCAAGATGGCAATATGTGAGGATTTTTCTTAAGACAGTATTTATTTCACAACCTGAGCGATTTTTTTTTCTTTTAAGTGCTAAGAAAACAGTAACAGTCTCTTAAAACAATATATTCTTAAGACAGTCAGTGTTTTCTTAAGACAGGAGAAGATAGCCTTAAAAACCTGCGTGAGTGAGTGTTTTAGGTAGAGTTTTTTCTTAAGACAACGACCAAGCTTACGTGTTTTTTCTCAAGACAAAATAATCAGTCCCACAGTCTGACTTAAATCAGTGTTTTTCTTGAGACAAAAGAGGATATACTGAGAAGCGTGAGTTCTTATAAAATTCTTGTTTTTTTTTCTTAAGACAACGAGTATAAAAGCCCACTGTCGTAGGTACAATAAATTAGTTTTCTTAAGACACGAGAGGATGATATAGACAGAGTGAATTTTTGAGTTATGTAGTTAATGATTTTCTTAAGACAAATGTGTGTAGCCCGAGTCTTACATTCAACGGGTTCCCTAAAGACAACGTGTAAATTAGGATTTTTCTTAAGACAAGATATAGTATACCTAAAATCGTGTGTGGGGTTTGTCTTATAAAATTCATATATTTTCTTAAGACAGTGAAGACAAATGCTCATTGGTTTTTAGTAAATTAGGGTTTATTTTAAGACAATGGATAAGTCGGTGGTTTTCTTAAGACACAAGAGGATGCCCATATAAACGTGAGTGAGCTTTTGAGTTGTGTGGATCTAAGAAGGTGCAATTTGTCTTGAAAATGTATTCTATCTATCTATCTACTGCCAGACGCCATAATCCCGTAAGGGGTGGCCATTTGACTTTGAGTTAGTTGTTTTACGGGGAGGAGCACTAACCCTCCACCAACCCACTTGTTGACACGTAGGGAGCACGTATGGTTTGGTTATATGGTTACCACCCAGCGTTGTAAATGGTTCCTTGGCTTACAGGAAACCATTTGGCTTGTCACTCAATGTAAAGCCACCTGTAAAGGAAAGAAAAGCAATAAGAAGTGACAGGAAAGATGGGAGAAATAGGAAGAGAGGAGGACAGGCACAGAAAAAGAATGATAAAGGCTAAGGAAGAAGTAGGCAGCACTATTCTTACACAAATTAAGGTTTTCTCAAGACAAAGAAAATATCAAGGTTTTCTTAAGACAGGTGAGCATTATCCTGAGGCGTACGTGAATGAATGTACCGTAAAGTTTTTCTCAAGACAATAGAGGTTATCCTTAGAAGCATGAGTGATTTCTTGGAAGTTACATATTTCTTAAAACTTACAGAAGCCCATACTTTTATATAAACCACTTTTTTTTCTTAAGACAACGAGCATATCAAGGTTTTACTTAAGACAGATTTCATTTTTAGAGGTGTGAGTGATTTTTGGGGAAGTTACATGTTTCATTACTTTTTAAAATCTATCCCATACTTTTACGTAAATCAGTTTTTCTGAAGACAACGAGTATCCCGAGGTTTTTCTTAAGACAAATGGTATTCTTAAGAGGTGTGAGAGTTTTTGAGTTGCAAAGTGAGGATGTCTGGAGAGAAATAATCTAGTAGAGTACCCCGTCTCTTGTCTTCGTTTTTTTTTTTTTTTTTTTTTTTTTTTTTTTTTTTTAGCGTGAAGTGGTCGGGCTGTTGTTTTTATTGTTGTTGTTAGGGTGTTGTTGTTGCGTGGGTGTTATTGTTGTTATTTTGTTTTTGAGTATTTGCTATCGTTATTTATTTATTTCATTATTATTATTATTATTATTATTATTGTTATTATTTGTTTTTTTCCTCGTGCTGGTGTTACTGTTTCTGATTACTCGCTGTTTATTATTATTATTATAATATTATTGTTATTATCACTGTTCAGATTTCTTTTTGAACATACTGTATATTATTATTATTATTATTATTATTATTATTACTGCTCAGATTTGTTTTCGAACTTACTGTATTTTTCTTGTAGTTCAGATTAATAATAATATTATTATCGTTATTATTATTTTATATTTACTTGCTGGTTTTTGTTAGTTACTATATTTCATCTTTCTCATTCAGATTATTATTATTATTATTATTATTATTATTATTATTATTATTATTGTACCGTCATCGTTACCTTGAAAGAAAACAGTCAGTGTAAAAGAAGTAAACCCACTTATTGCCTTGATTAGTAATAGAACCAGCAATAAACTTCAAATACCCTTAAAATACCCAGTTACTAAAAATACCAAGTTACTAAATAAAATACCCAGTTACCAAACAAACCCTGCACACTCACCAGTAGTTGTATAGTCACTGAGCGAGTACGTTGGGGTGAGCAGTAAGGAGAGTACGAAGACCAAGAGCGAATTCAATTTTAAAAAGTTTTCCTTATCTTTCCTTTTTGCCTCTATTGGTGGTGTTGTTTGATTTGCCATGTTTCCTTTGTCCATTTTTTTTTTATTTCGTTTGCCTTTGTAGATTTTCCGTTTTTTTTTTTTTTTTTAATTTGAAATAATTCGATTCTATGTTTGGAAAAAATAATAATCACTTTTTTTTTTTGCACTAAGTTGATTTATGGTTTCAAATTTTTGCTCTACTGGTCACCCTTATACACTTTTATTCACTCTAAGTTGCAAGTGTAAAGTGACATTACGTATTTAAGTGCTCGACGATATATAAGTAGTAAGTATGAATAATTTAAATACGGTTTTCAATATAGAGGTGTGTATTATTTTGTAGCTGTAATTCAAGCACCTTCTGTACCATATTTCCAGCCTCAATTACCTAAAAATACCACTAATTATCACCTCCAGTTCATTTGCTTGAATAATTGCCACTAGTTAGGGTAATTATCTCTATTTTTAGCCATCTATTATATTTCAAGCTTAATCACTATATCATTATCTACCACACTTTATTATTCCTTTTATAATTATTCACTTACAACTTCCCAGCACCCGACACTTTAATTTTCTTCAATAAATAAGTAGCTTTTGTCAGCCACTTATATTGTTTTGAAGAGTGCTAAGGGAAGCAGAGGAGAACGGAGCGGCGCACGTCAAACCCCCTCCGCTGTTCTTGGCGCACTGATACCCTCCCGCTCGCTCTAGCTAAGGTGCGTTTCTCAACCCTCCCTTCCTCCCCTCTTCCCCCTTCCTCCTCCTCCTCCTCCTTCTCCTTCTCCTCTTCCTCTTCCCTTTTTCTTCTTTGTCTTCCTCCATATCTTCTTTTCTTTCTCTAATTCTTCTCTCTTCTTTCCGTCGTTGGCTTTCCTCCTCCTCCTTCCCCATTCTCATTTTCATATCTTCTTTCGTCTCTCTCTCTCTCACACTCACACACACACACACACACACACACACACACACACACACACACACACACACACACACACACACACACACACACACACACACACACACATTTAACAAGCCATCATTAGACCTGTTTAAACTGAAATAAATTGTCAAACTTTATCAAATTCTTCAGTACGATAAATTCGACGTTTATTTAATTCTCGTTTTCCATTATTACGGGAGACCTACTTACGGAAGGCCTACTTACGGAGACCTACTTACTTTCTTATACTTTCTTACGGTAGACCTACGTACGTGAAACCTACGGGGACCTACTTGCGGGAGATCTATTTGAGACCTACTTACGGGCCATACTTACCGGGGCCGTACTAACGAGAGAACTGCTTAAAGGAGACCTACTTACCTGAGACCTGGTTATGGAAGATTGATTATGGCAGCCTTACTTACGGGAAACAGTGGAAACTACTTACGGGAGACCTACTTACGGGCGACAGTCTTACGGGGGACCTACTTACGAGAGACATACTTCCTGGAGACTACCTACGAGACCTACTTACAGAGACACTTCCAGGAGATCTACTTCCGGAGACACCTTCTGGAGACCTACTTCCGGAGACACTTCCTGGAGACTGCTTACTGGCGACCTACTTACGGAGACCTACTTACGGGACACCTTAAAATGAGGAGTTAGTGGTCATTTTCACCAACCCCTCCACTAACGCCTTATTATAGACCTTATTCTTTCTTCCTCCAGACGATTTTATTCAGCTTAGACCAGACGATTTTCTTCAGCCTAGACCAGACGATTTTATTCAGCTTAGAGAAAGAAAAATAAATCCATTGTATCCTGAATTTACTGCCTCCCAATTCATTCTCCCTAAAGGGGTATAAATCGTCTGTGTCGTCGGGGGGAAGGGTTGATGCGTTTCCGTGGCGACTATTATTTATTTATTTATTTATTTATTATGTATTTATTTTTAGCCAGAAGAAGCACCATTTTTCTCTCACGATACATACATTCATACGCACATACATATATACGTGGCGGTAACTTTATTTATTTATTTATTTATTTATTTATATATTTATTGTAGCTCGTAGAAGCCCTGTTTTTCTCTCTTACGATTCATACATTCATACGCACATACATATATACTTACATACATACAGTACGTACATAGAGAGAGGAGGAGGAGGAGGAAGACGAGAAAAATATTGTTAACGATGTAGGTACGGAGAGAAAGAGAGGAACAGTGCTTAAGTGTGTGTGTGTGTAGAGAGAGAGAGAGAGAGAGAGAGAGAGAGAGAGAGAGAGGTGAAATATGCTTGTGTACTGAGAAAGCGAGAATTTGTGAACATAAGATATATCTCTGCATGTGTACGAGAGAGACAGAGAGAGACAAAGAGAGACAGAGAGACTGACAGACAGAGAAAGAGAGAGAGAGAGAGAGAGAGAGAATCGCAAATGGAGCATCCCTGACAGAACCCATACAGGCGGTCAGAAAGAAGATTACTGGATGAGAGATACTAAAGAATCTCTCCTTTTGAGCCAGCAGTCAAAAGGCAGAGAGAGAGAGAGAGAGAGAGGGGGGGGGAGTGAAATATGCTTGTGTATTTGAGAAAGCGATAGTTTTGAACATAAATATACCTTTGCATGTGAACGAGGGAGAGAGAGAGAGAGAGAGATACCTGTGTGTTTGAGAAAGCGAGACTGTGTAAGAGAGAGAGAGAGAGAGAGAGAGAGAGAGAGAGAGAGAGAGAGAGAGAGAGAGAGAGAGAAGGGGGGGAAGGAATGGGGAGACATGGAAACGTGTCATCATTTAAAAGGATGATTGAAGAAGAGAGAGAGAGAGAGAGAGAGAGAGAGAGAGAGAGAGAGAGAGAGAGAGAGAGAGAGAGAGAGAGGGAGAGAGGCATGCTTCATTAGATAGGCTAGGTATCCTTTGTGTGGGGTGTGAGTGTGTGTTTGTCCGAGGTAATGAACAGGAGAGAGAGAGAGGGGGGGGGGATTTAACAGAGGAAGAAAGAAAGAAAAAGAGAGAATTCAAGGAAGATTTCGAGAGAAGGAAAGGAAGTGGGCGTTAGAGATTCAGAAATAGAGAGAGAGAGAGAGGGGGGGGGGATTTAACAGAGGAAGAAAGAAAGAAAATGAGAGAATTCAAGGAAGATTTCGAGAGAAGGAAAGGAAGTGGGCGTTAGAGATCCAGAAATAGAGAGAGAGAGAGAGAGATGAAAGCCTAGGGAATGGAGAGAGATAGATGAGGACGGACTGACAGAAAGACAGACAGATAGATAGACATAACGACACATGCACACGCAGTAAGCAGAGGGAGAGAGAGAGAGAGAGAGAGAGAGAACACCGACAGACATTCACCTACATTATAGTCAGGCGAACTTATAAACACCTTTTCCTAAGCGATTTATTTTGCACGTTTCACCTTGCTGACTTTCCTTGATGAAATTTTAACGACAGGTGTGAAGGAGTGGGAGGGACTGGGGAAGCAGATCGAGGAAGCTGTACTGGAAGCTCCTTGATCCGTATTCCCGTCGGGTAAGGAGGCCCTAACACCTATCCCTCAGCGATTTATTTTTTGGATGTGGCCGGTTAATATCCTTTCGCGCGTTACTTCTGCAGAGTAAGGCGATATTGAGGGGATTTACGTAACACTGAGGAGAACAGTAAGGTGCAATAAACAAATTAAATCGCTTAGAAAAAGATGTTAGGGAGCTTTAGAGCAGAATTAGATCGGTATTCCAGTCGGTGAAGGAAACTCCCAAACACCTTTTCCTAAGCGACTTATTTTGCTTATTTCACCTCTGACCTTCCCCGTGTTACGTAAATCATTTTAATATCGCCATAGTGTGCATAGTTAACGTACAAAGGAATCAACCAGCCATATCCAAAAATAAATCGCTAAGGAACAGGTGCTTGAGATCTTAACAGATGAGGATACGACCCATAGAGGAAAAAAAACAAAAGCAAAAAGATCTGTTATTTTAAGTGTTCTTGGATTTCCATAGTTCTGTCACCTTAACTTGGTCCAAATTTTCGTCCTTTTGCTGTTTATTTCACGTTGCTCAGTGGCGGAAAAAATAGTGTTGCTACCCTACACCCTTCCCACAGCACTTCTTCGTGACTAGCAATCATCTTGTAGCGCTGGCATCTTGTGGCACGTAAACTTTTAGGATGGAGCGATGTAAAGTTAAATCATACATCTATCCCACGGCACTTCTTTGTGACTAGCATTCATGTTATTGTATCTTGTTACACGTCAGCTTTCAGGATGGAGCGATGGGAAAGTTAAATCATACATCCTTCCCACGGCACTTCTTCGTGACTAGCATTCATATTATTCCATCTTCTTACACGTCAGCGTTATAGACGGAGCGACGGGAAATTTAGACCAAGTTAAAGTGAAAGGAGTATTGTGTTTAAATAGTTAATAAGATGAATTATTTTGGGTATTTGAGTGACTGGAGTTTTTTTGTATTTTTAAGTGTTTTTAGGCTGAGATATTTAAGTATTTAGATATTTATTTTTAGTATCTAACGGTAACCTAACTCCTCTTCCCCAGCGATTTGTTCTACACTTAGTTGCTTTTGTAACTAAGAGAGAATACTGAATTAATCGCCAAGGATAAGGTGTTAAGCATCCTTTTACGTAAATTAGAATGCGATTTGAATTTAATGTTAAGTGTTTATAAAATTCTCAGACTGGGATAGAGAAAATGGAGAGAGAGAGAGAGAGAGAGAGAGAGAGAGAGAGAGAGAGAGAGAGAGTGCGAGGGAGGGAGAAATTGATCAAAGCAAGAGAGAAAAGAGTGAGTGGGAGGAGAACAAGGAAGAGAGAGAAGGAGAAAATGAAAGACAGGGGGGGGAGAGAGAGAGAGAGAGAGAGAGAGAGAGAGAGAGAGAGAGAGGAAATGGTTAACGTGAATGAAGAGGAACGTAGAGTGTGAAAATGAAAGGAGAAATGAGAGAGAGAGAGAGAGAGGTTCTCATAAACCCTCTCTTGACTCTTACTCTTTGAGCCATTATGTCGTGTTGTTACTTTCCAATAATAATAATAATAATAATAATAATAATAA
>NC_137030.1:5244403-5266903 GCF_032717465.1 Coenobita brevimanus | reverse complement strand
AAACGAATGAAAGGAAAATTGAGAGAGAGAGAGAGAGAGAGAGAGAGAGAGAAATAGCAAGTGCAGGAAAAAAAACGAATGAAAGGAAAATTAGAGAGAGAGAGAGAGAGAGAGAGAGAGAAGGAATGGCTCCCTTTATGGGATTAAGGAGGAGGTGAAGAAGAGGGGAGAAAGAAAGCAGAGATAGAGAGAATGTAGGACGGAGGGAAGGAGGAAATAGAATAGAAAAGAGGGAAAGAAGGAAGGAAAAAAGGAGGAAGAAGATTAAAGAGAGCTAGGAGAGAGAGAGAGAGAGAGAGAGAGTGAGAGAGAGAGAGAGAGATGCAAGTGAAAGAAAAAAGACTGAGGAAAGAGAACGGAAGAAATTGAAAAAAAAAAAGAACAATGGCGAAAGAGAGAGAGAGAGAGATAGAGAGAGAGGGAGGGAGAGAGATAGAGAGAGAGCGAGGGAGAGAGAGAGAGAGAGAGAGGAGGGGAGGGGAGAAACAAGTGTAGCGTTCTCCCTCCCTCCTCTCCTCTCTCCTTCATTTCCTCTCACTCCCCCAATCTCGTTTTACACTCCTTTCTCTCTCTCTCTCTCTCTCTCTCTCTCTCTCTCTCAAGTGTGGGAAGGCAAGAACCCTTCACTTCACCCCAATTAAACTCCCCAAGTCTTTCTTTGATACTCCCAAAAGCCCTAGAGAGAGAGAGAGAGAGAGAACGAGGAAAGGAGAATGGGAGACTGAAGGTATGTGGAAAGATAAGAGAGAGAGAGAGAGAGAGAGAGAGAGAGAGAGAACGAGGAAAGGAGGATGGAAGAGACTGGGTATATAGTAAGATGAGAGATAGATAGATAGATAGAGAGAGAGAGAGAGAGAGAGAACGGGGACAAGAGGAAGGAAGAGACTGAAGGTATGTGGAAAGATGAGAGAGAGAGAGAGAGAGGAAGGGAGGTAGAGACTGAAGGGTAGAGAGAGAGAGAGAGGTAAGGAGGGAGGGAGGGAGGAAGAGACTGAAAGTTATGTGGAAAGGTGACAGAGAGAGAGAGAGAGAGAGAGAGAGAGAGAGAGAGAATCATATTACTTTCTAGGAAGTGTGAAAAAGAGAGAACGCTACAGACAGACAGACACAGAAAGGAAATACCTCATCCTCGGTCTGCCCCTCCACCTCATCTTTAGCTACACACGAGGAGGTGGCCACAGACAATTCGCCTCCCTGCCACCCTGTCGTTCACCATCAAGCTGCCCTGCCTTCATCCCACACCACCTTCTTTCACATAGCAATCCCCACCCCATCCTTGGCCTCCCTCTCCCCTTCCCTCTCTCCCTCACCGCCTCATCCTCGGTCTCCCCCTCCACCTCATCTGTCTCCACCCTCCACGTCACCCTAGATCTCCATCTCATCCTCGGCCTTCACCTCCCCCTCTCCCCCTCGACCTCGCTCACATACACTCTCCTAGAAAGAAAGTAAAAGTTGGAGAAGGAATGAAAATGGATATGTGTGTGTGTGTGTGTGTGTGTGTGTGTGTGTGTGTGTGTGTGAGAGAGAGAGAGAGAGAGAGAGAGAGAGAGAGAGAGACTACGAAGACAAAAATAACGAAAAACGACAGGATAAAGATCGAATAGCCAAAATGAAAAAAAAGAAGAAGGGGGATAAGAGAGAGAGAGAGAGAGAGGAGAAAATATCGAACGAGCAACTAAAATAAAAAATATTAAAAGAAATTGCAGTTCCATTCAGCTTTCACATTGGAAATATTTTTGTTTAATTTTAAGATATTCGTAGCTGGGAGGTGTGGAAATACTTTGCAAGCGGAGAGAGAGAAAGAGAAATAGATAGATACATAGAGAGAGAGAGAGAGAGAGAGAGAGAGAGAGAGAGAGAGAGAGAGAGAGAACTGGAACTGAAAAGAAAGAAGGGAAGATATAAGAGAATGAATAAAATTACACACGAAGACTTAGAGAGACATATAGACACAAAAACAAAGAGGACAAGGAAAGAGGAAGAATTAAAGAAAGTAAACAAAAGATTGAATAAGGACACAGAAGGACAAGAAACAAATAAACAGAGCCAAATAAAACAAGAGTAAAAGAAAGTAAGAGAAAAGATAAAGTCAAGAAAAGACTAGAGACAGAGAGGGAAAAACAAGGAAACAAACAGACATACGGATAGATAAAAGCGCAGTTATGAAAGAGGGTAGGAAAAAAACAGAAGAAAATAAACAAAAAAGAAAGAAAATACTAGTTACAGGCAGATTCAGAACGAAAGACCGACAGAGACTGACAGAACACACACACACACACACACACACACACACACACACACACACACACACACAGCAGTAAAAAAAATAAGATCAAAAAGAAAATAATAAAAAATAGTAGACACAGAGGAAAACTAAAGGCGAAAGACAGACAAATAAAAATGGAGGAAATAAAATCATGAAATAAAGTAATAAAGAAAAACAAGCGAATAAAGAAAAGAGAAAAAACAGACAGCAATCTCACAGACAAAGACAAAAACAACAAAAAAAGAAAGTAAGATAGAAACTGAAGGGTATAAAGAGAAAAAAAGAAAAAGTAAGAGAAACAGAAGACCATAATAAAGAGAAAAGAAAGAAAGTGAGAAACAGAAGGCTATAAAGAGAGCAAGAAAAGAGAGAAAATAAAGAAAGAGACTAGACACACACACCTCTTTCAATTGCTCTCATCCCTACTCCTAAATCGACAACTTAAGCCATTTTTATAGCCTTGCGTCCCCCCCCCCCGCCACTACACAACCCGCTCTCTGTGTGTGGTATAAATCAGGGTGGTGTAGCGGTGGTGAGAGAGAGAGAGAGAGAGAGAGAGAGAGAGAGAGATGTAAGGCATAGAAGAGAGTGAAGATGTAGTAAAATGAGAGGGAGAGAGAGAGAGAGAGAGAGAGAGAGAGAGAGAGAGAGAGAGATGTAAGGCATAGAAGAGAGTGAAGATGTAGTAAAATGAGAGAGAGAGAGAGAGAGGGAGGGAGAGAGAGAGATGTAAGGCATAGAAGAGAGTGAAGATGTAGTAAAATGAGAGAGAGAGAGAGAGAGAGAGAGAGAGAGAGAGAGAGAGATGTAAGGCATAGAAGAGAGTGAAGATGTAGTAAAATGAGAGGGAGAGAGAGAGGTTGGGGAGAGGGAAGGAGGGAGAGGGAGAGAGAATGAGATGTAAGGCAAAGAAGAGGGTGAAGATTTAGCAAAATGAGAGAGAGAGAGAGGCAGACAGACAGAGGGAATGATTATGTATATGCATTTTTTCTTGTTCATTTTGTCTGTCTATGTGTATGAAAACTTTAGGTGTGGTGACAGAAAAGTATAAGTATAGACCAAACAAGTAACTTAAATGTAAATATGTAGAGATAAAAAGAGACAGTGAGAGATAGACAGGGCGAAGAACAGAGAAGGAGAGGACAGGGAAGTGAGATAGGAAGATAAGTTACAATTTACCGTGGTTTAGTGACAGAAAAGAAAAAGATAAGATGAAGTGGGTACTTGAATGGAAGAAAGACTGGATCAAAGAAAGGAAAGAAAGAAAGGAAGGAACGATGGAAGGAAGGAAAGAATGAAGGCAAAATGAAAACAGTATTCGATAGAAAGGAAGAGGAAAGAGAAAGGCGGATAGAAAGAAAGGAGGGAAAGGAGGAAGGAAGGAAAAAAGGCGAGGAGGAAGTGGAGTAAAATGGAAAACCGATAGTAAAATATAAAAAGACGAAATATACGAGAGAGAGAGAGAGAGAGAGAGAGAGAGAGAGAGAGAGAGAGAGAGAGAGAGAGAGATTTGGAAAGACAGAGGAGAAGATAAAAGTAAGAAAGAGAGATGTAGAGAGAAGGAAACAAGGAGAAAGAGCAAGAAAGAGAGGAGGAATGGGAAAGAAAAAGAGAGACAGAAATAAGGAAACAGACAAAGAGAAACAGTAACAGAAAAAAGAAAGGAGAAAGAGAAATTAAAAAATGGAGGAAAGGAAATAAAAACGAGTAAAAAAGAGAGTATGAAGAAAAAATAGAAAAAAGTGAGAGTTTAATTTTTTTTTGTGCAAAGGAAGGAAGAGAAAGATAGTAAAAAAAAGTTAAGAGAGGGGTTAAAAAAGGTAGCGTGAAAGAGAAAGAAAAAAGAGTGAGAAAATGAGAGAATTTAGCATGGTTACTGCGGACAGTTTCGAATTTGTGTCAATTTTATGTGCATCGTTTTCCTCTTTACTGTGACTATTACACTTTATTCCATCTTAACTACTGCGTGGGTCTTGAGAGGGACGCCTGCATGTAGTGGCATCGATAACGATGGAGCTGCCTGGTTATGCAAACGTCCCTCAACTCCCTCCTCATCCCCCGAAAGGACGATGGTGGGCTGCAGGAGAAGGACTTTTTCAGCCTGCAGTCCACTGGGTTCACGTTTCAGCAAAGCTACGGCGCCTGTGTGTGATCTGAGTGCCGCTAGTGTGTGTGTGTGTGTGTGTGTGTGTGTGTGTGTGTGTGTGTGTGTGTGTGTGTGTGTGTGTTTGTCGATGCTGGAGTATGTGTGTTTTTTCCAGTTACTGATATATTGTTACTCTGCTTGTATTATTATTATTATTATTATTATTATTATTATTTATTATTATTTTTACTGTCGAAAATTATATGATTCATTTTTTTAAATCTTAACACTGCACGAGTAACTGGGGAGGTGGCGGTGGCCCGGTGGTAACGGAGTGGACTGTTGACCGTAAGTTTGCGCAGTTGACAGTTTATTTCCAGTAGGCATGAAGATTTTGTAACTCCTTCACCCTCCATCCCACCAGCTCTCACGCCTTCCACTACACTCTTTTTGCGTGTGTTAGGGAGTAGAAAAACATTAAATGGAACTAGTTAGATATACACAGCATCGAATGAGCCGTAAAACACACGAGAAATTACCCGCGAAGTGGCAGTGCAGCGCTATATAAATACCACCTGGGGGTAGGGGGGTTTTCAAGAATACTCCCCCAGTATCCCTGCTTGTCGTAAAAGGCGACTAAAAGGGTTGGCGGAGGGTTAGTGCCCCTCCCCGGAAAACAACTAACTAAAAAAACAAACAAGAAGCCTCGGACAAGGACTGACCAAACGTTGACGACCCAGGACCGGACAAAGGACTTGGTAATGTGTACATGGAATGTAAGAGGAGCGAATGATGAGGTGAAAGAGAGAGAGATTGTCCAGGTGCTTGAGGATGCGAAAGTGGATGTATGTGGAATAACTGAAACAAAATGGAGAGGAGAAAGTGTGAGAGAATGGGAGTATGGATGGGGTATATGTGCAGGAGTAGATGAGAATGAGAGGGCAAAGGAAGGAGTGTGTATAGTTGTGAGTAAAAGATGGAAGAAGAGCATAAGACAGTATGGATCAGTTGGGTCAAGGATTGTGTGGGTAAAGTTGAAAGTTGGAATACAAATGTGGGCGATTGTGTGTGTGTATGCGCCAACGCAAGATCGTGCTAGAAGAGTGAGAGAAGAGTTCTGGACAAATGTGGAAGTGTGCATGGAAAAGTTTGGAAGGAATGAGAGAGTGTTTTTGATCGGTGATATGAATGGTAAAGTTGGTAATGTGAAGGTGGATGGAATAGTTGGTGAGTGGGGTGTGCCTGCTGAGATAGATGAGAATGGGAGTGCGTTAGTGGACATCTGTGCTGGGAGGGGGTTGGTAATAGCCAATACCCTCTTCAGGCATAAAATGATCCACAGGTATACATGGCGAGTGATGAGAAGGGTGGGTGGTGAACTGAATGAAAGGAAGGCAATGATTGATTATGTGTGTGTGTGGATGAAAGGATGCGAAGATGTATATTGGATGCAAGAGTTTATAGAGGTTGGGGGAGTGGCCTTTCTGACCACTACTTGGTGGTGGCCAGAATTAGGATGCAAGTAAGATGGAGGAATAGAAGAAGGGAAAGACGAGAGGAAGGAGTAGTTGCAAGGAGAGTGGAAAGGTTACAAGAGGATGAGAAAAAGGCAGAGTATAAGAGAGAAGTGGAGGAACGATTGGGCAAATATGAATTGGAGCAGATGGGAGACGTGGAAGGTGTGTGTAAGATATTTACAGAAGAAATATGTGCAGCATGTGATGTGGTGTGTGGAAGGAAGAGAAGACGGAGGGGTGCAAGGAACAGCGTGGTGGACTGAAGAGGTGAAACAGGCTGTGGCACAAAGAAGAAAGCATACAATGAATGGATGAGAAATAGGGGCATGGAAGAAGTTGAGAGGCAGAAGAGAGAGTTATATGTGGAAAGGAAGAGAGAGGTGAAAGATTAGTAGAGAGAGAAAGAAGAGTGGATCAGGAATTTGGACGGAATTTGAGTGTAAAGTGGAGGGACTGTAAGAAAATGTTCTGGAGAGAAGTGAAAAGAGTAAGACAGGGTGGAAGTGAAGTTAGCAGGGGAGTGAAAGATAAACATGGTAGATTACTAGTGGAGAAGGGAGAAAAAGTGAGCAGATGGAGAGAACACTTCAAGGAATTGTTGAACGTAGAGGATGGAAGTAATGCGAGTATAAGTGGCTGGGGAAATGGCTGGGAGAAGGAGGGAGGTGAGAAGACAGGTAGAAATCAGTAGGATAGAGGTTGTGGAAGCAATGAAGAAAGTTAAATCAGGGGAAAGCCCCAGGAATTGATGGAGTGTGTGGTGAGATGCTGAAGCATGGGGGAGAGATAGTAGTAGAATGGATGTGGAAGATGTGCAGATTGGCCTGGGAGGAAGGTAGAGTCCCGGAGGATTGGAAGTCAGGTATAATTATTCCCTTGTACAAAGGAAAAGGGGAAAAAGAAGTGTGTGGTAATCATAGGGGCATTTGTCTTCTTAGTATAATAGGAAAAGTGTATGGTAGGATACTTATAGACAGAGTTAGAGAAAGAACAGAGAAATTAGTTGGAGAAGAACAGGGAGGCTTTAGGAAGGGAAGAGGTTGTGTAGATCAGATATTCATTCTTAGATCTTTAGTGGAAAAGTTTCTAGAGAAGGGAAAGAAGTTGTATGCGGCTTTCATGGATTTGGAGAAAGCATATGACAGGGTGGATAGACAAGGATTGTGGAAAATGTTAAGAATATATGGAGTAGATGGGAAGTTGTTGAATGCTGTGAAGAGTATGTATGATGGTGCTAAGGCTGCAGTGCGTGTGGATGGTGAACTAAGTGAATTTTTCTCTTTGAAAGTTGGTTTGAAACAGGGATGTGTCATGTCTCCATGGTTGTTCAATCTGTACATGGATGGGGTAATAAAAGAGGTACAAGGTAGGGTAGTGGATGTTGGAGTGGCCCTGGTGAGAGAGGATAGTGTTTGGAAACTCCTGTACTGTTGTTTGCAGATGATACTGTGTTGTTGAGTGAAGATGAAGGGGAGCTGCAAGGCTTGGTGGATGAGTTTGAGAGTGTGTAAGAAACGGAACCTAAAGGTGAATGTAGGGAAGAGTAAAGTGATGGTCTTTGAGAGAGGTGAAGTCAGTGAATGTATAGCAAGGTTGGATGGTGAGGAATTGGAAAATGTGAGTACGTTTAAGTATT
Source organism: Coenobita brevimanus (assembly GCF_032717465.1). Taxonomy (NCBI): domain Eukaryota; kingdom Metazoa; phylum Arthropoda; class Malacostraca; order Decapoda; family Coenobitidae; genus Coenobita; species Coenobita brevimanus. Next base: position 5,259,398 of record NC_137030.1, on the reverse strand, counting down.
TGGGTAGTGTGATGAGTAAGGATGGAGGTTTGGAGGGTGAAGTGCTTGAAAGGGTACAGCAGGGAAGAAAGGTTGCTGGTTCCTTGAAAGCAGTGATAAGAAAACAGGGAAGTGAGCATGGAAGTAAAAAAGTTACTACATGACAGTATTGTGATACCAACTCTAACGTACGGAAGTGAAGCTTGGACGTTGTTGGAAGGACACAAGTCAAGAGTGAGAGCAGTGGAAATGAGTTATTTAAGAGGAGCTTGTGGAGTCACGTGGAGAGACAGGCTGACGAATGAGGATATAAAGAAGCGTTGTGGTGTTGATGTGGATGTGATAGGAAGCGTTGTGAGGAACACACTGAGGTGGTTTGGCCATGTGGAGAGGATGGAGGGTGAAAGACTGACGAAGAGAGTGTATGTGAGCGAGGTGGAGGGTGGAAGAGGGAGGGGGAGACCGAGGATGAGATGGAGGGATGGGGTGGAGAGGTATATGAGAGAGGGGGGTGTGAGTTGGGAGCAGGGTAGTGAAATGGCGGGGGACAGGGCGACTTGGAGGCGATTTGTTTGTGGCCACCCCAAACGGGATTGAGGCGTCTGGCAATAGATAGATAGATAGTGTGTATGAAACAAGTGAAGTGGAGTGAAGAGGGAACACTTGTAGCTGTGTTAAGTTTGGTAGTTGTAGATGGCTTAGTTCTGGGATAGCTTAGAAGAGAAAGCTAAGAGGAACGGAAAATAATTCGCAAAAGGTTGGGTGCCACGAAACCTTCAATGACGCCAATATTACGTGAAAATTGAGATGCTGGAGTGGCTGTGTTTATAAGTGTTTGTTGGTGTTTGGGAATGTTTATTGGTGTTTGTGAGCATTGGTGTTTGTCATTGTTGGTGAGGGAGTCTGTTTATGTCACTGAGGTGGTTACTTGGAAACACACACACACACACACACACACACACACACACACACACACACACACACACACCTTCATAAATGTCCGTCCTTGTGTGGGGTCTGACTAAACGCGGATCCCTCACACACACACACACACACACACACACACACACACACACACACACACACACACACACACACACACACACACACACACACACGTCCCCCAAAAGGCCAAAAGCAAATCCATTAGTAAGTTTATGCGAAAGTAATGGCCAAAAATGAATTACTCAAGTCAGTATTTTAATCATTGGCGTCAAAGGTACTGTGAATTTTGGTTAACGATGAGCGAGGTGGCGATGGGTTATTGAGAGAGAGAGAGAGGGGGGGGGGTGAGTGGATTGACCCAGACGGACAAACAGACATAGGTGATATGTAGAGAGAGAAGGGGGGAGGGAAAAGGGAGGCATGGAAGGAGGGCGGAAGGGAAGTAAGAGAGAGAGAGAGAGAGAGAGTAGGAAAGTGAAGGGTCAGAAGAACAACAGGAGAAAGAAGGAGAGGGAGAGAGGTAGTGGTCTGGAAGAGAGAGAGAGAGAGAGAGAGAGAGGTGGAATTAATCAGAATTTAAACGGATGAGTGAAAGGGAGTGATAGGATACGAAGAGAGAGAGAGACTATCAGTTCTAAGCGTCACTCCACATTATTAATTCGAAGGTGACGAGAGAGAGAGAGAGAGATTTGAAGTGAAACTAAGATAGAGAGGGGGGGAATGAAGAACGAGAAGAGAGAATCCAAAAAAGAGAACGTAGAAGCTAATTGGTATGAGAGAGAGAGAGAGAGAGAGAGAGAGAGAGAGATTGGAAGGAGGGAGTGGGAGAGTCGGTTAATAGCATGGCAGATTAGTTTGCTTTCTGATCGCTGGATGGATGGATGGATGGATGAGCGAATGGATGGATGGGTGGGGGGGTGGATAAGTGAGTGGGTGGATGGATGAATGGATTGATGGATGGGTGGGTGGGTGGACGGACTGATGGATGGATGGTTGGGTGGATAGATGGACGAATGGATGGATGAATGGATGGGTGAGTGAATCGATGGTTGGGTGAGCGGGTGGGTGGATGGATGGATGAGTGAATGGATGGTTGGGTGGATGGATGGGTGGGGGATGGGTGGATGGATGAATTGATTGATGGATGGGTGGGTGGATGATGAATAGATGGTTAGTGGAATGGATGGATGGATGATTTGAGTGATGGATGATTGGTTGGTTGATTGATAGCTTGGGCAGTAGAGTGGATGGGTGGATGGATCGCGTAATGAATAAATGGGTCGATGGATGGATGGATGAGGGGTTGATTTTTATAGAAGTGTGAACGGATATTTGAACAGTAGAATAGATCAGTTTCCTATCTGGTTGGATGGATGGGGGATGGAATGAATGGATGGAGGGGTGGATGGTGGATGGATGATTGGAACGATGGATGTTTGGATGGAGTTAAGAGAATATTTAATCTATTGGATACGTTGTTGACATGTTGGATGGATGGTTGGATGGATGGATGGGTGATTTCCTAATGCCAGAGTGGGTAAATGAATGTTTGGATGGATGGATGAATGAATGAGGTAGTATGTAAATGCAGAATGGAAACTTGGATGGTTGCATGCATAGATGGATGGATGGAAGGATAGATATATGGACAGATTGATGATTGAATCCTTTGCTGAATAGATAGATGGATAGATGGTTGGATATGTAATTTGAGGGATGATTGAATAAGTAGTTGGATACAAAGGCAAGCAATGACAAACATAGGTATTTGTGAGATGAAAACTAGATAGATAGATAAATAGATAGATGGATAAATAGATACGTAGGTAATGTGATAGATAGATAGATAGACAGACAGGCAGACATACAAGGTTTATAGACAGACGGACAGACTGAGCTCAGTTTTTATCTTCGAAGCACGATTCGCATTTAATATTCAGTGTTAAAGCGTCTCTCTCTCTCTCTCTCTCTCTCTCTCTCTCTCTCTCTCTCTCTTCCATATTTACTGTATCATTACCTTTTAAAACCCTGCTTAATTTTTTTCTTAATGTTTAAATATCTTAGTGTCAAGGTCTGGAAGTGAATGTAGATAAGACTGAGGGTATGAGCACGTCTGTCAGAGATGGATTTTTCTTACGCTATATTAACACTCTTAGGCTCCTATGACTCACTCTCAGCTGAATAAAATCGTCTGGCGTTAAATAGAATATATAGTACTAAAGTTGTTCCGACCATGTGTGAGTTTGTAGTGAAATACCAACACTATCAGGCCCATATGCTCAGGCTCAGCTGAATAAAATCGTCTGACATTTGCTGGAATAGAACATCAGAGTTGACCCATCCATAAGTGTGTTAAAGAACTTGTAGGAAAAGAAAATCCCACGCATACAGACGCACTTTTGATAGGTCAGTCAGGTTCAGGAATTAGTTTAAACATATTTAGGTGTGTTGGAACTTGAGACGTTTTTATTCTGATTTCACCCTCTCGAAATAATGTAATCGTGTTTTCCTGCAACCAGATATATATTCAACACAAAAAAGACTTCAGATTTACGTGTTAGATACAGACTTCATTAACATCTCTATCGCTAAGTGTTTTCCTGTGGCTAAATTAAATCGCTAGGTTGGAGCAAGGGTATAAAAGAATCTCATCGCACAGAGCAACAAAGCAACTTATATATCCTTAGAAGAAAAACGCATCGAGTCCGACATACATTCAAATATTTCATTAAACTTTTGGATAGCCATATAAGTCTCAGATGCCCAAATTTCTTCACCAAAACTTCAAAACTCATAAATAATATCATTGGGGAGAAGAGCACATTTTTCATTTTTCCTATTTTTTTTTTTTTTACACTGAGAATAAGTACGTACATACATACACATAGTGAGATAGATAGATGTAAGAAATCCAGCTCTTTTTGCTTTAACCCCGTCACTACGAGAATGTCTTTGTAACTTGGTTGTTGTTGTATATTGCTAGAGTATTTCATTCAGGTGTATAGATAGCCACATTGTCACACTACCCACACACTTCACACTGCTACACCGCACACTGCCACACACTTCACACTGCCACACCTCACACTTCACACTGCCACACCTCACACTGCTTCACCTCACACTACCACACACTTCACACTGCCACACCTCACACTGCCACAGACTTCACACTGCCACACCTCACACTACCACACACTTCACACAGCTACATCTCACACTACCACACACCTCACACTGCTACACCTCACACTACCATACCATCCACTACAACTATTCACACTGCCATACCTCACTGTCACACAACACACTGCTACCACCCACTGCCACATCGTATACGGTCACACCTCACACTGCCACGGTACACACTATCAAACCTCACTGCCACACGACACACTGCCTCCACACACACTGCCACCACACACTGCCAATTCGCACACGGCCGCATCTCACTCTGGCACATAACACACGATTACACCTTACAACCACTCGACACACTGCCACACTACACACTGCCACACCACGCTGCTACACTACACCGCATCACACACTACACCACCACACCACACACACCACCACACCACACACTACCACACCACACACTGCCACCTCTCCCATCTCCTACATCACAGAGACCATTTAAGCTCTCTGTATATGCATTGTTTTATTATCATTTAAGGGGAATAATAATGTCAGTAGATCAGGTGTCCACATCTTTACTGGTAAGAAAATACCTGTAATATCCACACGTAACAGGACACGTGCCATATCTTCCTTTATTATTATTATTATTATTATTATTATTATTATTATTATCGGTATGTATTCAAGAAAATTTTAACTTTTTCAGTACATTTTTCCTTCATCCTGTTCTTCATACCTCCAGTCAGTGTTGTACCTGTATAAGCCCTGTTTCGTGGATCATTAAGGACAACTGATCCGTAGGGCCGAGGATCACTTATTTTTATGCAAGGAAGAAGGAACCAAAGGCCAGATGCATGTAAGATAGTTCCCTTTAAGAAAAAAACAAAAGCAGTATAATAGATGAATGAGTGGGAGAATCTGTTTGTATCATGGAATTAAATGTCAGCCCCTGAGTGGGACTGAACCCTGGCGATACGTAGTAAATTGTGTGTGTGTGTGTCCGAATACAGGTTTATGCTAGTCTATTCCCGGAGGTCAAGCAATCTTACGTGCCAAACACCTTCACATACCACCACTTCAGCACCAATAACCACCGTCCATATTGAGTACATGCTAGGACTGTCACATTCAGGGGTGTCAGTCATTTTTTTTTTTTTACACTCCCCCCCCAAAAAAAAAAAAAAAAAAATCCACAAATCCATCCACCTTTTTTTTTCAGCTTTGAGAGAAAGTATTAAAAAAAAAAAAAGTAAATACTGGTGTTTGAGAAAAAAAAAATATGACAAACTACTCGTGTCTGAGAATTAAAAAAAGAAAATTTATACATCAAAATACTCGTTTGAAAAAAAAAAACAAACTGATGTTTGAGGGAAAAACTAAAATGAGAATCTACTTGTGTTTGAGAATGGAAAAAAAAAAAATAATAAAAATAAAACGAGGCTGAGAATGAGGAAAAAAAAAAACTTACAAAAACCAAGCGGTGTTTGAGAATGGATGCGTTTTGCAATGGATCTTCGCTTCACTGACACACCTCCTATGAATATAAAACATTGGCCGTCTCCCTCACCCACGGCCACTCACACGGTGGGTTAATACGGTGACTGATTTAATACGGGAGGTGGATGTTAACACGGTGCTGAAGGTAATACGGGATTTCGGCGATATCCTGAATTAACACGGAAGGTGGATATTAACACGGTGCTAAAAGTAATACGGGATTTCAGCAGTACCTAGAATTAATTTCAAGATGTGGATATTAACACGGTGCTGAAGATAATACGGGATTTGGGCAATATCTTGAGTTAATACGGTGCTGAAGATAATACGGGGCTTCGGCCGTATCTTGATTTAATACGGGATGTGGTTATTATTACGGTGCTGAAGATAATACGGGATTAACTTGGGAGACATGTTAATACGGGAAAATTGTCTTAATACCCGATGTTGTTAATGCGGGATGCTGTTTGCAATACGGGATACTGATATTAACACGGGATACTGTTATTAATACGAGGTACTGTTGTTAATACGGGATACTGTTTATAATACGGGGAACTTATTATTACGGGTTACTGATATTAACACGGGATTCTGTTATTAATACGGGATGTTTTTAATAAGGGATATAACAAATACTGTTAGCAGTACGGAATTTTTTGTATCTATCCGAATTTATAAGAGACAAATGAAGAATATTGAAACTAATACGGTGTTGGGATTAATACGAAATACGGAGCTTTATATGGGATACCGAACTAATAAATACGGGAAATAACGTTAATACGGGATATACATATTAATACGGTGCAAGAGGTGCAAGGCTTGGTGGATGAGTTTGGGAGAGTGTGTAAGAAACGGAATCTAAAGGTGAATGTAGGGAAGAGTAGAGTGATGGTCTTTGAGAGAGGTGAAGTCAGTGAATGTACAGCGAGGTTGGATGGTGAGGAATTGGAAAATGTGAGTACGTTTAAGTACTTGGGTAGTGTGATGAGTAAGGATGGAGGTTTGGAGGGTGAAGTGCTTGAAAGGGTACAGCAGGGAAGAAAGGTTGCTGGTTCCTTGAAAGCAGTGATAAGAAGCAGGCAAGTGAGCATGGTAGTGAAAAAGTTTACATGACAGTATTGTGATACCAACGCTAACGTATGGAAGTGAAGCTTGGACGTTGCTGGAAGGACACAAGTCAAGAGTGAGAGCAGTGGAAATGAGTTATTTAAGAGGAGCCCGTGGAGTCACATGGAGAGACAGGCTGACGAATGAGGATAAAAAGGAGCGTTGTGGTGTGGATGTGGATGTGATAGGAAACGTTAGGAGGAATACACTGAGGTGGTTTGACCATGTGGAGAGGATGGAGGGTGAAAGACTGACGAAGAGAGTGTATGTAGTGAGGTGGAGGGGGGAAGAGGGAGGGGGAGGCCGAGGATGAGATGGAGGGATGGGGTGGAGAGGTATATAAGAGAGGGGGGTGTGAGTTGGGAGCGGGGCAGTGAAATGGCGGGGGACAGGGTGACGTGGAGGCGATTTGTTTGTGGCCACCCCGAACGGGATTGAGGCGTCTGGCAATAGATAGATAGGTAGATATTGGCTTCAGTGATTGCCAGGCTGTGAATATAAATCATAGGCCGTTTATACACCTACCTACACTATGAATTAATACGGGAATAGCCATAATTAATACGGAATGTTAGAATTAATACGGAGTGATGTTCGTAACGGGATACTGATGATAATACGGCGTGGTGATTTCTTTCAGGATAGGGAAATAAGTGAGGAATACGTAATACGGGGTGAGGAAAAAATGCTGATAGTGAACATGGAAAAAGAAAAAAAAAGTATACGGCTTGACTGCCAATCACAACGACTCTCTTGGTGCGTTTCAGTCAGACGTGAAAATTAATACGGGAATCTTGTTGGTAAATCGGAATGTTGATTATATTGTTTCTGATTTCACATCGGTATACTAATTAATACTGGATGGTAATTAATACGGTTGGTGGAAGTAATACGGAACACTAAAATTGATATGCGCGACCCAAATCAATACGGGATACTAAAATTAATACGAGATAAAAAAAAATAATACGGGACACTAATTAATACGGGATACTAAGATTAATACGGGAACTGAATTAAATACGAGACGGTGGAATTACCTCTGAATGCAAAAATTAACACGGGAAATTCGATTAAATACGGGATGGTGGAATTAATACGGGAATGGGGGAATATACGGAGAGAGAGAGAGAGAGAGAGTCCATCATCCACTAGCCTCTTTACCAAAACTTAAAACAAACAAACAAAATGTTTAATGGTTTTCTTCGTTTTATGTGTGTGTGTGTGTGTGTGTGTGTGTGTGAGAGAGAGAGAGAGAGAGAGAGAGATTGGTACACAGATCACACACACAATATAGTCCTTTCGAGGTGGTCTGGGCTTGATATTAGTGGAAACTTTTTAATTGCAGAAGTTTAAGAACAGGATAGCAAAGCAGAGAGAGAGAGGGAGAGAGAGAAAAAGAAAGAAAGAAAGAGAGAGAGAGAGACTTTCTTTATCTGGATCATTTGTTATAGGGAAGGGCTGAACAGATATCTATTAAATAAACTTAAGAAAAAGACATCAAAGCACTCAGGTTCCCCCACTTAACAATACCTCTGTCCAAAGGTGGCAGGAAAAAGTTAGAAAGAATCACCCTGCAATATAGAAATAACTGTTATGGAAATTTTGGAGGAAAGAGTGAATGGACATTGCATTCTACAGTAGAGTAAGAGAAATTAATATAATTTTCTTTTGCTCTTTTAATATGATGAAGCTTTAGTTTAGCGCATAGTTGCAACCTTCAGACGATTAACTTCCATTGTTGCAGTAGTAGTAGTAGTCGTAGTAGTAGTGATGGTGTTGGTGGTGATACTAGCAGAAACAGTAGTAGAAGTAGTGGCAGCGGTAGTAGTAGTAGTTGATGGATAAAAATGATGGAAAAATATGAAAAAAATGCAAAAATGAAAGGGTTTTGCCGATCAGGAGCTACTGTAAATACTCCAATATGTTATAGCCGGATCGCTTTCATCTGACGGAACAGGTCGAATTAAATAAAGTCAATACAAAGCAGTGGTTGCTTGAAGTTCGCTCAGCATTAGTGGGAAGATAAAAGCTGAGTCTCCTTGGTTACTAGTCAAATTTACCCTCTACTCCACCTGGCCATCCACAGAGCTGAAAAAAGGTTAGATCAAGGGCATCACAGTCTGCCACATTGCAAGACAAATTATTCGATATATTTGCAACTTGATGTATGAAGATTTTGTCGGCTGCATGTGACTGGAAAACCTTGCCAATAAATTAACAGGTATTTCCTCTGGTGTTATAAGGCCGGTGTTCTGGTATTATTTCTTTGTGTTCTCCATTGTTCTTTCCTTCCTTCCATCCTTCCTTCCTTCCTTTTTTTCCTTCCTTTCCTCCCACACTTCCCCTCTATTCAAGATCTCTCTCTCTCTCTCTCTCTCTCTCTCTCTCTCTCTCTCTCTCGAGACAGGTAATATGTCATCTCCTTCTCTTCCCTCCTTCGCTCTCTCTCTCTACCCCTTCTTCCCTCATTCTCTCCTTCCTCACCTCTCCCTCATTCTCCCCTCCCTCACCTCTCCTCCTTCTCTCCTTCTTCTCATTCCTCATTCCTTTTTATCTTTCTTCCGTCTCTCCTTCAATCCCCCCGTGTCTACTTTCCCTCTCTTCCTTCCTTCCAACAGGTATTCTCTCTCTCTCTCTCTCTCTGTATATATATATTTATTTGCGTACCAACCAACCTACTCTACTTGCGTACTTACTTACTTGTCTGCCTACCTACCTACCTGCCTATCTGCTTACCTTTATACATATCAACCAAAATGTCTCCCCACCTTCTTTCCTACATACTACCTACCTACATACCATGTTACTTACTACTTAACCTACCCACCTGTCTATCCACCTACTTCTCTACCAATTTATCTACCTACCAGCCAGACTACCTGCCTACCCACCCACCTACTCACCTACCTACCTGCCGAGCTACCTGCCTATCTGCCTGCCAGCCTACCCACCTACCTACCTACCTAAGCTCATACATACACCCATCCATCTTAATCTCCCTTCTTCCTCTCCTCCTCCCTCATTCCTTCACTCCATCTTCCTCTCCTTCTCTTATTCTTTCCTTCTCTCCTTCTCCCTCACCTCCTTCATCTTTCCTTCGCCCCTTCTTCCTCTCCTCCTCCTTCTCTCCCTGTCTCCTTCTCCCCTTCCTTCTCTTTTTCTTTCTTCTCTTCCTCTTCCTCTTTTCGTCCTTCCTTCTCTCCATATGATTCCTCATTTCCTTGTAAGTTTTTGCTTCCTCCTTCATTCCTTCCTTCTCTCCATCCTTCTCTTCTTCCGTCTCTCTCTCTCTCTCTCTCTCTCTCTCTCTCTCTCTCTCTCTCTCTCATATTTTCTTTCCCTTCTAATTCCATTTTCTTCCTTTTTTCTCCATTTATCTGTCATACTCTGTTACATTATTGTGTTCGCATCTTTTTCTTCCTCTTTCCTTCCTTCCTTCCTTCCTTCCTTCTATCCTTCGTCCCTTCCTTCCTTCCTTCGCTGGTTTATTCTTTCTTTAATTTTCTTTCTTTTCTTTTACATTCTTCCTCTTTGTTCACTTCCGTGTTTTTCCTTCCTCTCTCTCTCTCTCTCTCTCTCTCTCTCTCTCTCTCTCTCTCTCTCTCTCTCTCTCTCTCTGCCATCCTTATTCATTCCTCTCTCCCTTTTTCCTACTCTCCTTCACTCCATGCCTTTATCCTTCCTCCCGTCCTTCCTTCTTTCCTTCCCTCGCTCCCTCCCTCCCTCACTTCATTCTCCCCTTCTCTCCATCCCCCATTCCCTCTCACTCCTTTCCTTCACTCCTTCTTTTTCTCCTTCTCCTTTCCTTTATTTTCTCTCTTTTCTCGTCCTTTCCTCTCCGTTCCTTCACACATGTTTCTCCTATCCTTCCTTTCCTTCATCTGTCTTCCTTCATCCCTTCCTTCCATCGTCTCTCCCTCCTCTTCCTCTCATTTTTCTTTTCCTTCCTTCCACCTCACTCTCACCCTCACATTCTCCCTCCGTCCTTCTTTTCCTTCCTCTTTCCCTCCTCCCTTCTCTCCCTCTCTCCTTCCCTCCTTCATTCCCTCTCTCCGTCCCTCCTTTCTCTCCCTACTTCTTTCCTTCATTCCCTCCCCCCCCTCTCTCTCTCTCTCTCTCTCTCTCTCTCTCTCTCTCTCTCTCTCCCACCTTTCTTCTTTCCCTCCTTCCCTCCTTTCTCTCCCTCCCATCTTCTTTCCTTCTTCCCTCCCTCCTCCTCTCCTTCCATCCCTCTTTCCCTCTCTCTTTCTCTGCGTCATTTTCTCTCTCCCATCTTCCTTCCTTCCCTCCTCCTTTCTTTCCCTCCCACCTTCCCCCTTTTCTTTTTCTCTCCCTCGTATTCTCCTTCCCTTGCTTGCTTGCTTGCTTTCTTGCTTGCTTGCTTGCTTGCTTGCTTGCTTGCTTGCTTGCTTGCTTCCTTCCTTCCTTCCGTCCTCCCTCCCTCCCTCCCCTTTCCCTCCTTCCCTCCATTTCTCCTTCCCAAACAAGGCGTTATGAGGGAGGTGAGGATAATATGTGTGTTTAGGTGTGTTTATGTCTGTTTGTGTGTGTGTGTGTGTGTGTGTGTGTGTGTGTGTGTGTGTGTGTTATGAGGGACGTGGGATGATATGTGTGTTGAAATGTGGTTATGACTTGGCATGTGTGTGTGTGTGTGTGTGTGTGTGTGTGTGTGTGTGTGTGTGTCTGTCTGTCCGGTAGCAAAATAACTCATACTATTTTTTTTTTTTTTTCAGTTTTAACCAAATCTGAAAAAGGGTTAGAAGGGACGACCAAAGTGTGACCTATTTTTCAGAACAGTAGGTCAAAGGTCAGGGTCATAGGGCTAGGTCAAATTTTTCTATCAATCTGTCTATCTATCTGTCTGGCTATCTATCTGCCTATCTATCGCCAGACGGCCTTAATTCTGTAAGGGATGGCCACAAACAAGTCTCCTCGTCGTCGTCCTGTCCCTTGCCATTTCCCTACCCTCCTCCAACTTACATCCCACTCTCTCATATACTCCTTTATTTTATCCCTCCATCTCATCCTCGGTCTTCTCCTCCCCCTCCCTCCCTCCACCTCACTCACATACACGTTCCTAGTTAGTCTTTCATTCTATCAAATTTTTACTTGGGAAAATCAACTTGGGCAATTTTTTTCCGATTTAGTCCAAACTTGGTGGGAGTGTGGAAAGTAATGGAAGAACGAAAGTGTTTCATTTTGAGAACAGTCAGTCAGAGGTTAAGATTAGAGGTTAAGGCCAGATTGCGACGTGTGTGAATGTGTGTGAACAAAATAAACAGTTTTAATCCTGTTTGGACCAAACTTGATGGAAACGTTGACAATCAAACATGATGTTGACATTTTTTTAAAACACTGAGTCAGAGGTAAAGGTCGCATAGCAAGGTCAACGTATGCAGTTTTTACGCGATGCAGTCCAGAGCTTGGGGAAGGATTCAGAGTAAGACAAGGATTAAGAAATTCGATTTTGAAGGCAATAAGCGAAAAGTCAGAATCACAGGGAAAACTCCGAAATCACGGTCATAGGATAAGATCACCACAGTTTTAGGATGATATCGACCAGACTCGGTGGATGGCCAAGCGTCAGGCAAGAATGAAGTGATTTGATTTTGAGAGCAGTTAGTCGGAGGTCAAGGTCACCGGGCAAAGTCAACTGCTCATCTCTCAGACCAGTTGGTGAGTTAACGATGTACAGAGTACTCTGTTTACCTCCATCAGCAAAGTTGGGGGAGGTTGTGTATTCGCTCGCGTGTGTTTGTTTTTGGGCAAGATATCTCAAAAAATTGTTATCAGAGTTCAGTTAAATCTGGTGCATAGATGGGCAGTGGGTTGAGGAAGAGTTGTTTAGATTTTGAGGTGGTTGCTAATTCAGGTACAGGAATAAATAATAAATTCTATTGGCGTTTGCTTTGGTATTGCTTTCTGAGATGGCGTAAAAGGGCAAACAAAGACCGTAGAATTAAGTGATTATGTGTGACCGTAAAAGTAGTCGTCTGGTGGGAAGAAGGAATTACAGCAGTACATCATAAATTTCATTGGTGTTGGAGGAGGTATGCGCTCTACGGATGCATTCTGGCTATAGTTATTGTTATTGGTGCTGTTATTGTTATTAATATTATTGTTATTGCTTTTGTTTTTGTGGCGGTGGTGATAGTGTTGATGTTTGTGTTGCTGCGTTTGTTGTTATGGATGGGGTCATTGTTGTTGTTTTTGTTGCTCAGGTAATTTAAAGGGCAGCATCCATCCTCCACCCCATCTCTCTCTCTCTCTCTCTCTCTCTCTCTCTCTCTCTCTCTCTCTCTCTGAACCCCTCTTCCTTTCTCTCCGTCCTTTTCCTCTCTCTCCCTCCCATCTTCATTCTTTCTTCCTTCTCCCCTTTCCTCCTTCCCTCTCCCCTTACCTCCCGCTACCTCTTTCATTCTACCTCCCTTCCTTCACATCCGTCACTCTCTCCCCCCACACTCATCCTCCAGTCTTTCTTGTCATTCTCTCTCTCTCTCTCTCTCTCTCTCTCTCTCATTCCTCCTTCTTACCCTTCCTCTACCCTTCCCTTCCCTGATTCCCTCCCTCCCTCCTTCTCCCCCTTCTTCCCCCCCCCTCTTTTTCTCTCTTCTTCCGTCTTTCTTCCTCTCCCTTCTTCCCTTCTTGTCTCCCTCCCTCCTTTCCTCTCTTCCTCCCTCCCTCCCTCTAGTATTAGCCTTGACTTATGAATTTTCAGAAATGCTTTGATCTCAGATGCAATTTTGCCTATAAGGTGACGGGGGAGGGGAGGGGAGACGAGGGAAGGGAAGGGAAGGGGAGGGGAGGAGAGGGGAGGGAAGGGGAGGGGAAGGATAGATTTGAGAAAGGAAGAAATAAATGGATAAGAGTGAGATGGAATAACAGAGAGAGAGAGAGAGAGACTTGGGAAGGATGGAATGGATCAACACCAATAAAAGAGAATAAGCAAGTAACACACACACACACACACACACACACACACACACACACACACACAGAGGGAGAGAGAGAGGAGCGGTAGTAGTAGTAGTTGTAGTGGTTGTTGTTGTTGTAAGAGGGAGGGATGAGGGAGGCAACACGACAGGGAGGAAAGGGAGTGAGAAAGAGAAAGAGCGACCTGGATGGACACGAGTAAATGAGAATAAGAAATTGAGAGAGAGAGAGAGAGTCAAAGTAGCCCATCCATCCATCCACTCATCGGATCAATCAAATCAGCATTCATCCATCCATCCTCTTTTCATTCAATGCCTCAACAGTTCACTTCTTTCGTCTTTCAACTTGCCATATTTTTTTTACATAATTATTCCTTTCCCTTCTGCTACACACAATTCAGTTTTTTATTATCTCTCAGTATCCTTGTTGTCTCTCTTCCTTGTGATCACTTGTTGGTCGGATCATATTATTTCTCTTGCTAAATCAGATTCCAAGGTGATGGGTGTGCTGAGCCGACTCCTATGCCCCCTTTAGCTTTGAACAGTTACTGGCTATATACTGTGGATTTATTTGTGTGCGTGTGTGTGTGTGTGTGTGTGTGTGTGTGTGTGTGTGTGTGTGTGTGTGTCAGTTTATCTTTAATAATGCACGTAACCACACAAAAACGGAATGTAAATTAATAACAACACACACACTCACACACACACACAGCCGTCCCTCATATCCAGTCCTCCTCGCTTCTTCATATTGGTATCAACTTTCTTTCATCAAGGGCAGATCAGACAAAAAATAATTAAATAAATAAAACAACACCAATTACAAACACACACACACACACACACACACACACACACACACACACACACACACACACACACACACACACACACACACACACACACACACACACACACACACACACACCAGGACACCCCCGAAAAAAGAAGGTAATTATAAACACAAACGACGATAAAAACAATGACACAAACACCCATAAATCACAAGACAAGTTAATAAATGCAGAGAAAGCAATGAAACAGTTACGTTAAAAAAACACTCACGTACCCACAAGAAATATAGATAAAAACAAACACATTCAAGACAAAAACCAAACAAAAAAAAACATAACACATCCATATAGTTACAAGACCTATTAAAAAAAAACTAAAATTGACACCTTAAAAACACACAAAACCATTAAATGTTTATATAAACTCCCAAACATTGATATACTGAAAAAAAAAATCTCAGAACGCAGCCACAAAAACAAACAAAACACATACACACAGATAACCATCCCTCAAATATCTCTTCCAATCGGTGTTTTTTTTTTTTTTTTTTTCGACGCTCTTATCAGTTTTCAGTAGTTTGCTTTAAGACA
>NC_137030.1:5236903-5239403 GCF_032717465.1 Coenobita brevimanus | reverse complement strand
TAAAGAAGTCCTATATTCTTTTCACTCCAAATTGGCCTAAAATTGTCATCTATCTATCTTAAATGCTGAGCTGCATTGATAGATTAACACTAGAATTTATTGCTAGTCACGAGGAAGAGCTGTGGAAAGGATGCAGAGCCGTAGCATTGTCATATTCTGCCAGTGGACGTAAATGTGAGCCAGGTTAAGGTGAAAAGAGGATGGCAATGAAAGGGTAGACTGAAAGAAAGATGGACTGAAAGGAGGATGGTGGACTAGACTCAGCACACACACACACACACACACACACACACACACACACACACACACACACACACACACACACACACACACACACACACACACACACACACACACACACACACACACACACACACGGGATATTACACTTGAAATCTTTAAATAATACCACTCGACTCATGAAAATTGCAATACCATTCTGCATATATATTTCTAGAGAGTAGCCATCATATAGCCAATTGCAGTTATAAGAATGCTGAGTGTAATAGCGATAAATATAATCTTAATCCATCTGTCTATCTATCTATCTATTTATCTACCTATCTATCTATATATATTTATAGCCAGATACCGTAATTCCGTAAGGGGTGGCCACAAACATATCGCCTCCATATCGCCCTGTCCCCTACCGTTTCGCTGCCCTTACCCCAACTTGCACTCCCCTCTCTCATATACCTCTCCATCCCTCCATCTCATCCTCGGTCTCCTCCTCCCTTTTATTGAAGTAAATAAAATGCATTGAAAGCATAAGGTCTATTTTCTGTCTCTGTTCAGTTGAAATTCCCGCCGCTACTCATTTTCCGATCACCATCTATCGTTTGAGAATCACTGGACTAGACAACAACAACAACTACTATTACTACTACTACTACGACTACGACTACTACTACTACTACTACTACTGCAATTACAACAACAACAACAACGACAACTACTACTACAGCTACTATTATTGTTGTTCTTGTTGCTGCTGCTGCTGCTGCTGCTGCTACTACTACTACTACTACTACAACTACTACTACTACTACTACGACTACTACCACCACCACCACTACTACTACTACTACTACTACCACCACCACCACCACCACCACCATTACTACAACCACAGCCACTATTACTACTGATGATGATGATGATGATAACAGACGATTACATTCATTTAGGACACTTTTTGAACTACCTGGGATGGATATAGCTTAACCCCTTCACGACGAGGGTAATAATAGCCATCATTAACTCCCTAATTACTTTTCCCCTTCTCCTAATTCTCTCAGCTCCTATGACCCACTCTTGGCATCATAAAATCACCTGAAGTTTGATTATTAGTCACGATTATGAAAGAGGTAATGGTGACGACTTAACTCTCAGGTAAAAAGGCTCCTAACACCTCTTCATTAGCGATTTATTTTTGGGTACGTCTGGTTGGTTAATATCCTTCTGTACGTTATTTATGCAGAGTGTAGGGATGGTAAAAAGGCTCCTAATACCCCTTCATTAGCGATTTATTTTCGGATACGTCTGGCTGGTTAATATCCTTCTGTACTTTATTTATGCAGAGTATAAGGGATGTTACGTGGATTTATATAGCAGAATAGGACAGCGTGGAGAGGGAAAAATAAATCGCCTAGGAAAAGGTGTTACGGAGTTTCCTCAACCGACGAGAATACGAACCTGCCTCCCATTCACTCTCTTAGCTTTAAAAAAAAAATCGTCTGTATTAGCCAGAATAAAATGCTGTGAGAGGATTAGTCTGATGTGGTAATAACAGTAGTGCACTAATTAAATACGATACGGAGTACTGGTGGTAATAGTAGTAGTAGTAGTAGTGGTGGTGGTAGTAGTAGTAGTAGTAGTAATAATAGTCGTAGTAGCAGCAGCAGTAGCAATAATAGTAGCAGTGGCAGCAGCAGCAGCAGCAGCAGTAGTAGTAGTTAGTAGTAGTAGGAGTAGCAACAACACTGGTGGTGGTGGTAGTAGTAGTAGTAGTAGCAGTTGCAGCAGCAGGAGCAGCAGCAATAATAGTAGTAGTAGTAGTAGTAGTAGTAGTACTAGTAGTAGCTGCAGTAGTAGTAGTTGTAGTAGTAGTAGTAGTTGTTGTTGTTGTTGTTGTTCTTGTTGCATACCAAGGCTCATCAGAACGTGAACCAGACGTACTGCAAAGCCAACGTTGACATTTCACAGCCCACCATCCTCCTTTCGTGGGATAGGGAGGGGACGGAGGGACGATTGTATAACCCGGCCGCTCCACCGTCCGATCATACCTGTGCCACCCCGTGAAGGCGTCCCTCTGCACCGCCGTCAAGGGAGTGGTAGGGAGTGAGAGTATGGAATTGGGGGGGGGGGGTGTTTACGAGGCGTGGGTGGGGTGTAATGAAAGTGTAATGGCCAGATTTTTAGTAAGCCAACAACTGCAATAAAAACAAGAATAGCAACAAGAAGCAATAACAGTAAAACAAGAACAGCAAGAAAATCCACA
>NC_137030.1:5074403-5226903 GCF_032717465.1 Coenobita brevimanus | reverse complement strand
AACTAATGGTGTTATTCCCTTCCCTTCCTTTCCCTTCCCTTCCCTTCCCTTCCCTTCTCTTCCCTCCTCTTCCCTTCCCGTCCCTTCCCTTCCCTTCCCTTCCATTCCATTCCTTTCTCCTCCCAGATCACGTAATCAAACAGCCATTATGATCCTTGCTATCAGGTTAATATAGTAAACCTTCAGGTAAATAGACTTACAGGAAGATAGTGAGAAGCAGTATTAAAAAAAAAAATGAGAGACTTGAAACGTAGACTGATAAGCGTTTTATTATAATTTATGTATATACTTAGATGTGCCGATTTGTGTGAGGTCCACTGCAATACTGGATTTTATACGCAGAGTGATGGCCAGACTTAATCCTTGCTCATGTTAACTAAGTACGAAGCGAAGGATGGTTTCTGTCGTTGTTTCTTTAAAGGTATCTGTATGTAAGAGTAGAACTTTGTGTGTGTGTGTGTGTGTGTGTGTGTGTGTGTGTGTGTGTGTGTGTAAGGGGTATATATGAGGGGTTCGAAGAGAGAGGGAGAAAAGAAGTTATTGAAATATATGACGGCAGACAAAAAGATAGATAGATAGATAGATGGACAGATAGATAGACTAACATGCAAATAGAATGATTGGGAGAGACTTTGTAGACAGACGAACAAACATGCAAAGAGGTATCACTAGAGGTGGCTGGAGGGAGAGGTGGCCGACATTAAAGCTATCACTACGGGAACTATATCTCTCCTGGAACACTTTCCCTATTCCCTGTTTTTTTTTATTTTTTATAACAGAACAGAGGAAGGAAAAACAAATGAGTAAAAAAAAAAAACCAAATCCATGCACTAGATTACTGGTGTCCGCCGTTCATAAAATATCTGTAACAGTTAGACTTGAACAGCAGTAGGGTGAAGTCTGTTGGTGTTGGTGTTGATCAGCACCGGCCTGTCTGGTCAAGCAGGCCCATTAACCGCAGGAAAGCAACCACCCCTGCAGAGCCATCCTGTGCAGTGAACCAATGTTCGTTTGCGACAGACAGCGCCTCGCCACAATGGGAGCGGGGAATAATGTGGAGGTTTGGCTCCTGGGTGGACGATGCATTTGCGTCTGTCCATCCAGTTAACAGTGGCACCATAGTAGGCTCCACTTCACCCATTTTATTATTTATATGGCTACCACCCAGCGTTGTCAATGGTTTCCTGGAGTACGGGAAACCATTGGACTTGTCACTCAGTGCAGAGCCACCTGCAGTGGAAAGAAGAGCAATAAAAGTGGCAGGAAGGAAAGGGAGAAGTAGGAAGAGAGGAAGACAGACACAGAGATAGAATGAAAAGTTGGGAAGGAAGAAGTACGCAGCACTACATAAAGTGAGTGGATGATGGTCGCCACCACCTACCACCTCTCACCCATGTACTTGAAGAAAATGGAGGCTGAAGAGAGAGAGAGAGAGAGAGTTCTTTTTAATATCTCTTACTCCTTTAAAACATTGTCCCTTTCATCCTCCCAACCCCCCCTGTCCTTCTTCCCCCCTCCCCCCCAGGAGAGACAATGTTTTGAGTGGGAGTAAGAATGGAAGGTAGTGTGTGTGTAAGAGAGAGAGAGAGAGAGAGAGAGAGAGTAGAAAGTTTAATTTAATGGAGCTAGGAAAAAATCTCTCTCTCTCTCTCTCTCTCTCTCTCTCTCTCTCTCTCTCTCAGCTTGAGGCCCATACATTAAGATGCCTTTGTATAGTGTCAATAGGAGGGGAGGAAAAGGTTTAGAGAGAGGGAGGGGGGAGAGGAAGGGAGGGAGGAAGAGAGAGGAGGGGGAGTTAGAGGGAAGGAGATGGAGGAGAAGAAGGGGGGAGAATAGAAGAGGGAGAGAGGGGAGGAAGGGAAAGAAATAAACAGGTAGAGAGAGAGAGAGAGAGAGCGATGGATGGATGGAAATATCTCCCTCAATCTTTCTCACTTTGACCTTCGGTTTTCAAGCGTCTCAAAATGGACGAATATTTGGTTTTATTTGAAGTTTCTCTGGAATGGTGGTGTGTGTGTGTGTGTGTGTTTGTGTTTGTTTGTGTGTGTGTGTGTATTTCCATTATCTTAGCGCGCGCGCACACACACACACACACACACACACACACACACACACACACACACACACACACACACACACACACACACACACACAGCCTTCCTAAGTTCATGGTTAGCGTTGTAATTGAAGCTTATTTCGCCCACTTACTGCATCGAGGGTAGTAAGGCAGTGAGTAGCAGTTAGTGTATAGGTGAATTAAGGCTCAGAAAGGCGAAAGTTTGGGCCAGGTAAAGGTAAAAGAACTATTGTGATGTGTACAGATGGCTACACATAAAGCTGGGACAAAGGGTGATTCCCCGAGCTAGGACCAATGGACTACACACACACACACACACACACACACACACACACACACACACACACACACACACACACACACACACACACACACACACACAATAAACAAACTAAAGTCCACAAGAAATACACCTGAAAATATATTATACATGTACTACTAAGTGCCTCCCAGCCTATGATGATGATGATGACGATGAGGATGAGGATGAGGAGGAGGAGGAGTAGAATGGTGGTGGGAACTTGAAATGTTGACCATATTGACTATACTGTATAATGATGATGATGGTGAAGATGATGGCAGTAGTAGTAGTAGTAGGAATTGCTTAAGAATGGTGATGAGACTATTAATGCTGATGATGATGATGGAGTTCTGATGCCTCGTGCTTGTCCTCTTCTCGTGCTGCTCCATGACGCAGTTTCCTATTTTATTACTGGCGTCGTTAGATTGTTGTATTCAGCAGAGGAAAGCAGCAGTTGTTGACACTTATTTTTATTTCAGGATTTTATACTAAGAAAGATGTCAGTTCCTTCACTAGAATAATCCTTTGAGAGAAAAGACTGAAGGGAAGGGAACTACCCCCCCTCCCCCCCCCCCACACACACACACACTTCTGCCTTGCTAGGACAGCCTGGTTTTTAGCTGTTGGACCCTCAGGGTTCGTTGCCCAAAAAAGGACTAAAAAGACCACTTTGTGATTTTGACCAGCCATATTTATAATCTTCAAGTACTCAAAAAATGGTAGCTTAAAGAATTTGGGGGAATGTGACTGTCATGAATAAGCGATTCTTCATGCATTTATTAAATTTCTCAATATTGTTCATATGGCTTAGTTTAAGGATTTCTATAAAAAAGGCTGAAGATTCTTTAAAAATAAATCTAAAACTAGAAAGCACGCAGAGAGCGCATACCTCCATCAGTGCCATTGCCATTAAAAAGGATCTGGATCCGGATCCGTGGATATAGGATCCGGATTCGCCCCAGTATTTAATTAATTCTTTCTTGGTCTGTGACCCACCTTTCCCCAAAATTTAATTGAAATTCGTTAAGAACTTTTGGAGATGTTATGCGGGATACTCCGGATCCGGATCCGTCCCCAGATGTCATAATTACTTCCTTGGCCCATGACCCACTCTTCCTCAAAATTTCATCAAAATCCGTTAATAATTATTTGAGTAATCCTGCTAACAGACAGACAAATAGATAGACACAAACAAACAAACAAACAAACGCTGGCAAAAACATAACCAGAGAACTCAGGCCGAGCTATGGATGCAAAGCGTCGCTTGGTCTGCCTCGGCCAAGCCTTGCACACGGACTGGCCATACAACCTCCGTGACAGGGTTCATTGTGCGTTGAAATGAGACTAAAGATAAACTAAGTCGACCCCATAATTATGACCTTGACCTTTGATTTTGCTGACCTAATCAGTTCATCGTCTCATAGTGTATCACTGACAAAAGTTTGGTCGAAATCCGTCGAGTGGTACCGGAGGTATCGCGCCCACACCTGTATGGCCTTGACTTTGCTTGACCAAATCATTTCCTCGTCCCGTCAGTGTGTCTCACTGACAAAAGCTTGGTCGAAATCCGTTTAGGGGCCCAGGAGATATCGCGCCCACAAGAATGAACTAACTCGATCCCATATGACCTTGACCTTTGACCCCTTGACCTAGCTGACCTTATCAGTTCATCGTCTCCTCGTACTGCATCACTGACATAAGTTTGGTGGAAATCCGTCGATAGGTACGGGAGATTTCTGTCCACATTAGTGTTACAGACTCACAGACCCACGCACGCACAAACGCACACACGGACCAGTCACGTAATGCCTCCTCCTGCATGGGTGGGCGGAGGCATAAAAAGAAAGCTTAAGGTTTACAGAGAGCAGTGCTAAGGAATAGGGAAGTAAGTATGGAAACTCAAAAATGGCTGCATGACAGTTTTATTAACCCATCTCTAATGTATGGAATGAAGAGTGAACCTCTCAACGGATTTCGACCCAGCTTTTGTCAGTGATACAATGTGAAGGGACGATGAACTGATTAGGTCAACAAGATCAAGAGGTCAAAGGCCAAGGTCATTTGGGGTCAACTTAGTTTATCCTTGTGGCCATGCATTTTTAACACTATTATGGGTGCGATATCTCCAGAACCCATGGACGGATTTCCACCAAACTTTTGTCAGTGATACAGGATGAGATGATAAACTGGTAAGGTCAGCAAGGTCAAGATCATATAGGGTCGACGTTTTCTTTGTGGGCGTGATATCTCCTGAACTCCTCGACGGATTTCGACCCAACCTCTGTCAGTGATACAGTAAGAAAGGATGATGAACTGATTAGGTCAGCAAGGTCATGGAGGTTGTATGGCGATTCCGATAACAAGGTTTGGCGGAGGCATACCGAGTGACGATTTCCATCGACAGCTCGAGGCCCGAATTCTCGGCTTTTCATTAAATGATATAAATTCCCTCATGCTGACGAAGTATGAATCAAGGTGGTGTGTCTGTAGAGAGACCAGTGCATGTGTAAGCGGAAATTGTGTACTGGTTTTGGCTGTGTGTGTGTCAGAGTCTGCTTATGTGATCAGTTTAGCCTCCATGGTATAATAATTTTCTAGCATATTCAAGTACGTACTACCAACACCCACTTTTCATAAAAGAATTCACATGGTGAGCATTAGTTTCCAAAATGCGTGCGTGTGAGAATGTGTATCTTCAAAGCCGAGTGTACTTCTGAGACTTTCCGAATCGAACGCACATAACCCCCCCCACCACCACCACCACCACCCATTTTTTTTTTTGAGGGGGGGATACTAGTTAAACTCAAATTAAACTGAAAATATTATCAACAAACAGACCAACATAAACCAGCTGAGGTTTACAAACGTTGGGCATCTAAAAATACGTAAATTAACATCATCTATTTTGGCGCGAAACCGCATGACACATTAATTCCTCCGCGCTGAAATTAGAACAGGGTCATTCATTTCCTTCCCTCTCCCCCTCTTCCTTCCTCCTCTCCTTCTCTCATTTATAATCCATATTCCAATATTGCTCTTATCTTTCTCTTCATCCCTCCAGCCCCACGTTCTCTCAGGTAGGACGAAAACGTTTAGAGTTATGACTGCGTTCCAATTTGTAGGTTGTTGTAATACTCCCGCGATAAAAACTAGAACCAAGTTATTGTTTTCTTCTAAGATCTCTTTCTAGCCACCTTTTTCCTCTCTCATTCCCCCATTCTCTCTCTCTCTCTCTCTCTCTCTCTCTCTCTCTCTCATGTCATGTCCCACCCCTTCCTTCCCTTCAAGTTGCACTAGAAAAGTTTAAAGTTATGACCATCTGTTTAGGCGCGAAACCGCAGAGCACATTAATTCCTCCGCGCGCTGAAACAAGTCCCCAAACATTACGCCGCCGGAAGCTGTAAAAAGAAAAAAAATAATAATTTCGCCTGACACAGTAAAGTAGGGTAATTCCGCGTAACAAAAAGTAGCATAGACGTGACCTGCAGTAATTTGCATGAACGAAACAAGAGAGGAAAGAAGGTAAAACCGAGAGAGAAGCGAGTTTGTTGTTGTTGGCGGGGTTTTTAGAAGTATGCAAACGCGGGCCAACTAGATGTCGTACTGTGTTTATTTTCCTTCTCTTTAATTCCTTTCTCTCTTTCTCTTAACTGCCCTCTCTCTCTTTACGTCTTTCTCCCTTCCTTTACCTCTGTTTTGCTCTTTCCCCCCCTCATTGTTGCTTTTCTTTGCTTTTTCTATGAATTTTTACACCTCTATTTTCCTGTGTTCATCCACTGTTTACATTTCCGCGTTCATTCGCTTTATTTCTCTCTCTCTCTCTCTCTCTCTCTCTCTCTCTCTCTCTCTCTCTCTCTCTCTCTCTCCAAATTTAGACACACACACACACACACACACACACACACACACACAGAAAGAAAGTAATCCTTTAAAGCGAGCGTGAGAGAGATTTAGAGCAAGATTATGGGCAAATGAGAGGGAGCCACAAAAGATGAGAGCTAGTCGGATGAAATGAGAGAGAGAGAGAGAGAGAGAGAGAGAGAGAGGAGGGGGAAGGAATGATGCATGGGAAAGGAAATGACACACATTAGGGGAGGAAAAAAAAAAATCGTGTATTCCCTAACAAGACCAGAAAGCTTGTATGCAGTCCTCAACAGAAATCCACATTGTTAGACCATTAAGTCCTCCAAAATCTGTTTTATGAAGATGTAAATAAAGATAATCAAGAAAATACCGGAAAATAGGGTTGGTTTTGTATGTGAAGAAGAGCGTATTGTTCATAGTGTGTGTGTGTGTGTGTGTGTGTGTGTGTGTGTGTGTGTGTGTTTTGGAGAAACACATTACAGGTGCGTACTGTACATACGTGGAAAGTATTTTGACGCATCATATATATATATATATATATATATATATATATATATATATATATATATATATATATATATATATATATATATAATGTACAGTATGTATTCACACATGTTCATTGAATTTTTCATGGAAGAGTTAACATTGTAATGAAGGTGCTCGATAAACATGTTATTAATCTGTCAGACGATATTATCTTTCTCTGAAGTGGTTAGTATCAGGTCAAGTGCCAACACGTGCCCACTTAGCCTGTCCTTCACACCGTCATTACAATAGACATCGTCTAACGTGCGTGATCAGAAAAATGCACTTTTAAAACGTGTCATTAGTGTGAAGCGGATATATTTTTACTCTGGTAGGTTCTCGTAGGCCAGTGGTTCTCAACCAGGGGTAAAAAAATTTCGTTGCTGGGGGGTAAATAAATCAGGCCAGATGTGCAGTATTTTTTCCTAAAATATTTACTAAATAAGTAAACTGGATGAGATACTGCGCAGCAGTGTTGCCGTTTATAGCATTTCTGGTATTTTGGTTTCAGTCTGACTAATACGAGGGAAGCGTATTTTGTATTTCTTTATCAAAGTTAATTTTTTTTTGCAGTACCATGATATAAAAGTATTTTCTGTATTCGTATTTTGTCTGTATGCTTTTTATTGTACGGGGGTCGTGGGTTAAAAGGCTGGTCACATCAGACTTTGAGGGTATATGACAGGAAAAGGTTGAGAATCACTTGGGCCATTTTATTCAGGCTAATACCAGAAGATTTAGGTAGGAGATGCGTGGCTACCATCAGTCCTGGGAGGTACTACCGAGAGAGTGAAATGTACCAAGAGAGTGAAATGTACCAGGGGAATGAAATGTACCAAGAGAGTGAAATGTACCAAGAGAGTGAAATGTACCAAGAGAGTGAAATGTACCAGGGGAGTGAAATGTACCAAGAGAGTGAAATGTACCAGGGGAGTGAAATGTACCAAGAGAGTGAAATGTACCAAGAGAGTGAAATGTACCAGGGGAGTGAAATGTACCAAGAGAGTGAAATGTACCAAGAGAGTGAAATGTACCAGGAGAGTGAAATGTACCAGGGGAGTGAAATGTACCAGGAGAGTGAAATGTACCAGGAGAGTGAAATGTACCAGGAGAGTGAAATGTACCAGGAGAGTGAAATGTACCAGGAGAGTGAAATGTACCAAGAGAGTGAAATGTACCAGGGGAGTGAAATGTACCAAAAGAGTGAAATGTACCAGGAGAGTGAAATGAGGCTACTGCCTATGAGGAGTTTGGAAGGGTGTGTGAAAGGAGGAAATTGAAAGTAAATGAGAATAAGAGTAAAGTGATGAAGTGTACGAGGTTGATAGATGGTAGGGGGATGAATATAGTTTTGAATGGTGAGTTGCTTGAGGAGGTAGATTGTTTTAAATATCTAGGGTCACATGTTGCTGTGGATGGAAGAATAGATGCAGAAGTGAAGTTTAGAATTAATGAAGTAGGAAAGGTGCTGGGAGGAATGAAAAAAGTGTTTAAATGTCGTTCGCTTAGAATGGACGTAAAGAGAAGGCTGTATGAGGGTGTTGTGGTACCGACTGCGTTATATGGGGCTGAAACATGGAATATGGGTGTAGCAGAGAGGAAAAGTTTGAATGTAATGGAGATGAGATGTCTGAGGAGTATGTGTGGAGTGACGCGTATGGATCGAGTGCGAAATGATGAAGTGCGAAGGAGAACTGGAGTTGTTCGGGAGATGGCTGGTAGAGTTGAGCAGAGGGTGTTGCAATGGTTTGGGCATATGGAGAGAATGGATAATGAGCGATTGGTGAAAAAGATAACTAGATCTGATGTGAGAGGTGTAAGACTGAGAGGAAGACCACGAATAGGATGGATGGACAGTGTGAAGAGAGCGCTGGATGCGAGAGGGATTTCTGTTGAGCAAAGAAGAGTGGCTGTGCGTGACAGAAATAAATGGAGAGAAATTGTGAATGAATAAGTGATGACGCAGCCCTGAGGGGATATTCTCCCGCATTTGGTCTGATCAGCTAGTCAGGTCAGGTGCGGGTAAGGGGATGGGTCTGTTATGATGTGGCAGGGGTAAACCAGTTCTGCTGTCGGGCCCTGCTGTGGATGTCACTGCTTGCATTGCGCAGTTGACCCTTGTGCGGTGTGATGCGGTGAGGATCTGTCCGTTCTCCCCTTTGGGGCTAAGATGCGAATGAATGTGTTTGAATGGATGAGTAAATGGAGAGTGAGTCGTCCTGTCTCGGCTACCTCCCTTTCCTTGGGGGAAGCAGCCTAGGTATATAGATAGATAGATAGCCTATGACCTCCAGCCTTTCAAACTCAGTGTGTCCAGGCATCTCGAAGTGAACGGATCTTGAGTTTGGCTGTTTGTTTTCTTGTGTTTATTTCGTCTTTGAGGGAACAATCTTGCACGCTTCAGGCCTTTGTTTCTTTCTTCCTTACATTAAAGAAGAAGAAAAAAAAACAGTCACACAATCACGCTCAGATGGGAGATAGTCAGCTACAAGCACAGCGTAGAGACCAAAAGTTGACTCTCACACTGTTACATAAATTATCTTAGTCCCCATTTCATGCTTTTTTCCCAACAACTTCCAGCCACGGTTGGGACGTAATTAGCTGTTTTTGGCTGTTTGTTTAGCTGCCAGTCCGTGGATAAAGTCGGGAGTACCTGGGCGGCCACAGCATAGGAAGCATGACGCCATTTAAATGAATAAGAGAAGAATTTGTTGGGGGAAAAATCATAGAGTCCTTTTACCTTAACCTGATCCAGATTTTTGTCCTTTTGATGTTAATTTTACGTAGCTCAGGAACAGAAAAACACAATACAACGGCTCTGCATCCCTCCCAGAGCACTTTTTCGTGACTACCATCATATTCTATTGAGTATCTATTGTTACATCTCAGCATGGAGGATGGAGAGGAGACAGTGTTAGGTTTATAGTAAAAACAGCATATTAATCTTTACAGATTATAGAGAATAACTCCCTGTCTGTTAGTGGTACAGTTAGGAATTACGTATATTTTAACACCAGACGATTTTCAAGTCAAGAGAATTCAAAGTAGTAATAGTAGTAGTAGTAGTAATAGTAGTAGTAGTAGTAATAGTAGTAGTAGTAGTAATAGTAGTAGTAGTAGAAGTTGAAGACTGAACGTGAACCCAGAAAACTGCAGGCTACTATTGCCCTCCTCCTGCTCTTTACCGTTCTCCTTTTAGACATAAGAAAGGAAACTGACGAATATTTGTATAACTTGGCAGAAGAGTCGAGTGGTTATATCAGTGCCACCGCGAGAAGGCGTTCCTCTCCATTCCCACGCATAGCAGTCGAAGGGTTAATGGAGACTAACCCCTTCAGTACGAAACATCCTTAGCCGTCAAAAATCGTCTGGGAGTGGCAGGAATAAAAAAATAATAATAATCCTTGTCATCAAAAAGTTAATATCGTCAGTCCTCTATCGTGTTTTATTGATTTATTACTTTTTACCTGCAGACGATTTCATTCAGCTCGGGGGGGTTGATGGAGGGGTTAATGGAGGGGTTGATGGAGGCAGTATCAAACCACTCCACATCAAAAAGTCTGTCCTAAGTTAAATAAAATCGTCTGGGAATAACAAGATTGGACTACAATATATTGGAGAGAGAGAGAGAGAGAGAGAGAGAGAGACTAAAGGTGAGAGCTCTGTGTAGCACGCGATAGGAATTGGGACGAATGATAAGAAGAGATATGAAAGCAAATGAAACTGATATCAATACTAATAACCTTAGGAACGTGTTCTTGGTATAGAAATTCTCTCTCTCTCTCTCTCTCTCTCTCTCTCTCTCTCTCTCTCTCATTGTATCTTTTGCCAAATTGCACTCGTAGCTATATTTATTTTTGCTTGCTGTACTAGCCTCACCGTCAAACAGTTAAATTCACTTCCTCTACCAGGCACTTGATATATATTCTAGTTTGCACACAGACTATCATCCTGCAAATGCGACCCCGTAAAAATGTTGGTAAACACTGGACACGTCATATAACTGCCACATTTCCCGCCCACCAGCCAGCCAGCCAGCCAGCCTCTGCGGCCTCTATTCTCACTTATTTCTCCTCTGTCCTCTTCTGCTTTTTACCCGTTCTTTTGTCATCGTTAATAAACTTTATCTTCGTGGTATAAAGGCAATATATGTGTCGGCTTATCATCTCGTTAATGTGAAACTGATAAATTTTAATGTAAAGCTGACAGATCTCATTTTCCCCCTTTTGTAGCTGGAGTGCCGTTTGTCCAGAACATTTAAGATTAGACCAACCTATTCCCATGGATGCCCTTACCTAACAGAAAAACCTTGGCTATCTGTTGGGTTTGAACCATAACAAGTAGGCTACAGTGCATTCCAGTCAATTGCAACGCTGTAAAATCGTTGAAAAACACTAACCTTATCGCATGTTCTCACTTCTGCGAACCGCTTTAGTATCTATTCTCACTCCTTTCTCCTCTCCTGTCCTTGGAGTCTCACCCGTACCGATTTTCTAGTTGTTAAAATACATGTACATGTTGGTGGAGAACTATATTATGGCTTGTTGTATCATCTATCTAATGTAACCCCGAAAAAACTTTGGAAAACATTGGATTCATCACATTTCCCCCGTGCCCAAGTCGCCACTGAGCCGCTCCAGTCTCTCTCCCCTCTTGACACAGTAACCCTCCCGTTGTTATGGAGGTTAATGTAAATCCTGCTGGAGATATAGTAGCCTACAGTATAAATGCCTCTGTCAGTATCAATGTATCGTCGTGATAATGTAACCTCTTAATCATCATCATCCGGACCTCCTTTCCCACCCAAGGGCAGGGTGAGGAGTAGCAATGTCCAGACAGCCCAAAATTGCCCAGTCCAATGGGCCACGCTTCCATTCACTCATCATTCAAGCCCCCGGAATCCTGGCTCTATCGGATACGCCAAAAAACATTCACCACGTTCTGTAGCTTCACGTAATCGTATCCGACAGAGTCAGTCCAGACGCTGCCACGTTAAAAAGGGGTGCCAAAAATCCCTGATCATGCACTTCTCTTAAAACTTTGGAAACCACGCGAGCAAGCTACTGAACAGCTGTGATCTGACCAATCCATTCTCCCCCATCTCCTTCCACTGTCTTTTTCTCCCTCTGCCTGTTGTAAGACTAATTAAACTACATCTCTTTGAAGATATAGGAGCCAGCAAATTTTTCAGTTTGTGCACAGTGAGGCATCCGTCTGCTGTAGACCCGTAAAAACCATATAACACAGTGGATTCGTCACTTTTCCCCCCGCATGCCACTAACCACAGAGTCAGTGCGACTTACCCTCTCCCCCTTCTATTTTCTCCCTGTCGTATCCTCTCTCAACTTGTTACTGTTGCGATTTAATTGTACCTTACTGACGATGTGGTAGATAATATGTGCTTCATTTAGTGTACAACATGCAAGTATTTTATATAACCCGTTAAAAACTTGAAACCACCGAATTCTGCTCATATTTACACATCCCAACTGTCTTCCCACTTTCCTCTCTCCACTCCCCGCATCGTACTCTCACCCTCCTCGTCGTCATAGTTATTAAGTAATTTTCTGGATGGTATGAAGGCTGTGTTCCATTAAGTGCACAGAGTACCACCTTGTTAATTTGACCCCATAAAAACCTTGGAAAACACTGGAACATGTCACATATCGTTTGCGCCAGGTAGCCACCCAGCCACTGCAGGTTCGCATTCCTCTCCCAGCAGTATTTAAACTATCTCCCCTAACGTTATGAAAGCCAGAGTATGCTTCGGCTAGTACACAGCGTATCAGCCATCAGTGTAACCTCTATAATGTTTTTGGAAAATGTGTTTCTAAAATCTTCCCGCCAACCTACTAGCCACAGTCATCACTTCTCTCTGGTCCCGCCTTCCTCTCTCCTCTTCTCTCCTTTAATTATCGTATTCTTTACCCGTAGTATTTAAATTGTATCTCCTTGATGGTATAAAAGTGTATATATGCTTCCGTTAGTATCATCCAAGCAATGTACCTCCGTGAAATTTTTGCAAAACCGTGAACTCCATAAAATTCTCCCTCGCACCAACTAGCCATCGAGCCACTGAGCCTCTTCTCACATTACCGCCCTCCTCTTCGTTATAATAATCAAACTGTATCCTCTTAATGTCAAGAAAGCTAATATAAGTGTCATTTCGTGCGCAGCGTGCCCTATAAAATCTTTGTAAAACTGTGGACTCGCAAAATTTTCCCTCGCACCAACTAGCCACTGAGCCACTGCGGCCTATCCTCACACCTCTCTCGTCCTCGCATTCCCCCACTCTCCGCTCGAAATCATGTGTCCAGCTTTTTTTTTGTAATATTTATGGTCTGGCCCGGTGTCATTTTGGACGGTCATGACTGTTAGTGTGACTGCCGGAAAAAGAAAAAGGCCCGTGTTGACCAACTGAGAAACGAGTCTCCCGGCTTGTTTACATTTCAATAGGGACTCGCGCCATTTTTGCTCGTTTCTTTTTTTTCTTCTTTTTTATACTTCTATTTTTTTTTTTTTCTTTTTGGCTGCCAGACTATTTCAGTCCCTCCCCGAAACGGTTTTTTCTCCTCACTACGAAAGATTGAATTATTTTTGGCAGGTCTTTCATATAATATTTTTTGATGCGAAAAAAAAGGGAGGGACGGACACAAAACTATATATGCTGCAAAACCTGTCCCCCTATGCAAAAAACAGAAGTGGAACCAAAAAAAAAAAAAAATCAATAAACAAGGCTTCCTAACCTCTTCAGGCCAAGGGTGTGTTTTCTAGCTTAGTGTTGCCCTCACCGGACGATTTTATACAACTCAGGAGGGACCTCTGTAGATGGTTAGTTTTCATATGACGGAACTGGGCCACTCCCTTAACACTGACACATAGGCCCTTATTCTCTTTGGTTTACCCCCTAACACCTCTTCTTTAGCGATTTATTTTTGGATATGACTCGTTAATATCCCTTTGTGCGTTATTTGTATGGAGTTTGGTGATATTTCAGTGACTTATGTAACACGAAGGAGAGTAAGTTGCAATAAGGAAAATAAATCGCTTAGGAAAAGGTGTTACGTAGCATCTTCAACAGACGAGAATACGAGCTAAGCGTGAAATTCGACGAGCTTTAGTTATGGAGTAGGGATGAGTCTCCTTGGTTACTGGTCAAATTAGCCCTCTGATCTGACTGCACTATACATCAACTGAGCTGAATGTGGTTAGGGATCTTTGCCACGTTAAAGTAAATGTACTATAGAAGAGAAGGGATTAATGAAGGATATATGTAAATAGTTGGAAAAACCTCTCCGGAAATGAAATTTAGATAGTAGTAGTAGTTGTTGTAGTAGTAATAGCAGCAGCAGCAGCAGCAGCAGTAGTAGTGGTGGTGTGGTGGTATTGGTGGTAATAGTAGTAGTAATGGTGGTGGTGTGGTGGTGATGATGGTAATGGTAGTAGTGGTAACAGTAGTGAGTAGTAGTAGTTGTTATTGTAGCCCCTGGTTTATATGAATGTGAACCCAGTGGACTGCAGGCTAACGTTACTCGTCTTCTGCACCCCACCATTCTCCTTTTGGGGGATAGGGAGGGGGTTGAGCCACGTTTATATAACCAGTCAGAAGCGATGGCTAGTTATAGTGCCACCGCGTGAAGGCACCACCAAATACCGAAAATAGATAAATAAATCCATCCATCCATCCATCATCCAATCCTACGTTGCCCCATGAGGAGCGTACGAGCTCGGGGCTAGGCAGTTGGTCCTGACGTTTAAGATGAGAGTGACCAACCTCACTCATCCCTGAGTGGCATTACGTGAGCAATAAACCCCAACCACCCCTTGGATATAAACCTTCACCGGCTCAATCCGATTGGAGCACAGTAATTACCCACTAAACCACCAGGTGCCAATATTTAGTTATATGGTTACCACTCAGCGTAGTAAATGGTTTCCTGGTGTACAGGAAACCATTTGGCTTGTCACTCAGTGTAGAGTCACCCATTGGCAGAAGGAAGGGGAAAGAATGAAGGAATGAAAGACAGAAGCGGGAGATTAAAGTCACCCGTAGGCAGAAGGACGAGGAAAGAATGAAGGAAAGAAAGATAGAAGAAGATGGAAGGAAAGAAGGATGGAGGAGAGGACAGGGCAGACACACGAGAGCAGCACTACATTGAGTGAGTGGATGGTGAGCGCCCCCACCTACCACATTGATAAATAAATAAGTAGATAAAATAAATAACTACAAGAGGTCATCGTGCAACTGGGATAACATTTTCAAAAACAATATGGTGTGTGTGTGTGTGTGTGTGTGTGTGTGTGTGTGTGTGTGTGTGTGTGTGTGTGTGTGTGTACGCTGCCTCCAGACGATTTTATTCAGCATATGGAGGGACTTCTCGACCTGAAGGAGTCAGATATAGCTCTCATTACCTATCGTAGCGACAGGTCCAACCGCAGGAGAGAGAGAGAGAGAGAGAGAGAGAGAGAGAGAGAGAGAGAGAGAGAGGTTGCTTCATATAGACCAAAAGATGAAGAAAGTTTGGAAGAATGAGAAAGAAAATCTAAAGCAGGGATAAAGAGATGAAAGGAGAGGAGGGAGGGAGGGAGCTCGAGGAAGAGAGGGAGGGAGAGGAGGAGGGGGAGGGGGAGGAGCAGAGGGACAGGAGGGAGGGAGGGAAAGGGGGAGGGAGGGAAAAAAAAGAGGAAAGAATGGAGATAAAAAGAAAAACGAGAGAGTGAGAGAAAAATAGAGAGAGAGAGAAAAAGCATATAAAAAAGAGAGGAATGGAGGAAAGAAGAGGATGTGAGAGAGTTATAAAGAGATGGCTTTAGAGGGGGATGGAGTGAGAGAGTGAGATAAGAGAGAGACTTGGGGGAGGGATAGGACAGTAAGAAAGAGATCACAAACAGGCTTACAGTGTGTGTGTGTGTGTGTGTGTGTGTGTGTGTGTGTGTGTGTGTGTGTGTGTGTGTGTGTAAAAGTAGTATGTGCTGTCATATGAGAGAGAGAGAGAGAGAGAGAGAGAGAGAGAGAGAGAGAGAGAGAGAGACCCGTCTAGAAGGTGAAGGGAATAATAAAATATATATCTGACTCCTCATTATCATCATCATCATCATCATCCAGGCCTATCTCATCCTAGGTTGGGGTGAGGTAGTGTCCATAGAGCCAGAAGAACTTTAATAGAATGAGATATAACCCAGGTCTGCCCTATTGAATGGACCACACACTCATTCACTTACCTTCCAAGCCCACGGAATCCTGGCTTCACTTGATAGGTCCAGTTTACTCCATACTTAGGGTCAGTCACCTATGATAATAATAATAATAATAATAATAAGCCAACTGAATAAAATCTATCTATCTATCTATTGCCAGACGCCTCAATCCCGTTTGGGGTGGCCATAAACAAATCGCCTCCAAGTCGCCCTGTCCCCCGCCATGTCACTGCCCTGCTCCCAACTCAAACCCCCCTCTCTCATATACCTCTCCACCCCATCCCGCCATCTCATCCTCAGCCTCCCCCTCCCTCTTCCCCCCTCCACCTCACTCACATACACTCTCTTCGTCAGTCTTTCACCCTCCATCCTCTCCACATGGCCAAACCACCTCAGTGTGTTCCTCATAACGCTTCCTATCACATCCACATCCACACCACAACGCTCCTTTATATCCTCATTCGTCAGCCTTTCTCTCCATGTGACTCCACAGGCTCCTCTTAAATAACTCATTTCCACTGCTCTCACTCTTGACTTGTGTCCTTCCAACAACGTCCAAGCTTCACATCCGTACGTTAGAGTTGGTATCACAATACTGTCATGTAGTAACTTTTTCACTTGCATGCTCACTTCCCTGTTTCTTATCACTGCTTTCAAGGAACCAGCAACCTTTCTTCCCTGCTGTACCCTTTCAAGCACTTCACCCTCCAAACCTCCATCCTTACTCATCACACTACCCAAGTACTTAAACGTACTCACATTTCCCAATTCCTCACCATCCAACCTCGCTGTACATTCACTGACTTCACCTCTCTCAAAGACCATCACTTTACTCTTCCCTACATTCACCTTTAGATTCCGTTTCTTACACACTCTCCCAAACTCATCCACCAAGCCTTGCAGCTCCCCTTCATCTTCACTCAACAACACTGTATCATCTGCAAACAACAGTACAAGGAGTTTCCAAACACTATCCTCTCTCACCAGGGCCACTCCAACATCCACTACCCTACCTTGTACCTCTTTTATTACCCCATCCATGTACAGATTGAACAACCATAGAGACATGACACATCCCTGTTTCAACCCAACTTTCAAAGAGAAAAATTCACTTAGTTCACCATCCACACGCACTGCAGCCTTCGCACCATCGTACATACTCTTCACAGCATTCAACAACTTTCCATCTACTCCATATATTCTTAACACTTTCCACAATCCTTGTCTATCCACCCTGTCATATGCTTTCTCCAGATCCATGAAAGCCGCATACAACTTCTTTCCCTTCTCTAGAAACTTTTCCACTAAAGATCTAAGAATGAATATCTGATCTACACAACCTCTTTCCTTCCTAAAGCCTCCCTGTTCTTCTCCAACTAATTTCTCTGTTCTTTCTCTGACTCTGTCAATAAGTATCCTACCATACACTTTTCCTATTATACTAAGAAGACAAATGCCCCTATGATTACCACACACTTCTTTTTCCCCTTTTCCTTTGTACAAGGGAATAATTATACCTGACTTCCAATCCTCCGGGACTCTACCTTCCTCCCAGGCCAATCTGCACATCTTCCACATCCATTCTACTACTATCTCTCCCCCATGCTTCAGCATTTCACCACACACTCCATCAATTCCTGGGGCTTTCCCCGATTTAACTTTCTTCATTGCTTCCTTAACTTCTATCCTACTGATATCTTCCTGTCTTCTCACCTCCCTCCTTCTCCCAGCCATTCCCCAGCCACTTATACTTGCATTACTTCCATCCTCTATGTTCAACAATTCCTTAAAGTGTTCTCTCCATCTGCTCACTTTTTCTCCCTTCTCCACTAGTAATCTACCATTTTTATCTTTCACTCCTCCGCTAACTTCACTTCCACCCTGTCTTACTCTTTTCACCTCTTTCCAGAACATTTTCTTACAGTCCCTCCACTTTACACTCAAATTCCTTCCAAATTCCTCATCCACTCTCTTCTTACTCTCTCTTACTAATCTTTTCACCTCTCTCTTTCTTTCTGCATATAACTCTCTCTTCCGCCTCTCAACTTCTTCCACGCCCCTATTTCTCATCCATTCATTATATGATTTCTTCTTTTGTGCCACAGCCCGTTTCACCTCTTCAGTCCACCACGCTGTTCCTTGCACCCTCCTCCGTCTTTTCTTCCTTCCACACACCACATCACATGCTGCACATATTTCTTCTGTAAATATCCTACACACACCTTCCACGTCTCCCATCTGCTCCAATTCATATTTGCCCAATCGTTCCTCCACTTCTCTCTTATACTCTGCCTTTTTCTCATCCTCATGTAACCTTTCCACTCTCCTTGCAACTACTCCTTCCTCTCTTCTTTCCCTTCTTCTATTCCTCCATCTTAATTGAATTCTAATTCTGGCCACCACCAAGTAGTGGTCAGAAAGTCCACTCCACCAACCTCTATAAACTCTTGCATCCATTACACATCTTCGCATCCTTTCATCCACACACACATAATCAGTCATTGCCTTCCTTTCATTCAGTTCACCACCCACCCTTCTCATCACTCGCCATGTATACCTGTGGATCATTTTATGCCTGAAGAGGGTATTGGCTATCACCAACCCCCTCCCAGCACAAATGTCCACTAGCGCACTCCCATTCTCATCTATCTCAGCAGGCACACCCCACTCACCAACTATTCCATCCACCTTCACATTCCCAACTTTACCATTCATATCACCAATCAAAAACACTCTCTCTTTCCTTCCAAACTTTTCCATGCACACTTCTACATTTGTCCAGAACTCTTCTCTCACTCTTCTAGCACGATCTTGCGTTGGCGCATACACGCACACAATCGCCCACATTAATAAAATCTGGTTATCAAAAAATTAACTAATAGCATAATCGGATGGAAGGGGTTTAGTGCTGAGAGAGAAAACATGTACTGAAGGGGTTAATGAAGACTGTGTAGTGTACCGTATTTTAGGTGTGTGTACCGTATTTTAGGAGGCAGAGGAGGCATCGAAACACCTTTTCCCTAGCGATTTATTTTGCGTATTAAACCTTAGCATTCTCTTAACTGGTATTTACGTAGTTTTTTTTTTTTTTTTCTTATATTGCCCTAGGTTGCGTCGATAAATTTAATGAGGATACTGATGTGTAATGTGGAAAATAAACAGCCACGGAATAGGTGTTGCGAATTTAACAAGGCCATTTACGATCCGACTCGATCTGATACCCTCATTTCGAAATTCTGTCTGTCTGTCTCTGTCTCTCTCTCTCTCTCTCTCTCTCTCTCTCTCTCTCTCTCTCTCTCTCTCCAAAGCTGAATAAAATCGTCTGAATTGCAAGAATATGACATTAAAACACCCTCTCCCCATTGAAAGGAATAAATGTACTTTGTAATTAGGTAAGTGAATTATGAATGCAAATAAGTAGCACCAATGAACGGAATTTTGGCCACGAAAAATCACAAAACGAGATTATAGTCCCCCTTTGATTTTCGTTCGCCCATTTTCTTTCATGGCATTTTTCCTGAAGACAGTTTTCTCTCTCTCTCTCTCTCACTCACTCTCTCTCTCTCTCTCTCTCTCGTAGTTAATTTTTTTTGTATCCCACCTGTAAAAATAGCAGTTATTTATACATTTTCGTTCTCATTTTATTTTTTTTTTTTTTTTTTTTTTTTTTTTTTTTTTTTTTTGATGAGCAAGACAGGAAAGTGCCCTCCTTTCTTACTCAACTAACTAGCCTACTTCAGAAATGTTTTGAGTTTTTTTTTTTTTTCATTTTTAATGTTTTCCCGAAATTTGCAACTTCTATCTATTGCCAGACGCCTCAATCCCGTTTGGGGTGGCCACAAACAAATCGCCTCCAAGTCGCCCTGTCCCCCGCCATTTCACTCCCCTGCTCCCAGCACACACCCCCCTCTCTCATATACCTCTCTTAAACTACAAAATTCCTATAATAATTTCACTAACTTGGGGTCCCTTGGATTTTTATGAAATTTTTTGGTAAGACAAGTTGCCATTTTATATTTTATGTACAACTTCATAAGATTTTTGAAGAGTTCAGTTAGTGTCTTATTAATACGTACTAGAACATATGTACCAGTAAATATGATAGACTGGGACTGTAGCCTCTCGTTTTGTCTTTCGTTCGCCTGTATTATTTGGTAACGTGAAACAGTTTGCTTCTCCTTTCGGCTTAACGAAACATTAGAAAAAGTTTTGAATGGTTAAATTAGCCTTCTTTTTTAGACATGCCCTCTAGCATACCCAGAGTAGCACCAAAACACGTGAAAGGATGATCAAAAGCGACGGGAAGTGGGATATGGTGTTAACAGCGGGGTACAAAGTGGATGTTGATGGCGGCCATCTTGTGACGTCACGGGT
This sequence comes from Coenobita brevimanus, assembly GCF_032717465.1. Taxonomy (NCBI): domain Eukaryota; kingdom Metazoa; phylum Arthropoda; class Malacostraca; order Decapoda; family Coenobitidae; genus Coenobita; species Coenobita brevimanus. The sequence continues at coordinate 5,206,561 of NC_137030.1, read as the reverse complement.
GTAAACAAAGATGGGCGAATCTCGCAAGAGGTACAGTAACAAGTAGTTCGAAACAAGTCATAGCGAACTCAAGCATTTAAAACTTTTTTTTCTGCGTAGGTTGCTAGAATTATTTAAATGGACGGAATGAAAGATGTGAGTTCAGTGTTATTCATTCATTCATTCATTGCCAGACGCCATGTATCCCAGACGGGGTGGCCAATGGCTTAGAGTTAATTGTTTTACAGGGAGGGGCACTAATCCTCCACCAACCCCACTTGACACGTAGGGATGCCAACAGCATCTGGTGTTCCCAGGCGGTCACCCATCCAAGTACTAACCAGACCCAACGTTGCTTAATGACTTTCTAAAATTAAGATCATATGAAAAGACATTCACGCATTCTCGTCCGCCAAGGTAGCTCCCTCAAACCTCTTCTTTACCAGTTTATTTCTGTACAGTTTATGACACGCTGATATTCTCCTGTATGTTAATTATGCAATCTGTGTTGGCAATAAGCAGAGAAGAGTAGCATCAAAGAGAATACTAAGAGGAAATTACCAAGACGAAGAGCTTAAGAAGAGGTGGTAGATAACCGTTTTTTTTTTTTTTCTCTCTCCATATTATTATGTATGTGTGTACTTATCTAACCCACCTAGCAACTTCTTCTTAGCGACTCATTTTACATATTACGCCTCAGTCTACTGTTGAATCATCTAATAATCCATTTAGTACCAAACGCAAAGTCATTAATAACATACAACAGAACAATAAGGCATCACTATTGGCCTAACTCCTTTAATGATCTGGAGAGGGACGCCTTCACGTGTCAACTCTCTCTCTCTCTCTCTCTCTCTCTCTCAAACGAGGACTGGGGATTGGGGAGGCGGGTAGCTCAAGCCTACAGTCCAGTGGGTTCATTTTAAATCTGACCTTGAGGTTACTACTACTGCCACTACTACTACTACTACTGCAGCTATTATTACTAGTACTACTGCTATTACTACAACTACTGCTACTACTACTACTACGACTGCTACTGCTATTATTGATTAAGTGCGATGAGGTATTAAAACATCTTACTATTCGCTGGCACCAGACGATTTTATTCAGCTAAAAGAAATCCTCTACATTTGAAGGGGTTAGGGCAGGCTGTATCTTCTTTCCCAAAATAAAAATTCTGTCTAAATCTATATACAGTTATCATGTTAAATAAATATATGAAAAGTGTGTCATCGGATTGAAGGGGTTAACTTAATATTGCTTTGTATGATACTCGGGGAAGGAGAAGGAGTGGAAGACCAAGGACGAGGTGGAAGGATGGAGTGGAGAGAGACGTGAAAGAGGAGGAGTGGAAAACCAGGGACGAGGTGGAGGGATGGAGTAGAGAGGTACGTGAGAGAGGTGGTAGTGACCGTGAGTTGGAGGGAGGATAGCCAAATGGTAGAGGACAAGGAGGCGTGGAGGGGGTTTGTCTGTGGCTACCCCTTACGGGATTAAGGCGTCTGGTAATAGATAGACAGACAGACAGACAGATAGATAGATAGATGGTAGTCGATCTCTTATATGGACCTATACTTCATTCACCTTAACGTGGCCCAGTGTTGTCCTTTTACAGTCTATTTCCTGTAGCGCATGGGTAAAATAATACTACGGGCCTGAATCACTTCCGTAGCACTTCTTCGTGACTGGCACCATATTTTTTTGCTAATCTCTTGCCACAACCCGGCAGTCAAGATGGAGGGATGGCAATTTTACGCCAGCTTGAAGTGAACAGAGTATAGTAACCAAAAAGAGTAGAAATAAAATATGAGAGGTGTAGTTCTTTTATGTTAACTTGGCTCAGATTTTCGTTCTTTTGCAGCTTATATCATGTAGCTCAGTGGCAGAAAAGTACATTGCTACCGCTGTACATCCTCTCCATAACACTTCTTCGTGATTGGCATCATATTATAGTGCCAATCTATTGTTACAACCCTGCAGTCAAGATGCAGAGAGAAAGACAAATACTAGAATATGATGCTAGTCACGAAGAAGCGCTAATGATGGGATGTACAGCCATAGTTTTGTTTTATTCTGCAAAAGGACGAAAATTTGGGCCAACTTAAAGTGAAAAGAGCGTAGTTTGTTTCTCCACTTGGCTGTTTATTTAGTTCGAAATTGATGGATAGAAGGAAAGAAACACACACACACACAAACACACACACAGAGGGAGAGAGACTAAACGGACGGAACCAATAAAACTCACATGCTCAGTAAATGGAACAGATGGGATGCACACAAGATTAAAACACACACACACACACACACACACACACACACACACACACACACACACGCACGCACGCACGCACGCACGCACGCACACACACACACACACACACACACACACACACACACACACACACACACACACACACACACACACACACACACACACACACACAGATACTTAATACTCATTAAGAAAATTCATTTAGTTTAGATAAGAGAGAAAGAACAAGGGTGACAGAAAGACAGAGAGACAAACAGAAAGTGAGACAGATAAAGAAGGAAGGACGTGTACAGACAGTCAGACGGAAAGAGAGAGAAAGATCAACTGAAATAGGCCAGTAGATAGAAAAACAGAGCTAGATAGACAGGTATAAGAATGTAGGTAGGTTGGTAGGTAGGTAGGTAGAGAGAGAGAGAGAGAGAGAGAGAGAGTTACCTGTGATTGGCAGTTCAACCTTAGCCCGTGCGTAATGAGAATATTGCAATTGAAGAATACCTGAGGAATTTAATTAGTCTGGAAGTCCCTTTATGTGCAATGATTAGAGGGGTGGACAGCACTTATTATTATTATTATTATTATTATTATTATTATTATTGTATTTTGTGGTAGGTGTGGGCGCTCACCATCCACTCACTTGATGTAGTGTTGCTGTCGGGTGTCTGCCCTTTCCTCTCCTCCATCCTTCTTTCCTTCCATCCTCTTCTGTCTTTCCGTCATTCTTTCCTTGTCGTTCTGCCTGCGGGTGACTTTACACTTCCTCTTCTGTCTTTCTTTCCTTCATTCTTTCCTCTTCCTTCTGCCTGTGGGTGACTCTACACTGAGTGACAAGCCAATTGGTTTCCTGTACACCAGGAAACCATTTACTACACTGGGTGGTAACCATATAACCAAATTATGGCGCCTGGTGGTTTAGTGGGTAATTATTGCGCTCCAGTCGGATTGAGCCGGTGAAGGTTTATATCCAACGGGTGGTTGGGGTTGATTGCTTGTGTAATGCCACTCAGGGATGAGTGAGGCTGGTCACCCTTATCTTAAATGTCGGGACCAACTGCCTAGCTCCGGGCTCCTACGCTCCTCATGGGGCAATGTAGGATTGGATGATGGCTAGCTGGATGGATTATTGTATTATTATTATTATCATTACTACTATGTGTTGTGTTACTGTTATTATTGTTAATGCCACTACTACTACTACTGTTACTGCTACTACTACTGCTACTACTACTTTTACTGCTGCTGCTGTTGTTGGTGGTATTGCTGCAACTGTTAATACTGTATCATAATAGTTATCATTATCACTATCATCATTATCATCATCATCAACTCCCCTAATGACGCGAATAGCCAAGCATGAATTTGCCAGGGTCGCTTTTTATAACAAACGGGGAGATTAGGATTTCTGTTTTTTTGGTCTGTCTCCTTGTTCGTCTGTCTGTCTATCTGTCTGTCTGTCTTTGTGTGTTTGTCTGTCTCTCTATCTGTCTGTCTGTCTTTGTGTATTTGTCTGTCTGTTTGTCTTTTTCTTTCTTACTTTCCGTCTTTATCTGTCTGTCTGTTTATCTGTCTGTCTATTTGCTTACCTGCTTTCTGTCTGTTTATCTGTCTCTGTCTGTCTGTTTATCTGTCTTTCTGTCTGTTTATCCGTCTGTCTGTCTATCTCTTTATCCGTCTGTCTGCTTCTTTATCTGCCTATCGATCGGTCTCCATGGCTCTCTGTCCGTCTGCATGTCTGTCTATCTGTCTGTCAGTCATCAAGCACCACTTACACTATTGGACAAACTACAATTCAGAGCAGCCATGCAAAACGTGTGTGTGTGTGTGTGTGTGTGTGTGTGTGTGTGTGTGTGTGTGTGTGTGTGTGTGTGTGTGTGTGTACTTCTCTAGGTCTTGCAAAACACTGTCCTTTAAAACTTGTGTCCGTATTTCCCAGGTAACAGGTACTGGGAGGGAGGTGATGTGGTGGGGATCTCTCTCTCTCAATCTGTGTGTGTGTGTGTGTGTGTGTGTGTGTGTGTGTGTGTGTGTGTGTGTGTGTGAGCTTGCCGAGTCATCCTGCTGGCGAATTGACTGATGGATAGACAGACAGACATACAGACAAAAACAGACAGACAGATAGACAGATAGATAGGTATTTATGTATGTGTATTTTGACAGGTATACAGTAGGTGTTAACAATAAGCAGGTGGGCAGCGACAGGGTAACCATAGAAAACACACACTTATCCCACTTACGCTACTTTGTCCAGTCTTCTTTACACGATTTTATCTTCAGGGCAGTTTTTCGAAATGAAGAGGCTAGAGATCGAGCAGCCTCCATTGCAGCTAAAGATTCCCGCCTCATAGTGAAGGGGTTAATGAAGGCAAGGCAGGGGGGGGGGCCGGAAATTGCGCCTTCCTGTCCTGTGTGTTGCGGGGACGGCTCGATCTGCTTGTGTGTGTGTGTGTGTGTGTGTGTGTGTGTGTGTGTGTGTGTGTGTAAGACGTTTACCTGAACCATGCTATCAGTGAATTAAAAAAAAAACACTAAAGTAGAAAATGGGTTATAGAAAGATAAAGATATAGGGGACACTGGCAACACTGATTGGGCCGTCCCTGCAACACACACACACACACACACACACACACACACACACACACACACACACACACACACACACACACAAAGACTGAGATGTATAATATTTGGACTAGTTTTATGGCCCGTTCAGTTGAAAAAAAAAAAAAAAATCTCTCCACAGCTGAATAAAATCGTCTGGGGATGGGCAAGAACAAAACTTAAAACCGATAATCTCGGTGAAGGAAATTTATGGACGGGGGGTATTAGCGCCGAAGTGGTGACATGCAAAGGTGTGTGGCACGAAGGTCTGTTGGGCCTCAGGAAACGGACTGGCAGGTCTGTGTCGAATATATAATAAAGTACTAGCAGTGATGGTAGTAGTAGTAGTAGAAGTAGAAGAAGAAGAAGAAGGAGGAGAACGAGGACGAGAAGAAGAAGAAGATGAAGGAGGACGAGGACGAGGACGAGAAGAAGAAGTAGTAGAAGTAGGAGTAGGAGGAACTAGAGGACGAGAACGAGAAGTAATAATATTAGCAGTGGCAGCAACAGAAGCGGCAACAGTAGTACCGGCAGTAGTCGTCGTCGTCCTAAGTATATTCCCTTATTGTCTCAAATTTCTCTCGTTCTTCGTCTCCATCATCATCCCGGTATAAATCAGCGAGCGGGAAATACAACTTGCTCTCAAATCCGGATGTCCGAGCCATTTTTTGCAGCGGCCGACTTAATTAACAGAGCGGTGTAATGGCGGCCCGGGAGGCGTTTTTCAGGCGGATCCGGATTTTCCCTTCCCATTTGTTTTGGCGCGTCAGCTGATTCCCGGCCTGATCGCAGCGTTCGGTGTTGACGGAAAAGTGTACGATGCGTTTTTGTTTTCTTTTTGGAGTCGTCTAGTTTCACGGGGATTTATTTCCGTGTCTTTTGTGAACTTTTGTAATCTTGGAGTATAAAATCGTTGTTAATTAGGTGGTATTTATTTATCTGTACATGGAGTTCCGAATGATGTGATGTTATTTATACAGTATGTTCAATTCAGAATACAAAAGCTACACATTTTATTGCGGATCGTTATATAAGATAGGCTATGTAGTAAAGCGAAAAATGAAAATGAACTCATTTGAGGTTTACAAATTTAACTTCGCTTTTATTTATTTATTTATTTTACATTATGTAGGTATAAATATGGGTAGGTATTCACTGTTACACTTTAATCAAGAGTAAAATTTGTCTCTCCAGTTTGAATACTGAACCAAAACAAGACATTAACGCTAGAATTTGGCGCTAGTCACGAGGAAGTGCTGTGGCTAGGGTGCAAGGCCGTTGTACTGTCTTTTTCCAGTAGTGAAGTACGAGAAATAAGCTGCAAAATGATGAAGAACTGTACCAACATAAATTGAATGAAATGTACAAAATCTGGGTAGAATTGGGTAAATTTACGTAATTAGCGCGTTGGTAATTTCGTTCGTTTAGGTTAAAGTGTTGAATTTAAGCATCTGTTCAACATTCTATAGTCAGTTTGATTTCACCTGGCAAAACTGAACGACTCCCACGACAAGAACACTGAGACGTGGTTGCGTAATGAGTCTCCTTGGTTACTATACCCTTTATACGCCAACTTGGCCTAAAATTGCCATCTCTCCATCTTGAACACCGAATTGCAGCTCAAAATAAGCACTAGAACAGGATGCTAGTCACGAAGGAGTGCTATGGAAAGGATGTACTGTAGAGCCATTGCATTATCTTGTTCTGCCACAGAGCTACGTGAAATAAGCAGCAAAAATACAAAATTCTGGGCCACTTTATAGTAAACACACTATACAGAAAGTGCCGTCCAGTCTGCCTACACTTGGCCATCAATCGAGCGGAAAGGGTTTAGGGATCTTTGCCAGGATAGAATGAACGTACTATAGAAGAAAGAATTGATGGTTTTAGGTCTTTTCAAGGTCTGGAGGGTGAAGAGGGTGGAAATGCAAGCTGGAACTGAGTATATTTGCGATTTGGTCTCGTCTCCACTCACGCGATGACGCCATGATGGTTTTGGCGCCGAAAAGGTTGGAGATTTTGGATTCGGCGCCAAGAGGGGAAATTCTACAAGGATCGTAAAGTGAGAGAGAGAGAAAGAGAGAATATAAATGCCCTCTGAGTGCCGAGAGGGAAAATACACCAACTCTCCCTTATTGTTAAAGATAAGTTACAGAGAGAGAGAGTGAGAGAGACGGAGGGGGGAGAGGGAGGGTTAAGAAGTACTTTCACCCCATAAAAGCAAGCGAGACAGACAAGAGAGAGAGATAGATAGAGAGAGAGAGAGAGAGAGAGACTTCCTTCCCTTGACCAGCCACGGAGACGGCCATGGAAACAAAAAATCCTCTCAATAATCGCCAAAAAAAAAAAAAAAAAAAAAAAAAATCACTCCTGCCCTTCTCCAGTCATAGATCCGGCCATGCAGTAGTGCGAAGAATCCAAAAACAAATTCGTAAATCGTTCTCTTTGCCATTGTCAGGGGTAGGGTATGTAGACGTAAAAAGAAAAAAAAAACGAGAAAATACCAGAAATATAGAAGTAAAAAGAAAATGAAAAAAAGTACCTTAAAGATAGATGCAAAAAGATAATAAAAATACAGAGAAAATACCATAAAAATAGACATAAAAAGAAAAAAAACAAAATTACCATAAAATAGATGTAAAAAGAAAATAATAAAATACCATAAAGTCAGATGCAAAAAGAAAACAAAAACAGAGAAGATACCATAATCCCTTCCCTCACTTAAGGTACATATACAAAGAAAAACAACAGGACCATCATCTCATCCCTTGGCCTATTGTAAAGTCGGGGAGGCAGCGGTGAGGATAGCGTTGTGTTTGATGTAGCGATGGGCGGGTAAACGGATAGCTAGAACACTCCTTTTGAGGGCCTGTCACAGCTAAGAATATTTTTACAAGTCATAAAATCTTCCCCTGAATAATCGCATAAATCGGTTTGTAGGCGTGCATATAAAAAAAAATACAATATGTAAAACTTTCACTTGAGTAACAGTAGAAATGGACATGCAGTGGTGCCGATAGCGTGGTGTTGGATGTAGTGATGGTGATATATAAGGAAGTAAACACACACACACACACACACACACACACACACACACACACACACACACACACACACACACACACACACACACACACACACACACACTACCTCTGAATAATCACCTAAATCGGTATGTAGGCGTGCAAAGAAAAAATACAATGCAATCCACTCGCCAGAGCAACAGTAGATCGAGTCGTGCATGCAGTGGTGCGGATAGCCTGGCATTTGATTTGATAGTGGCGGCATAGAAGAAAATGAATAATAACACAAAATCTTCCTCTGAATAATCGCATCAATAGGTATGTAGCCGTATACTTAAAAAAAAATACAATATACTGTGATCCTTCGGTCGTGTGGAGAGGGGTATGCAGTGGTGCGGACAGCGTGGTGTTTGATGTAGTGGCGGGGGAGCAAAGGGGTAACGAGCACACTGCATTTGGGGCCACTCACGGCATGTCAGTGTAATGTTGCCGCTTGTCGTTGTGACCATTCGCCCGGGGGTTTACTGCCGCCCGCCCTGCAGTAAGAGGCTGTGTATCATTGCCCGGAGACTGCCCTGTGTTTCTGTATAACTTTGTGTGTGTATATGTCTCTCCGTGTATATCTTCTTCGCCATTGCCCTCACCCGTAGTGTATGTTTTATTTTACATGTCATTTCACGTACTTTTATATTTATGCAAAACAAAGGGACTGGAGGCAAAAAATTTGCAAAAGTTATTTTCTCCGGACGAAGCCAAAATCAGGACGATCATTTTGATGTCTGTACAAGCTCCAAGTTGTGTACATGAAGCCCCTAGATTCTCAATTAACTCAGATTAAAAACGGGATGATACTGTGTGGACAGATAGGTGCTACGATCCTGCCGTATTGGAGAAGAATACAGTGTAACAGGGATAATAAAGAGTGATGTAACACTAGAGCGAAGAGAAAGGAACCAAATGGCGTCAGTGAAAGAGAGGAGATGAGACGAAAAGCCTTTGTTTGACTATCTTGCGTGAAAGAGCTGTGTGGTAAGCTCCCCTACCTCCCACCCCCAGCACACACAAGAGAACTGTACTCCACAAAGGGGTGAATTAGGCTCCTGTACATAATCCACAACAAAAAAGGGTTAAAGAAAGCATGGGGTTGGTTCAACACACCCAACTTCTGAGAAACCGATTTTGCAAGAAGAGTTACGCAACGAAGTAGTTTTAAGAAAGCGTGGAGCTAGTTCAGTACACCCAGCCTCTAAGATGCTTAAATTATGTGAGGAGTTATGTAACACTTTAAAAATAATACCAACAAGAAAAAGATGAAGCAAGGATACTGAGAGATGGTGAAGGATTGAGCTGAGTGTGGTGGATGGTAAGGGAGGAGTCGAGTGGAAGATTGTGTCGAGTGGAAAATGGAAGGAATGATTTTTTTAATGCACAATAAATATGAAGATTCCCTTTACTCAGACCAGAAATATATATAAATCACAATGCCTGTGTCAGTATGTTTGTTTGTCTGTCCGCTATGCATGGGCACAATTTTCAGTTTACAGTGTTGAATACTTGCATGGGTTAATGTATGTGCCGTATAATAATAATAATAATAATAATAATAATAGTAATATGTTGAGAGAGAAGGTTAAGTCCAAATGTGATGCTCAGGCGAAAGGAAAGAGACTTGTATTAGTGAAAAAAAAGTACCTGGGTGCAGTGATAGAAAAGGAGGGTAAATGTGCAAAGACAGTGGAAAGTAGAGTGGTGCAGGGAAGGAAAGTGGCAGGTGCTATGAAGGCCTTGATACGAAAGAGAGGTGTGAGCGTGGCAGCTGCAAGAGGACGGCATGAAAGAGTATTAGCATAAGGGAATGGCGTGAAGAAGTATTAATGTAAGAGGGCGACGTTAAGAAGAATTAGTATCCTCAATGGCATATGGGTGTGAGACTATGGCTGGCATGAAAATGAAAAGCAAAGAGGAAGAACGGTGTAGATGGAGTTCTTGAGTAAGGTGTGTGGAGCGCAGAGAGTAGACAGGATGTGATAGAATAGGATAGATTGTGATTCGTGAAAGATGTGAGGAAGTTCGTGGACAACTTGAGTGTATGTATAGATGGTATGGACATGTGGAGAGAACAGGGTGGTGAAAAGGGTATATAAAAGTGAGTTTGAAGGTGGCAGGATGCGTGGTAGGTGAAGAAGGTGATTAGATAAATGAGCGTGTGGGAAAGAGAGATATGGAGGGTGACGAGGCTAGGGAACTGACAGGCGATCGAGCTGGTTGAGTGAATTTTTGCGAAGGAGCGCTTGACAAAAATGCGACATCCTTTTTCTTTTCATTCTTTTTCTTTTCAATTAGTCATCAGGTGGACTTTGATTGGTAATTGAAGCTAAGTGTGGAAAGGTGAACGTATGAGATGAAGCCAGGATTCTGTGGGCTTGAAGGATGAATGAATGATTGTGTGGCCCATTTCCTTCGGTATTCTGTTCATTTCTCCCTCTATCACATCCTTTCCTTTTCCAGCCTTTCTGGACCTTGCCTCACTCCACATACGGGTGGTGATGATGACGATGATGATACATTAATTACGACAGGGAATTAACTGATTGTAATTGCATTGTCTAAAGGTAGCTGTGATAAAAAAAAAAAATCGCATGTAGTCCTTGTAGAAGTTAACAATCCTACATAGCAAGAGCAGTTAAACGTGTCGGATAAGCTCTTCTTGCATCAGAACCTCAGTAACAATAACAAGAACATCATCATTATTATTATTATTATTATTATTATTATTATTATTATTATTATAGGGAACTTGTATATAACATCGTCTGAAGATAGTAATAAAATAAAGCGGTCGGACAGGTGGTTTTGAGTGAGAGAGAGAGAGAGAGATTGCCATTGTCGAATCAGCCCTTTTTGCATCGAATTCAGACGCTTCATCGGCTTGACACATTCTGGGGCTTTCGGCGCCGCTTCTGATCACGGCTGGTAATGAAAAAATAATAGAAAAAGAAAGAAAATAAATACGAGTCCGTGTTTTGGTCTGACTGGGAGCCGAAATAAGTGGCTTAGTGCCGAGGTCGCATGAATAAATCGGTGCAAGATAGTCCGGGGTGGGCCGAGTTTTGTTTGAGCCGATTTAGTGGAGTAGCTAAGAGCGGTTTATTTCCAGAGAGGAGGAGAGAGGGAGGGAGGGAGGGAGAGTGGAGGAGATGAGGAGGAGAGGGAGGGAGGGAGAGAGAGTGGAGGAGATGAGGAGGAGAGGGGGAAGTGGAGGGAGGGAGAGAGAGTGGAGGAGATGAGGAGGAGAGGGGGAAGTGGAGGGAGGGAGGGAGAGTGGAGGAGGAAATGAGTAGGAGAGGGGAAAGTGGAGGGAGGGAGGAGGAGTGGGGGTGTGGAGGAGGTATGAGGAGGGGAGGGGGATGTGGAGGGGGGGAGGGAGAGGTGTAGGAGTGGGGGAGGAAATGAGGAGGGGACGAGTGGAGAGGAAGAAAGAAAGGAGAGGAGAAAGAGTAGCCTACAAATAAAGCAAACAGCAACAGACCTACTAGTCCGTTTGAGGTTGTTACAGAGTTATAACTAATGTATATAACTATTATGTTTATGACAAGGATAGGAAAGCAGGAAAGAGGAGGAGGAAGAAGAAATGAGGAAGAGAGAAATGGAGGAGGGGAGTGTAGGAGGAAGAAATGAGGAGTATGAGGGATGGAGAAGGGGAATGTAGGAGAAGGTGGAGGGGGAAGTGAGGAGGAGCAGGAGAATGTGGAGGAAGAAGTGTATAGACGAAGAGAGAGAGAGAGAGAGAGAGAGAGAGAGAGAGAGAGAGAGAGAGAGAGAGAGACTAATCTTCCTAAGCTGAACAAAATCATCTGGCGGTAGCAAGAATAAAATGAAATGCAGATAACGCGGCCCCAAGCTGTCGACGCAAAAACTTGTCTCAGTATACCTCCGCCACACACACACACACACACACACACACACACACACACACACACACACACACACACACACACACACACACACACACACACACACACACACACACACACGAGCTCGCCATACAGCCTCCATGATAGAGTTCATTGTGGGTTGAAATGAGACTAAAGATAAACCAAGTCGACACCATATGACCCTGACCTTTGACCCCTTGACTTTCCTGACCTAATCATTTCATGGTCCCTTCATACTGTATCACTGACAAAAGTTTGGTCGAAATCCGTCGAGGGGTTCAGGAGACATCGCGCGCATAAGGATAAATTAAGTCGACCCGATATGACCTTGACCTTTGACCTCTTAACCTAGCTGACCTAGTTCATCATCTCCTCATACTGCATCGCTGACATAAGTTTGGTCGAAATCCGTTCGTGGGTTAAGGAGATATCGCGCCCACAAGGATAAATTAAGTCGACCCGATATGACCTTGACCTTTGACCTCTTGACCTAGCTGGCCTAATCAGTTCATCGTCTCCTCATACTGCATCGCTGACATAAGTTTGGTGGAAATCCGTCCGTGGGTTAAGGAGACATCACGCAAAGAAAAGTTTTACGGACGCATGGACCCTCGAACTCACGCACGCACGGACGGACAATCACCTAATACTGTCCCTTCGACCCAGTGTCTGCTATAGTCCTTTCACCTTAACTTGGCCCAGATTTTCGTCCTTCTGTTGCTTAATTCACGTATCTTAATGGCAGGAGATAATACCACAGCTCTTCGTCCTTTCCTTTGCACTTTTTCGTGACTAGCGTCGTATTCTAGTTTTATCCTCTGAAGTCGGCGCGGAAGATGGAGAGACGGCAATTTTAGTTCAAGTGAAAGTGAAAAGAGTGGTGGGAGCCTCCTTAATCGGTGAGACTACGTGCCCTGGACTCGGTAGCCCAAGACTGGGGTAGCCTAGGGGGTGCCGGTGGTAGAATGGGAAACAGTCGGCTAGCAAATGAGAGGGTCAGTGTTCGAATTCTCTCTCTCTCTCTCTCTCTCTCTCTCTCTCTCTCTCTCTCTCTCGGGACTAATCTTGCGCGCTCCTGGCCTTTGGTTCCTTCTTCCTTGCATTAAAAAAAAGTAAATTCCCTTCAGTACGAGATGTTTTCTGAAATTGATATAAATCGTCTGGGAATATCAGGTACCAACTAACAAAGACACCTGGATTGAAAATAGTATACTCGCTGTATTTTCATCTGATGGAACTGGTCCACTACTACAACTTGAATAGTAAATCGCTGTTGCATGAAATACGAAGAGCCATAGGTATGAGGCGGGAATGAATCTCCTTGGTTACTAGGCAGATGCCATCAAGTGAGCTAAAGGGGTTACGGATCTTGTAAGGTGAAACAAATCAAGAGTAAGGAATGAAGGGCTACGCTGTGTTGCTGAGGGTAATGAAGACAGTCGTGTGGAAGAGTGTGGGGAGCTGAAAGATGAACTGAGTTTTGTTCTTTAAAAGAGGGACTATTTGCCCCCTCCCCAGTAATAATAATAATAATAATAGTAATGATAATGATGATAATAATAATAATAATAATAATAATAATAATAATAATAATAATAAACACTTCAGACACACTGTGAGGAGCGGATGAAGTGAAGGTTGGAGTCATCAGCATGTAAATGACTAGAACTATATTCTTTTTACTCTAACCAGGTCTAAAATTGAAATCTCTCCATCCAGAATATTCAGTTGAAACAGCAGATTAGCACCAATATATGATGCTAGTCACAAATGTGTTAGTGAAGGGATGTGGAGCTATAACATTATCTTATTCCTTCACCAAGCTGCGTGAAATAAGTCGCAAGGAGTGTGAGTGTACAGCTCGGAAGGTAACTGGTGAATAGGAGAGAGTTGGAGATGAGAGAGAAACCTAAAGAACACCGCCAGTGATAGTGTGAGAAGAACAATGGCCGTCCACAACAGCAGCAACAGAACGACAGGAGAGGAAACTGAAGACATAACAAGGATAGAAACCGTAAGAGAGCAGTGTGGAAAACGGTACTGTGAGCCACATTCTGCTGAAGGCCTTTAAAATGTCAGTCACAGGAACAAATGCTTAATCAAAAGCCTGAGAGGAGGATGACCAAGAACGTGAAAAAACTATGAGAAAATGGTCAGTAGGGCATCCTTGATAAAACACATAATGATATCAAGAAGTAAGGTTTATTGAAGAAAACGGTGCCTCATATCAAAGCACCAATTTTTAAAACTTAAATTCGTATATATATATATATATATATATATATATATATATATATATATATATATATATATGTGTGTGTGTGTGTATGTGTGTGTGTGTGTGTGTGTGTGTGTGTGTGTGTGTGTGTGTGTGTGTGTGTGTGTGTGTTCTTACCTAATTGTATCTTTACAGGAATGAGTCAAGCTCGTACTGTCCCGTGTCTTAAACCATATTTATCGTACATATCCTTAAATTTGTGAATTGTTTTGGCACACACTATTTCATTCGGTAGTGCATTCCATTGATCAATTGCTCTGTTTGGGAAACTGAATTTCCTTACGTCTTTATCACCTCTCTTCTTATGCAGTTTTTTGCAGTGTCCTCTTGCTGATTCTTCCCCATATATTAAGTAATCATTTATGTCTATTTTCTCCTTCCCTGATATGCATTTATATAGCATTATCATGTCACCTCTTTTCCTTCTCTCCTGTACTCGTAGTGTTGGTAGATTCAGTTTATTTAGTCTTTCTTCGTAGCTTAGATCCCTTAAGCTTGGTATCCATCTAGTAGCGGCCCTTTGAACTTTTTCAATCTTGTCTATGTGTTTTTTGAGATGAGGACTCCAGACTACTGATGCAGACTCCAGGGTTGGTCTGATGAATGATGTTATTATCCTTCTTAGCATGTCTTCATTTATGTATGTGAATGCTATTCTCATATTTGCAAGCAGTGTATACATGTTCCGTACCTTCTCACTGATGTGGTCAGCCGGAGATAGTCTGTTATTGATAATCACACCTAGGTCCTTCTCTCATTCTGATGTGTGTAGGGTTTTATTTCCTAACCGATAATCCCAATCAGGTCTTTTTCCACTTTTACCAAACTTGATTACATGATACTTGTCCACATTGAATTCCATTTGCCATGTATTACTCCATTCATGAAGTTTATTTAATTCTTCTTGTAGCTCTTTACAAGAGTATATGTTAGTAATTCTCCTTTGTATTTTTACATCATCTGCAAACATATTTAGATAGCTTTCATTTCCAGTGTTACTGTTTATATCATTTATATACACTAAAAACATGATTGGTGCCAGCACTGAACCCTGTGGTACTCCACTAGTCACTTCTTTCCATGATGAATAGTTTCCCCTTAGTACTGTTCTCATTTCTCTCTTGATGAGAAAATCTTGCAACCAAGAAAACAGTTTGCCTGGAATTCCTCCTTGATAGTACAGTTTCCATAAACTATGTGTGTGTGTGTGTGTGTGTGTGTGTGTGTGTGTGTAGAATAAATCACATGTACAGTACGTATGAATGTAATATAAAGTAAAACTGTCCAGGAAAAATGAAAAGTGGAAAGCTGATTTGTCATCTGTTTTTTCATGACCGCTCACTGCACTACCTGATGTCTCGAAAGGATATACGAAAACTCTGTGTTCCACTGTTCGTTTTCTCCTAACGATTTATACTTTATACAGAACACACACACACACACACACACACACACACACACATATATATATATATATATATATATATATATATATATATATATATATATATATATATATATATATATATATATATATATATATATATATATATATATATATATATATATATATATATATATATATATATATAAGTTGAAAGTTTGAATGTTTGAAGGGAATTAGCAACTCTCTCTCTCTCTCTCTCTCTCTCTCTCTCTCTCTCTCTCTCTCTCTCTCTCTCTCTCTCCGAAAAATCCGAAAAACAAATTAAATGCAATCTAATAAAAAATATTCCAGTAGGACACTTTTTCCCTGCCGCCTTTCACGTCGCTGCCAGACGCACGACGAGACATAAACATGCCTTGGCGTTATAAGAAATGCGAAGAAATTGCGTCGTGTTTTCTTTCTTAGTCGTTCTAATTGGGTTTATTCTGAATGTAATGGATGAATAGGATCTGAGGAAAGAGACATGGGTGAGGGAGGGAAGGGGGGGAGGAGGGGGGATATTGTTACGGACGGAGGAGGAGGAGGAGGAAGAAGAAGAAGAAGAAGGAGGAGGAGAAGAAGAAGAAGGTAGAAAGGGGGGCAGGGAGGATATTGTTACATACGAAGAAGGAGAAGGAGCAGGAGGAGGAAGAAGAAGAGGAAGAAGAAATGGGAAGGAGGAGGAAGGAAAAGAAGAAAAGGAGGAGGAGGAGGAGGAGGAAAAAATTACAGGGGGGAGGAATGGGAGGGGAAGAGAGTTAGAATATTACGAGAGAGAGAGAGAGAGAATACAGTATGATCACTGCATGGTAAACATTACAAAGATCTTAGATAAGTCGTAATTTATGAAGATCGCGGTAGTAAGTTGCAAGTTGGAGAGATTAAACATTGTGAATGGATGTTTAAGGGTGAAAGAATTGTGAAGTGTTGAGTCATCTGTGTATGTGTGAATGGGTTTATAGGTGAAAGATAAGAGATCATTAATATGAATTAGGAATAAGGGTGGAGCCAGGTCTGATCCTTGTGGCACACCGGCATTAATATGAGTGGAAATTAGAATATGCATCATCAATTTTTATCTTTCTGTCGCTGAGATATGAGGAAATCAGTGGAACAAAAGATGATAGGCCATAGCAAGGGAGTTTGGATAGGAGAGAACGTTGCCTTGTCGAAAGCTTTAGAAATCCCAAGGGCTACTGCGTGGGTTTCTCCATGTTGGTTATTTGACTAATGGATGTTGTGAGTCAAGAGATTGAATATACAGTATCAGCAGTAGATCTTGCGAAAACCATACTGTCTGTCACTATTCTGTTGGATTCGAGATGTTTGACAGTGGGCTTATTAAATACAGTCCCAAATACCTTACCAAGAGAAGACGTGGTAGCTATTGGTGAGTAATCAGAGGGGTCAGAGGAACGTTCTTTCTTCAGAATTGTGTGGTCCAAGAATTAGGGAATGAAAAAGTACAGATGCATAGTGTGAATAATTATCTAGAACAGGAACAAATTCTGGGGAACACTTTTTCACAACGACTGGTAGGATTTCCATCGGGACCTAGAGCTTTATTGGTTGGTAAATTGTCTAGGATGGATTTTACATATCTACAGTAGTCTGTATCTTAAGTGAAGCAATTTCTGGAGTCAAGTTCTAGTACAGAGATGTCCTGACTGACTTCCTCTAAGGTAGATGTTCAGGCAAAGATACTGGCAAGTATGTTCGATTTTTCATTTATAGTGTTTCCATCTGAAGATTTTACTGAGGGAATGTGTGATGACTTGTTAACGTTATTATTGAAAGAATTGAGAGTTGACCAGAATATTCTATTGTCATCAGGATTAATAGTTTGGATGTTTGGTTGTGATGAAAATTTGATTTAGCGAGATATGTTACTGCTATTGCGTGGTTTCTAGCAATTTCAGATTGACTGAGGGATTCAGATGTTTTTATTATTTTAAGTAAAAGTTATGTTCTAAAGACTTAGGTCGTTGCTCTGATACAGTTGCTGTCAGACCATATTGGGGAGTCAGATACTGGTTATGAACAATTCCATTCCTGCTTGTATTAAATCCTTAGTGAGGGATTGGGTAGATTTGACGTCAGTGGAGAAGAAATACGGCCATGGAATATCAGCAAGATACTTTATAAATTCATCCACTCTATCAAAGTGCCATCTGGTCACCCCGACAGGTTCAGAACAGGGAGGTTTGAGGCAACTGACTAATTAGGCTTTGATGAGATTGTGGTCGGAGGATCCAAGTCGTGACAGTATTTCTCTCCTGTATTGATCTGGATTATTTGTCAGGATTTGGTCCAAGATATAAGCGTTATGGTCAGGATTATCTGGTATTCTGGTTGGTTGTTTTACCAGTTGCTTGAGATAAAACGATTCTGTAGACAGCTCGCATTCTACACGAGTATCATCAGTCCTGGCAGAATGCAATAACCATTTCACATTATGGACGTTAAAATCACCCAAAACGGTAATCTCAGTGGTAAGAGTGAGGTTAAGGTTGGCCAGCTGTGTGGATATGGAGTCAAATACACTGGGTTCTAAAGAAGCATTGGGGGAACGATAAACTACATATACCACGCTGGGGAAAAACTCTAGGAAATATTCTGAGTTCTGGAGGGAAAAGTAGAGGATATATGAAAACTTTAGGGAAACTTTCTCACCTTTTCTTGTCTTGGATTGGGGATTTTTCTTTTGTTCTTTCTTGAGTGATTTTGATTCAGTGTCTCCTTGTCTTTCAGTTTTTCGTCTTTCATCCCTTGTTTATTTCTCTCTCTCTCTCTCTCTCTCTCTCTCTCTCTCTCTCTATCTATCTATCTATCTATCTATCTATCTATCTATCTATCTGTCTACCCATCTATTTCCATCAGCCTGTCTCTGTCTATATCTGTCTATCCATCCATCGATACATATAAATAGATAGATAGGTAGGTAGATAGATAGACAGACAGACAGACAGATAGATATATACCCCTTCACTCTCGTCAGTCCCCCCTCTGGTCTTCATTTCCGCTCACACCTCGTTTTTTGTTTGTTTACTTGCTGGTTTGAGTTTTGTTTGTCTGGTGGACGCTTATGAAGACTGGGGGGGATGTTGTTGTTGTTGCTGTTGTTGTTGGAGTGTTGGTAATGTTGTTGTTGTTATTGTTGTTGTTGGTGGTGGTCGTGGTGGTAGTAGTCTTTATCATCATCATCATCATCATCATCTTGTTCTTCTTCTTTTTCGTGTTCTCCTCCTCCTCCTCCTCCTCCTCCTCCTCCATCTTCTTCAGCTTCTTCTTCTTAATCTGTTATGTCGTTCTTGCAGCGTTTTTTTTTTTTTTTTTTTTTTTTTTTTTTTTTTTTTTTAAGACGAGTTTTTGGGTGAAACATCAGATGAGAATGTATGTGAGTAGGTAGGTACGTAGGTAGGTAGGTAGGTGCGTAGATAGGTTGGTAGGTAAGTGGGTAGATAGGTTGGCAGGTAGATGGGTAGGTAGGTTGGTAGATAAGTTGGTAGAAAGGTCGGTAGATAGGTTGGCAGGTTGGTAGGTAGGTCGATTGGAGGGTAGGTAGGAAAATAGGTGGATATGGCAGGTAGATAGGTAGGGGTACATACTTAAGTAGGACAGATAGGCAGCAATTAGACATAGCAGGTAAATAAATCAGGAAGGTAGAGAGAGAGAGAAAGATAAGGCAGGTAGATGAGGTAGGCAGGTAGAGAGGTGAGGCAGGTGTTGTAGTCTCACCTTTATAAACTTGAGGCAGTAGGTAGACAAGTAAGTACTGTAGATGAGAAAGTAGGAAAATGAAACTAGTAGATCGGTAGGTGGGTTGGTAGGTAGGCATATTGGTAGGTAATCAGGGAAATGGGTAGGTTGGTGGGTAGGTAGGCAGCAGGTGTGTAGATAGGGTATCAGGGAGGTAGGTAGAAAATGTAGCCAGGCAGGTAGATGAGGTAGGTAGGTGGGTATGTAGCAGGAAAATTAGCCACGGAGGTTGTTGTTGTTGTTGTTGGTCGCCCCCACTATGTCTGGCCGAGCAAACCCATCAACCACAGGCAAGCAGCCACTCTTGACTTACGACTGACAGCTCTTCGGAAAAGTGTGGAGGTTTGGTTCCTGGGTGTATGCCGCATTACGTCTTCACTCAGTTAACAGGGGCGCCATAGCATGCTCCATTTATCTCCGTGATGTGGTTATATGGTTACCACCCAGCGTTGTAAGTGGTTTCCTGGGCCACTCAGTGTAGAGCCACCTGAAATGGAAATAATAGTAAAAAAGTTACAGAAAGGAAAAAGAGAAGTAGGAAGAAGGGGGGGGGGCCATACAAGGAATGATAAAGATGAAGAAAAAAGTAGGCAGCGCTACATCAAGTGAGTGGATGATGATCGCCACCATCAACCACAAAGCCAGGTAAGCAGGTGAGGCAGATAGGTAGAGAACCATGTTAGTAGGTAGATAAAGTGAGACAGGTAGGTAAGTGGGTAGTAAAGTTGCAAGTGGGTAGGTAGGCTGATACTGTAGAAAGGTGAGGTAGGTAGGTAGGTAGGTAAGTAGACAACTAAATGAGGCTGTTAGATGTTGTAAGTAGGTAGGCTGGTGGTAAAGTGAGACGAATGGGTAGGTAGGTAGGTAAATAATGTAGAAAGCTGAGGTAAGCAGGCAGGTAGGTATTTAAACAGGTAGACAAATCAGGTAGAAGATGTAGGCAGGTAGACAGGTAGAGAGGTGAGGCAGGTGTTGTAGTCTCACCTTTATTAACCTGAGGCAGGTCACAGATCGTTGTCATGGCAACCACCCCGTCAACAGTCACCACAACTCAAATGACAACAAATCAATTCATATTCATCAGTTTTATACATGCCTTGACCTAGTTTTCATTGTATTCACTCCCTGCAATGTAAATTACAAAGGGCCAGCTTTAAATCATCATAATTATACATCTCAGTGCCTGTTTTGCATCTCATTCACTAAACACAGCTTAAATGACAGCGCAGTTCATTTTTATTCATCTGTTTTACATTGTACTATAGTGTTCTCACCTTCAGTTGGTTTAGGTTTTCATTTTGCACCCTATTTTATGCCGCCAAATGGAAAGAACACTAAACTGAGGCTCTATATATCCTTTAAAAAAAAAAAAAAAAAAGTGAGTAGAATCATGATCGACTTAAAATCTACAAGTACATTCGAGAAGAAAGTGTATGTGTTTGAGGAAAATAAAAAACACACTGACTGCAACATCGGTAAGAATTCTCTCTCTCTCTCTCTCTCTCTCTCTCTCTCTCTCTCTCTCTCTCTCTCTCTCTCTCTCTCTCTCTCCGTTACTAGTTTATTTCTGCATCC
Organism: Coenobita brevimanus; assembly: GCF_032717465.1. Taxonomy (NCBI): domain Eukaryota; kingdom Metazoa; phylum Arthropoda; class Malacostraca; order Decapoda; family Coenobitidae; genus Coenobita; species Coenobita brevimanus. The sequence continues at coordinate 5,185,716 of NC_137030.1, read as the reverse complement.
AGTAAGTACGTTATGTGCAGAGACTGGAAAATAAGAGACTGACTAGGAGAGTATGCGAGTGAGGTGGAGGGGCAGAGAAGAGGGAGACCAAGAATGTCGTGGAGGGATAGGGTGGAGAGGCATATGAATGGGAGATAAGTTGGAGAGAGGGCACTCTGATGGCGGACAACGTGACATGAAAGCGATCTATTTGCCTCCCCTTTCGAGATTAAATCGTTCGGTTATAGGCATTATTATTATTATTATTTTTTGGAGTAGTAGTAGTGGTGGTGGTGGTGGTGGTGGTGGTGGTGGTTTTGGTAGTGATAGTGGTGGTTGTTGATGACAGATGCAGCGCCAAATTAATCTGAAACGTGAACCCAGTGGACTGCAGGCTGATGTTGCCCTCAGTCTGCAGTCCACCATCTTCCTTCTCGGGGGAAAGGGAGGGGCTTGAGGGACGTTTGCAGAACCGGACAAAATTGTTCAGTTAAATCGGTGCCACCACGTGAAGGCGTCTCTCTCAAGCTCTTCTGTTGATAATAAAAAGATAAAAATAAGAGAGAGAGAGAGAGAGAGAGAGAGAGAGAGAGAGACTCCTAGACCCACGAGACTACGATCTCAAAAAGATCCCGAAATTCATCTTCAAAATTAACGCTTTTAGCCTCAGGACGACATTTAAATATTATGTTTTTGCCATCATTTAATAATTTTTTGAAACTTTAGAACACAGCTTTCAAACTCATGGGCAAATATAGGGGTGTTGCCCGTAATGCGCGGCTAACAACCCCTTCTTTATGACAATGAAGCTTAGTTTACAGCACTTTGCATATATACACTGCATCTTTTACCGTCTATCATGTATTTTTCTTACACACATAGATTGCATCATTTATTGTCTATCATGTATATTTCTCCCTTATACTGTATATGTCATGCAAACTATTCTAGGATGACAAACATTGCTTGGCTGAGAGAAACGGGATCCAAACCCTCATTACCTTGAAAAGTGACGTGGGCAACACCTTAGAAATACTCCTGGATCCATGCCTAAAACTAAAGAGGCTAGATAGAGACATCATTAACGTTTTCACTGTATGGTTTTCTTCCTGGGACCCGTAAACTGCCAGTCATGAATGCGAAAACTTGGTGACTGTACAATCATCTGAACAGAACCCAATGGACTGCAGGCTGGATTTAACCATCTCCTATAACACGACAAAGTTCAACCTTTTATCCGGTTCAGAAGTGAAAATGGGTGATTTTGGGTAAATTGAAGGTGCTGATTACAAATATGTGTTTACTTGTTCTCTATCACGCACAGGTTTTCTGAAATTTAGCCTTGAAAATTTTCTGCTACTAGTCAGAAATCAGTATGCTCGTTTCGCCTGGTTATGCAGGGAATACGTTTTTAAGCGAGAAGTATTAATTAGGATGTACAAGTAATATGCAGAAACAAAATCAAGTGCATTTCTCCACCGCTGTATGTAAATTTCTCCGTGAATACAGGTACTCATAGTACGTTTTTTTATTATTTCTTTTTGTACTCCACATCAGTTTCCCTTGCCGGCATCCAACATACCAGCGCCAGTTCTACCTTGGTATCTTTGTTCCATTATCTCAATGTCCTGATAAAAACATTCATCCTGGTAGACACTAACGTCACCCAAGTTTGTTGAAAACAAAAAACAAAAAAAACATGTGAGTGAAGAAAATGGATTTTAAGGGACATGCGGCATCCAAGTTCATGGTACGCAACCAGGAGCTCTTCAACGATTTCCACGTAATCTTCACTGCGATGGCTGCCCAGAAAACCAGCACAAATTTCTTAAGAGACCTCCAAGCCCTAAGTTCGTCTGCCTCGAGGGTCGCATCAAGTTGACTGCCTTCATCAGGCGACGAATTTGTAGGCCAACGAAAAAGCCTTCCTTCAATTTGGCGTCACCTATCATAGGGGAAACTTTCCTCAGGCGAGCGACACATGCACCTGTCTTATCCAAGACTTTGACGAAGTTTTTCGTCAAGCCTAACTTATATGAAGAGGCGGAAGTATAATATCATCCACTTGGACGAGTGGTTCGTTCCGTACGTTGCGTACACCAAGATCTAAGGTGTACACCAGCTTCGTAGGAACTCCGGGGAGGCCACTCACACTGGATGTAGTGCTACTGCACATCGTGGCTGTCCTAAAAACACAGGAAGCAACAGTATGTCGTGAAACCTTATTGTAGTCCAAACAACATTGCCACCACTTTCATATGGCTGCAGATTTTCCATCGAAATTCGTAGTACCCAGTCAAAACGGAGTTTTTGCATCAGTTCGTACGTTTCCTTCATTTCAGGAGTTAAAACAAGCTGTATACTGTGTAACATATTCCCATTGTGGAGAACAGCCTTCAGACCTGATTTGCTGGAATCAATAAAAAGTCGCCTTTCGTCAGGATCATGAGTCCTTCCCAAGGCATCGAACAGATCTGCCATATTGCTACTGACTTGGGAAAAAAAGAAAATAGTTTCAAATTTTGTTGGCCCTTCCTGAAACTTGTCACTGTGTCTGGATGCAACAAGTTCTATTCTTGCAGTCTCGAAGCGAGTAGTTCTGACTGTTGTTTTGATAAATTTAGGTCACGTACAGTACAAGATCGCTAAGGTCACCTTGGGTGAATATGGGATACTTTGCCAGATGGCTGACATTCGAGGTCACAGTCAGGGGCAGCTGCTCCATATGCCTCTCCATCTTCATCCTCATCTGAATCTGTTGTGTGGTCTCTAGGTTCCCACAACACCATGGGAACTGCGAAAGGCATCTCTGTTTTCCTTCCTGCTAGCATTCGCGAAGAGAGTAGAACAGTTGGAAAGACACGCAGCAGATATGGGGCGCCCATCGTTTGTCTTGATCGCCAGTCGTGACGCCAAATTGATGCAGATAAGCTGTCCGTACAAAGGACGTGATCTTCCGTTTCTGCTTCTTTCGAGTGAAACTTCCACATATATAACAGTAAGCATAAGGATCTTTCATACATCCGCGAGGCAATGTTAACCCATAAATCTGAAATAAGAGTTATGTTAAGCATGATGAATTAACATACACATTCTTCAGATGGTGGATGTAGACAACTGGCAATGTATGTGTTGGCTATTATACACTGCATATATACAGTATATATATATATATATATATATATATATATATATATATATATATATATATATATGTATATATATATATATATATATATATATATATATATATATATATATATATATATATATATATATATATGCGTATAAAAAGCACGAATAAAGCGATGAAACGAAGGACCACTGTACTATACTGTAAGGATGCGTGTGAGCGTAGTGAGTTCAGAAAAACTGTTTGTGCTAGGGCAAAATGAGCACCATATTTGAAAACAGCGCCACGTTATTGCCTTGGGATACCCATTTTTGTCTCTGAACTGAAATTCTTGTCGAGTAGAACCATCCTCTTTTGGGGGATAGGATGGGGACTTGGGGATGTGTGTATACCCGGGCAGCTTCCCCGCCCTATCATATCGGTACCACCACTTGAAGGGATCCCTCTCCAGATCCTGTCACGCTGTAGTAATAAGACTACGTAGTTTTTGGTTATCGTGTGTGGCGCGTCCCTTGAGTTCGTACTTATATCAATAATTCTTGCTGTAGAGACCATGGACCTCTTCCCATTCCCCACCCCCACCCCCCAAAAAAAGAAACGAAAGGGTATATGGATGAAGGACGGGCAGTAGAAAAAATAAAATTCATACACATTTCTATCAGTCCCACACTTTCAAGGCATGATTGTACGGGCTTGATTGACGAGAGATTATCAGACGATACTCTTCAGTCACTTTCACAAGCCTCAATCACACCCACACGCGACGGATAGGCAATGCCTGCACCGTGATTGCACAGGCATGTCCATTATGCCGAAGAAAATAGTCTGGTAGCAGCAAGAGTAAATTATGGCATCCACAGGCTGAAGGAGTTTGAAGACAAGGGTACAAGATGCTCAGTTATCTCACCCTTTTATCGTCTCCTAAATAGTAGTTGACGCTCTAAGCACAATAGCAAAATTATTATCAACAAATTAAAGTAGCCGATAAAATTTTCATTTTCTATGGTTGACTAAATATACGTTTTCTTATTTTATGGGTAGGCTACAAGAAAATTACTGCTCTCCCGTACCATTATTGCTTGGCTTTCAGTAACATTCCCCAGAGTGCTGGAGCCTGTACTGACATTCCTAGATTTCCTATTGGAATGAGGTGTTGATAGGACCCTTTGCTGTTGTTAACAGATTAGCATATGTAAATGTTTAAATGTTCGTAAATAGGGGGTTCCATTATCGTACTTCATACTCTGTGTATCTTAAGATTTTACGGAATGTAAAGTGTTTTAATCGGCAGACATATTTTTGCTAACCTGTAGCCTATCATTTCAACTGCAAAAAATGATCTATTGACAGGCGTATTATAACCTATTTACCGATATTTTAGTAGTTATCCTTATTTAATTTCCAGTATAACAGTTTGAAGATTTGCGGGGTCGTGTATATTGGGCTATATTTGGAGCAGTAGTAGGACCACTGGGCTATTCCTTGGTGTCTGGGATAATCTCTGGCATTTAAGTACATGATGTTCTTCGTATTATTTAGAGAGCTTGAGAGTTTATGTTACTACTGCGCTTAGAACAAGTAAAGAGAGCACCCTTAGTAATGATGAATGTCACTAAGAGAAGCTGACAGGTTATCTACGCTTATGCACTGGATCATAGTAACCTAGTCTAGCCTCAGGCCCCTACACCTCGTAAGGAGGGTAATCTATAGCAGCCTTACGAAGTGCCCTGCCGTTTACCAACCCACCTATCTATCTACCACAGTGCCCACGTTTCTGCCTCCCCACCTACTTATCTACTCGCCTACGACAGTGCCTACCTGCCTACCCGCCAGTCTCCCATAGTGCTTACCTACCTACCTATCAAAATACCTGACTACTTCCCTCCCTTCCACAGTCCCTACCTACCTACCTATCTCCCACAGTGTCTACCCACCTATTTCCCACATTGTGTACCTATCTACCCATCTTCCCACTGTGCCTACCTACCCACCTGTCACAGTGCCTACGTACCTACCTATCTACCACAAAGTTATACCTACCTGCCTATGTACCAGTGTTATACTTATCTACCTTCCTACCACAGCATTATACCAACCTACTTTCCTGCCTACCTAGCTGGTACAGTGCTCACCTACCTACCTTCATATATACCTGTCGACCATATTGCCTGCCTGTCTGCTTGCCCACCTACCTACCTGCCTACCTACCTGACAAAGTTAAGACTGTGACCAATCATCCTTTCATAATGGGGACAACTCCAGCATTCAGTTCAGTTAACATCCAATGATTTTATTGATCTGTGCGTGAGTCATGGGTAACAATTTTTTAAAGCTATACAGCTTAAACATACAATATATCGTTGTAAGTTGTATTAATAAAATTGTACGGTAACTTCCTTTAATTTTTTTGATATATATAAGACAGTGAACGACAAAAGAACGCACAAAAATCGCGAAGAGATTTTTGACTGTTGATCAACTAATTCCTTCAAGTTCCAATAATTTCCGCTGCAGCTCGATGTTAATCTTTCCTGTTCAGGACCTCACGAAGGGAAAGAATTTTAAAAGAATACCAGTTCAGCTAAGAATTTCCTTCCCAAGCCTCTACAAGGGAAGGAAATGAATTCGGCCGTGTAATGAACGTGTGTGTGTGTGTGTGTGTGTGTGTGTGTGTGTGTTTTAATATAAAAGAAACTTACCAAGCATTTACTAATCTGTGCAGGAGTTATGGAGTTATGGTAATGTTGGTAGTTAGTGGTGGAGGTGATGGTAATGGTGGTAGTTGCGGTGGTGGTATTGGTGGTAGTTGCGGTGGTGGTATTGGTGGTAGTTGGTGGTGGTGATGGTAATGGTGGTAGTTGGTAGTAGTGATGGTAATGGTGGTAGTTGGTTGTGGTGGTGATGGTAATTGTGGTGGTTATTAGTATTAACTTTGGTGGTGGTGGTAATGGTGGTAGTTGATTGTGGTGGTGGTGGTAATGGTGGTGGTTATTAGTATTGACGTTGGTGGTGGTGGTAATGGTGGTATTTGATTATGGTGGTGATGGTAATGATGGTGGTTAAGTGTTAATGATGGTGGTTGGTGGTAATAATTGCGTAAGTGATAATCGTGTTTTGAGATCATATAACCGTTAATATTGGCGTAATCATCATAATCGTCATCCTATAGATATGTGTGTGTGTGTGTGTGTGTGTGTGTGTGTAAATATTATCCCTAAAATATCAGATATTCTAGAAAGCCAAAGAGAGAGAGAAAATGGAAGACCGAGAAGGAAGGAAAGGGGAGGGAGGAGGAGGAAGAGGGAAGGGGGGTGGAGGGGAGGGAGGAGGTAAGGGGAATTGTGGGAGATGGAGGGGGAGGTAGGTAAAGGGGGAAGGAGAGAAGGGGGAGGTGAGGAGGGGAAGGAGGGTGGAGGTGAGGAGGGGAAGGAGGGAAGGGGAGGGATGAGGTAAGAGGGGAAGGAGAATGGGGGAGATTGAGGAAGAGTGCTTTCAGGGAGGTGGAAGAGGTGGAGGGAGGAAGGATGATAAGAGGTAGAAAGACAAGGGGGGAAAGGAAGGAATGGAAAGAAGGAAATGGAAGAGAGAGATGCAAAGAGACGTTAGGGAGGTGGTAGAAACAGCAGGCAAGCCAGTGGAGGGGGAGGAAACTAGCAGAGGGAGGGAGAGATGGAGGGATGGAGTGGGGGGGAAGAATCTGCCGGCTTTTGGAGTTTTGGTCAGTCTGGCTTGAGGTGTGGATGGTGAAGGCTGTCAGTGATTTTGGTAAGATTTTTTTTTTTTTTTTTTTTTTTCCCTAATTGCTTTGATGATGATGATTTTAGTTTGTATTGTAAACACTGTTGGATATTTCTTAAGCTTACTCAGGTAATTGAAAACTTAAGTTAAAATAGAAGGGTAACAGAGCTGTGTATGTGAGGGAGGCAGTTTGGGGTTGGTGTGCTAGTCATGTAGTGCCATGGATAGAATGTAGAGTTTTGGTACACTGTCACTGAGCTACATGAAATAAGCTGCAAAAGGACAAAATTAGGCCTACCCATCAAACCAAGCAGCCATACTCTTATCTTGCCCTTGGCCCAATATGCCTTCTGTCATGAAAATGGACCTTCAAAAATAAACACAAGAATGTTATTTTTTCATTTTACAGTAATTTGGTGTAAAAGTGACAACTCACCATCTTGAAAATTGAGGTGTAACAAGTCTTTTAAAGTAGGGGGCAATGCTTCTTGTTTTAAAAAGTCTCGGCATCTTGAATTTTGAGTTTTAATAGATGAACAGTAGCATATGTTGCTAGTCATGGAGTGCTGTGCAAAGAATAACTAGGTATAGCATTTTGTTCTGCCACTGAACTCTGAAATGGACTGCATAAGGCAAAATATAGGGCAAGCAGAGGGTAGTAATAGTAATGTACTGTACGATTATCTACTCTTAATGTAAAGAATTTGTACCGTACTGTACTATATATCTGTAACCATTGCAGTGGATTCCTATGGGCCCTGGGATCGAGGGGGTGCGAACGAAGGATCAAGATATCTGGTTCCAAAGAGAGGGCAGCTTGATATCCTGGTCTGGAGAGGAGTGATGAGAGACCCTGGAGGGGCCTTGACTGCTTGGAAAGTTGCAGAAGTCTGTTTTGATAAGTACAGTTCTGTAATGGATGTGTTTTAAACTGATAACTTCCCTAAACATTTTCAGCTGTAAGTTATCAGTGCTTATGGAAGGTTAAATTGACCAAGAATACTCATTCCTACATTATAACGAAGGATGTGATGGAAGGATGGAGTGGAGAGAGATGGGAGAGGGGGTGTGAGTTGGCAGGAGGGCAGCCAAATGGCAGAGAACATGGCTATGTGGAGACAGTTAGTGGCCACCCCCTACGAGATTAAGGTGTTTGGCAGGAGATAGATAGATAGCTAGAGAACTGAATTTCAAGCAGCCACACAACATTGATGTGGGAGGGTTTTGTCCAGTGAAAACACTGAGTAACCAAGGAAACTCATTCCTGCTGCCATAACCATCATTAATGAAATTTTGTGTATTGACTTAAGTACTACAGTTGAAGTGGTAGAGTTCCATCAGTTGAATAACAAATTGCAGTACTGTTTAGATAAGCAGTAAGAATTTTGTAGTGGTAAGAGAATTTTTTTCATGTAAGAAATTAAAATGAGATGGAGGTAGTTTTTTCACCCTGGTATAGATTTTTCAATTTGTAGTTAATGTAGCTTAGTGCCAGAATGACATTACCTTAAACAGTATATCTTTGCCATAGCACCTCTCTGAATACCATAATTGTTAATTTCATCATTCATTTAGATACTGATATTAGAGCAAGTTAACAATACAGTAAACAGGAGACAATGTAACAATTATTAGAATGGTTGTGACTAAACCTTTGAGACTGTTTTATCAAGTGTGGGTGAAGACAGAGGCGAAGTGAGAGGTTTGAATGTTGGAGTTGAGGGAAACTGAAAAAGATTTGGGGTGAAGTGTGACCTCAGGGATAAGGGGCTGAATAGAGAAGCTGCTAGAGATCAAGCTGCCATTAGATGACTAATGTATGTTAGCATCTTTTATATATATATATGAACGAATGAAAGAAATTTTGGTTAGTTTTCTTTTCCCACACCCTTAGGTAGGTAAAGAGGTTGAGATAAATTTACGTATTTCCTGTATTAAGTTTTCCCAATCCCTGTTTTCTGCACCCTGCCTCACCCCATCATTAGGTGGAAAAGATTGGGATGAAGGAAAATTAAGATTGTTCCTAGATAGTTCTTTTTTTGCATTAGCTTAACTTGAATAGGGAAGCATCATTATACTGTTTGGGAATACTGCAGATGCAGTGGTTACTAGGCAAATTTTGGTGTAAATATTCAGTGAGAATGTATTTACTAAAGCATTTAACTCAGTTGTCGGGTCATGCTTATTTGCATGTGAATCTGGGGGACTTCAGGCTGAAATTACCATCTACAGACCACTATCGTCCATTTGATGGTTAGGAAAATACTCTTTGAGATGGATGGGTTAGATGTGGCCTTCAGTTATGTCCTTCAGCATAAGATTCAACTAGTGTTGAGGTAGCATTGTCATTGTAGTTAAAGGATTAATGAGTTCTGAAGCATATTTGTTCTTCAGGGCAGTTGGAGGGGAGGAGGGGCAGCTTGGTAATAGAGGCCACCCATGCTGGGATGGTGCCTGGTGGTAGACATCAGTGACCAGCACCACCATCTTTGATATGGGGGAGCAACTCAGGTGGATACTAAAATGGCGAGTACCTTTAAAAATGGTATGCATAACCACTTAGATGCCAGTCAGTTGAAATAGCCATTGATGGTCTTGTACATCTACTTTTATAGTTTTCTCTAAATCTTGCCATAGTACAGTACTAGCTTTTGCTTATTGGCAGTTGGTTGCAAAACTTGCCACAATAGATGTTATATCAAAATGCCCAAAAACCTGTGCTTAAATAACTTCGGGGAGCACAAGTTGCAGTAATCCTGCAGAATTTTAAAAACTCACTTTTGCTGAGTGGAATTGTCTGCAGTAGGTGTGTAGCAGGTTTAACTGGCAGTGCTAACAACCATATCCCTGGAAATTGTCACCCTTTCTGCTTTGTTTCATTCTTAACCTTTCCATATAGTTTTAATAAAATTTGAAGACTTGAAACATGTCAGATATAGCCATTTATTACACTCAGTAAAGAAAATACCAGTATCCCCAAAGCTGGATGAAATCATTGGGGGTGGGTAAAAGTAAAATAAAACAAGTGACTGGAAGCTCCCTAACATCTCATCCTTAGTGTTATATTCAAGCTGTTAAATCAGAATCAGCTTGAGCCACCATCATTTAAAAGGAAGTTCCCAAGCACCACTTCCTTTGCTATTTATTGTAAGAACAGCAGTGTTGTGATAGTAAAACCTTGTCTTTTATGAAGATTTGTGTTTTTCTGTTTCACTGGTGCTTTTTTCTTCTCTCAAATTTAATTTTATTCCTGATAGAGGATGACAGTTGGGTGTGGAGGGTGAGAGATATGAATGTTAGGGGTGGGGTTGGGAGAGGAGGACTGAAAGACCTGGGATGTCATTGTGCGACCTCAGGAGTAAGACTGAATAGGGAGGGTGGCAGAGATTAAGCAGTCTGGAGATCTGCTTTCAGGTGATCAAGGTCAATGCATGCAGGCATCTTAGAGTCTTTATAAATGATACAATTTGATATTTCCAGATTGTATTCATTGTGTATGTTTTGAACTTGAAGATAGTCATCATTAACCCCATCAGAGACATAAGTCCTCCCTTAGTTGTAAAATGCTTGGTGGTAGCAAGAATAAAATAAAAAATGAATCACCAAGGAGGAGGTACTAGGGGAGCCTTCTTAAGAAAATGATCCCATCAGAACCATAGGGTCTTAAGTTGTAAAGTTGCTGGGTGGTGGTAAGAATAAAACCAAAAAATAAATCTGTAAGGACGAGATGCTAGAGGAGTTAAGGAATTAAAAATAAACCTCAGTTTGAAATCATCCCTGTGACTGTTTTTCCTTCTGTGACTTTTCCTTTCTGCCTGTGACTGTTTTTCCTGCTTGACTTATTTTTTCCTTCTGTGTGGCTTTCTCCTGCATGTAACTGTTTGTCCTTGTGCCCATGACTGTTTCTCCTTATGCCTGTGACTGTTTCCCCATGTGCCAGTGCCTGTTTCTCCTTGTGCCTGTGCCTGTTTCTCCTTGTGCCTGTGACTGTTTCTCCTTTGTGAATGTTTTTGTGTCTGCCAGTGAGAGTTTTTTAAATGCAGTGTCGAAGCATCTTTCAGTGATTGGCATGTTACTTTCAGTTTGGAAAGATTTTGTGTAACTGTTCTAGCTGTCTTGGATAATCAAAACTAAAAATTCTCTAACTTTACTTCAGTACATATAGACAGATATAAAGCACAGGAAGTATGGAATATTATCTCTAGTTGTATTATCAGAGTTTATAGTTTTTGTCTTCCCAGTTTGAAGGCCTCAGGCGATATAGGGGTGAGTTTAGTCACTGACCTGATAAATAGGATTATTTATGAGTGTGTTGTCCCAGATGATTGGCTGAAGAGTGTAATTGTAAATGTGTATAAAGGGAAGGGTGATGCCCTGGAAAGAGGGAATTAGATCAGATAATGAAGGTAATGGAGAGAGTTTTAGAAGGTATGATTAGAGAAAGAGTGAATATTGATGAGATGCAGTTTGGGTTTATGCCAGGTAGGGGGACCACTGATGCCATATTCATTGTTCGACAGCTTCAGGAAAAATATATTGGTAGGAGACGGGATCTTTATTTTGTTTTTGTTGATTTGGAAAAGGCCTTTGACAGAGTCCCTAGAGAGGTGGTGAAGTGGGCAATGAGAAAGCTTGGCTTGGAGGAGTGGCTGGTTAGGGTGGTTATGGCCATGTATGTGGGTGCTCACACCCAGGTGAGAGTGAATGGAGATTTGAGTGATGAGTTTTCCGTGAATGTTGGTGTGCATCAGGGGTCAGTCTTGAGTCCCATGTTGTTTATCATGGTACTTGAAGCCCTTTCACGTGACTTTAGAAACGGACTCCCGTGGGAGTTGTTGTATGCTGATGATTTGGTGTTGATTGCAGAGAATGGAAGGGAGGCGGAGGAAAGGTTTAGGAAGTGGAGAGATGGTATGGGGCAAAAGGGTTTAAGGGAAAATGCAGATAAAACAAAAGTGATGATATCTAGGGTTGGTGGCGGTACTGTCAAAGACGAGGGAGAGTGGCCATGTGCAGTTTGCTACAAGGGCGTGGGAAGTAATTCCATCTTGTGCGGTGTGTGTGATAAATGGGTGCATAAGAGATGTAGTGGTATCGGAGGTAGACTGCGAGATAATGCTGATTTTATGTGTACGGCGTGCCGGGGTGAGCAGGTGGAGATCGTCAGACGTGAAAGGATTGAACTTGCTGGTGAATCTCTTGAGTGTGTGGAAGAGTTTTGTTATTTAGGAGACATGTTGTGTGCTGGAGGTGGGGCTGGAGCTAGCTCTGTGGCTAGGGTGAGAAGTGGTTGGAAGAAGTTCAGGGAGCTCTTGCCTCTCCTGACATTGAGGGGGCTCTCCCTACGTGCTAAGGGGTCTTTGTATGCAGCGTGTGTTAGGAGTGTAATGCTGTATGGCAGTGAGACCTGGGCAGTGAAGGAGGAAGACATTCGCCGGCTCAGACGTACAGAAATGATAAATGATTAGGTGGATGTGCAGTGCGTCCCTGCGTCCAAGGCCTGGAGGGGCTGGATTTACAATGGAAGAGTTGAGAGGTAGGATGGGACTGGAGTAGTATTGGTGTTGTGATGAGGAGAGGTAGATTGAGGTGGTTTGGACATGTGGAGAGGATGGGGGATGATAATTGGGTGAGGAAGGTGAGAAGTGTTAATATTGGGGGTGGGGTTATGAGGGGTAGACCGAGAAAGACATGGGACGAGGTCATTAAGTGTGACCTTAGGGCTAAGGGACTGAACAGGGAGGCTGCAATGGATCGTGCAGCGTGGAGAGCCGCCATTAGGTGACCAAGGCCGACACATGCAAGCATGTTGGAGCCTTTAAAAACGAAAACGAGTTTGGCCATCATCGTCTTTGTCATCTCTGTTGTTGTTAGTGGGTTAAGGTGCTTCCCTTGGCAGAGGTTTGGAGTTGGGTGTGTTTGCGAATTTATTTACTGCAGATGCCTGGTTGTCTAGTGGGTTAAGGTGGTCTGGCTAGATGTGCTTTGGAATATTAGATCTTTTCACCCATGATGAAGCCAACAGGTCTGTAATTTTTTTTTTTTATGAGAAGTTGGAATATGTGCTCTTGGAAAGCTCAATACTTTTCTTATGAAATACAGAGTTGCTCAGCTTGGAATTTTGAGTTTAACAGGTCATCTGTCGTCAGCTGGTTATTAGCAGTTTTCAGTTTGCCCATAAGGAGGTATTTTAATAAAGTAATTTCTCATTCTCTGAGATTCAAAGAGAAACTTTTAAAAATTAACTGCAGTAGTTTTGCTACAGGTCCATGAAGATAACCACTTTTTGTTTAGATATTTAATTTAAATGTCTGATCATGCTTAGATGATGCAGTTAGGTGAGAGTTTGTGTGTTTAGATTAGGTTAGTGTGTTTAGGTGCTTGATGGTTTAGTGGGTTTGAGGCACCTGGTGATGTAGTTTGGGTGCCTGGTGGTCTAGTGAGTTGAGGTGCCTGGTTGTCCTGTGGGTTGAGGTGCCTAAGTGGTCTAGTGGGTTTGGGTGGTGCGTGGTGGTCTGGTTGATTGAGGTGCTTTGTGGTCGACTGGGTTTGGGTGCCTGATACCTCAGCAACCACAGTTTAATAATTGAATCTTAGGAGTGGTTCAGTTCCGTCAAATGAAAACAGACCAGCTAATATCTTTATTTATTTACAGGAGGTAAGTTGACTTCTAACAAGATGGCTGAAGATATCAAGATAGCCAAGTGTGTAAAGGACAGTGCCATATGTTTCAAGATGATTGGTAATGCTTCTCTCATTTTGCTTTAACTTGGCCTAAGATTACCATGCTAGTCATGAAGGAGTGGTGTGGGAAGAGTTTAAGTTTGGCCAAAAATTACCATCTTTGAATTTTGTTTAACTATATTTGATGAAAATTAGTGATGCTAGTTATGATGTGCAGTGGAAAGGATGTAGAGCCCATGCTGTCCTTTTTTGCTACTGAACTAAGTGAAGTAAGTTGCTCAAGGATAAATCTTGACTAAGTTAAGGTGAAGGTATTATAAATGTATATACAGAAAGTCCTAGTTTGTGCTAGTCACAAGGTGCTGTGAAAAGTTAAAGAATTATTGTTGTATATACAGAGAGTCTTTGTTTACTTTTCTTAATTATTCTGTTCATTTTGTCCCTAGGCATGAGTATATGCTAGTCATGAGGTGCTGAATTATTTGTCCCCAGGGTTACCTGAGCAAGAACATGGTGGAAATCCCTATAAAGTGGGGTAATATGACTATTAACCAAGGAGATTCCTGTATTTACCATTATCCATAGGGAGGATAATGATGGAATTGAGGGACTTACTGTGAAAAGCGATTGTGAATTGAGGGACTAGGCGTTGATCAACCCCAGTCTGTCTGGCCAAGCAGACCCATCAAGCACAGGCAAGAGATAGCTCCCTGCAGGGCCATCCCACAAAGTGAAGCAATGCTCCCTTGCAGCTGACAGTACCCTGCAACAACAAGGTTTGGGGAAAAGTGTGGAGGTTTGGTTCCTGGATGGATGGTGCATTTGTCTCTCCACACACATGACATTACAGGTGACTAGTTATATGGTTACCACCCAGCATTGTAAATGATTTCCTGGGTCACAGGAAAGCATTGGGCTTGACACCCGGTGTTGAACCATCCGAAGTGGAAGGTTAAATAAAGTGACAGGAAGGAAAGTGAGTTGAGAGAGGACAAATGCAGAAACAGAACAATAGTTGAAGGAAGAAGTAGGCAGTACTACTGTGCAACCTCAGAAGTTAGGAAACATCTAAAGTTCGATTACCATAATTTATGAAATCTAGTATTTTCCCCGAAAAATTGGCACTCAAATGACTACAGACTCTAGCATCTAAATTTGACACAAAAACTTATCTGGTAGTGATGACTTTATTAGAAAGCATCTCCATAATAGTTTCTTTCCTCTTTGTGGTTAAGAAACTCTTTGATTGTGTTAACATACAGTATTGAGATTTCACCATAATTGTGACTTCGGGAAGGTGTCTTAGCTTTACTGATTAGTGCAGTGCTGTGGGGAAAAAAAAAAAAATGCAACATAACAATCCAGCCACAAGTACAGTGTGTGTTGTGAGAAGACTGTGGTGATGGAAAGACAACCATGTATGACATATAAAAGTTAAAGTACTCAGTTCTATACCAAGTGAAAGTAGAGTAAATAACTCTTTGCAGGTGTTCTCAAAGACAGTGGTGGTGTTAAACCAGACAGTTTGTGGTATTACAAAGCAATGTGATAAGATTTTTAAGTTATTCGTCAAGTGAAATTGCGGTAAATAACTCATAATCACAGAACACCACAAGTCGGATGTCAATTAATTTTACTCACTTTTGACATAAGCGTGATTGTTGATAGGTAGCAGTATACTGTAATTCTTTTAGATTATCAGCATCACCGTTAAACGACCGTGCAGTCTATATTAGAGTAGAGATAAACCTCCATCATTTTTTTTCCACACATTTCTCGCACACAATGTGCACACGCATTGCATTAATGTTTGAGATATCAATATTTTTGCAAGATTATAATAGACTTGCAATAAGTGATCATTATCATAAAATGTCATAAAATAAACTAAGCATTGTGTGAGTGAGCAATACACAATACGTGAAGAAAAGTGTAGCATCACACCACATTAGTCAGGCTGTACTATAAATAACTGGCCGATCACCTGCTATGCAACACAAGGCAGTGGGCTATATCTGTCTATAGCCAGACGCCATGATCCCGTAAGAGGTGGCCGTTTAACTTTGAGTTAGTTGTATTACGGGGAGGGGGCACTGACTCCACCAGTCCACATGGTGACATGTAAGGAACACATATAGGTTTGTTTTATGGTTACCACCCAGCATAGTAAATGGCTTCCTGGCTTACAGGATACCATTAGGCTTGTCACTTAATGTAAAGCCACCTGAGTAGGAAAGAAATGTACTAAAAAGTGAGAGGGAAGATGGGAGAGAGAGAGGAAGAGAGGACAGATTTAAAAAAAAAAAAAAAAAAAGATGAAGGAAGAAGTAGGCAGCACTACATTGAGTGGATGATGGTTGCTGAATGATGTAAATATTTGTGTACAATTCTGTAGTTGTTGTACATAAGTAAATGAATGGAAAATTATCCTCCCTTACAACTTATTCATGTTTAATATGAATACAATGGTAAAATGTTGTAGAACAAGTGATCATATACAAGATGAGAGAGAAATGTGCAAGAAAAATACTTCTTGGTTTGTAATGACTATTGCACTGATAATTATCATTACCTTGAGCTGAGATGAGATAAATGGTAGTGTTATAATAATTGGAAAATAGGCTGCCTAAAGCAAGCTAGTTAGCCCATGCTACAGTGCTCATGTCAAAAGCATGTCTAAACTATGAGAATCAAAGATAGCCAGTGAAACGCTTTATTAAAAGTTCAGTTTTGTCAAAAGTTTGAATAGTTTGTGTACACAAGGACATCAAATTTTTGAGGTTGCACCGTTTATCATGTTAGTGAACGATGGTAACAATCACCTACCACATGAGGGACTAGTAGCCAAGGAGATGCATGAAAGCAAGTCTCCTGTCCCAATTAAGACCACTTTGATATGACCAGTAACCATAACCAAGGAGACTGTGCTGCCTCATGAAGGCAACCCTCTCCATTTCCAAAAAAATTTATTTGTTATTGCATATTTTCAAACCTGACTGATCTCTATTCCCTTTTTTCTCAGTTGATGGCAGTGTGATCAGATAGGGTTAATAAGACTAAATAAAAGTGATAACTAGGGCAGGTGGTGGTACTGTCAAAGTAGAGGGAGACTGGCCAAGTGCAGTTTGCTACAAGGGTGTGGGAAGTAACCGCATCTTGTTCAGTGTTTGTGATGAGTGCTTAAGGGATGTAGTGGTGTTAGAGGTAGATTGAAAATACTTATTTGTTGTGTGCAGTGCATTGGCGAGAACATACATAGATTCAGGCATGAAAGAATTAATCTTGCTGGTGAGTCTGTGTGTGAAGGAGTTTTGTTATTGGGGGGACATTTGTGCTGGAGGTGGGGCTGGAGATATGGCTCTGTGACTAGGGTAAGGAGTGGTTGGAAGATATTCAGGGGGCTGATGCCTCTCCTGACATGAGAACTCTCTCCCTCGGTGCTGAGTGCTAAGGGAGCCTTGTATGCAGCATGTATTTACCTATTTACCTATTTGTATTTACCTATTTGTAGTATACGGGAATTGAGCAATGCTCGTGTTGTCCTGTCTCCATATCCACATTTATCAAGTCTACCTTTACACACATGAATGTTTTTCTCATGCACCACCTCTTTGTCTAAGTCGTTTCAAATATTTAAGAATATACCTAATTGTGATATACACGGAATGTACTATGCTCGTGGGTTTCCGTCGCTGTTTCTCAATAAGTCGAATTTAACTTTAAACTCGTTTAAGTTTTTTGACTGGACGATCTCTTTGTCCAGGCTATTCCATAAGTCTATACTTCTGTAAGGAAAGCTATATTTCTTGATATCCTTCAAGCAGCTTGACTTTTTCAATTTCATTCCATGTCCTCTTGTTGCTCTCTTATCCCATACAAACAGATCTTCTTTGTCAATTTTATCTACTCCCACCATGGTCCTGAACACCGCAATCATGTCTCCCCTCTTTCTCCTTTCCTCTAACGAAGGCAAATCCAGTTTTTCCAGCCTCTCTCTGTATGACAGGTCTGTCAGACTGGGGACCATCTTGGTTGCTGTTCTTTGTATTCTCTCAATCTTGTTTATATCTTTCTTTTTGTGTGGGCACCACACTACTGCTGCATATTCTAACCTGGGGCGGATCATGGCCACTATCAATTTTTTCATCATTTCCTCATCCATATAATGAAATGCTACTCTTATGTTAGTCAAGAGCTTATAAGTCTCTCCAACTATCTTGTTAATGTGCTTTTCTGGTGACAAACTATCTTGGACCAGCACTCCCAAATCTTTCTCTTCTCTCCTTTTTGTGATTAATTCATTACCCAAAAAATAATTCAGTGATGGTCTCCTGGTACTTTTACCCATTTCCAATATTTTACATTTCTTTACATTAAATTTCATTTCCCACGTCCGGCTCCAATTGTGTATCCTATCCAAATCCTCCTGCAGTATTTTACAATCCTCCTCAACCTCTATCTTCCTCAAGATCTTTACATCATCAGCAAACAGACTCGCATAACTGTTCACTCCATCTACCATATCATTTACGTAAATCAGGAACATTACTGGCGCCAACACTGAGCCTTGAGGGACTCCACTTGTTACTTCCCTCCATCCAGACATCTTTTCCTTTATTACTGTCCTCATTTGTCTGTCTCTCAAAAAGTCTCTCATCCATTCCAGAAGTTTCCCCTTTAGTCCTCCTATATATTCTAGTTTCCACATTAGTCTCTTATGAGGTACCTTGTCAAAGGCCTTCTCTAAGTCTAAGTACACACAATCCACCCAACCATCTCTCTCCTGTACCACATCAATCGCTCTTGAGTAAAAGCTCAACAAGTTTGAAACACATGACCTTCCACTTCTGAATCCAAACTGACATTCAGCCAAAATATTCATCTCTTCCAGATATTTTATCCATCTGTCTTTCAGGATTCTCTCACACAATTTTGCAACCATGCTGGTTAGAGACACTGGTCTATAATTCAGGGGTTCTTCCCTGTTTCCTCCCTTGTAAATTGGTACCACATTTGCCCTCTTCCATTCTTTTGGCACTTTCCCCTCTTCCAGTGAGCATACAATTAAGCTGTGAATTTTATCCGCCAGTTGTTCTCTGCATTCCTTCAGTACCCAATTAGAAATTCCATCAGGTCCTGGGGCTTTCCTTACATCTTGAGTTTCCAGTAATTTATACACTTCCTGCACCTCCACTTTTATATCTTTCATCACCGGAACATTTCTAATCACTCCCTCCCTTTCCACAAGCTCCTTTTCTTTAGTGAAAACTGACTGGAAACGTTTGTTCATTATTTCTGCTTGCATTGCCGCATCCTTAAAGACCTCTCCATCTACTTTCAGCTTGGTGATTCCTTCCTTTTGTTTCAGTTTGCCATTAACAAATCTGTAAAACAGTTTGGGTTCATCCTTGCATTTGTCAATTATACCTTTTTCAAAATTCCTTTCTTCTTCCCTACGTATTCTTGTGTATTCGTTTCTTGTTCTTTTATATTCTTCCTTTGTTCTGTCGTTACCTCTCTTTCTCCAATTGTTCCACGCCTTATCTCTCTCTTTTTTGGCTATCATACACCTTCTATTAAACCACTCCTTTTTCCTGTTTTCTTTCCCTCTTACTCTTGGTACAAATTTTTCCACTCCCAAATTATAGAGGTCTAGAAAGATATCCCACTTCCTCTGTATCTCTCTTGTTTCTCTGAATTCTCTCCAATCCGCATTTTCAAAAAAGTTTCTCAATCCTGTAAAATTTGCTTTGCCAAAGTTGTATCTTCCCTGTCTATGAAGCTCGTCTCTTGGCTCGACGTTTCCTATTAACATCTGGAACTCAATGACCACGTGATCACTTTTTCCCAAAGGACAGAGATATTCCAATGATTCTATTACATCGGGTTCTTTGGTGAACAGTAAATCTAACCTAGCTGGTGTGTCCTCACCTCGAAACCGTGTCTCTTCTTTGACCCACTGCGTCATCACATTATTCATTATTATATTTGATAACATAGTACCCCACGAATCCTCGCCGCCTCCCGAGTACCATTCCTCCCAGTTCACCTCTTTACAATTAAAGTCACCCACCAAAATTATATTATTGCTCTTCTCAATTATTTTTTGCAAGTAGCTAGCCATATCTGACAACATCTCATGGTATTCGTCATCCTTCCATGCTCTCGTCTTTGGGGGAACATACACTACCGCCATATCTCTCTTAACATTCTCTCCAGTTTCTAATTTCATATATATCACTTCAGCCCTGCCTTCTCCCATTTCCACAGTATCTACAATTATGTTGTTCTTCACTGCTATCATCACTCCTCCTCCCTTTTTTTCTTTCCTGTCTTTTCTCCACAGTTTGTATTTACCATCTCCCAAATGAACATCAATATCTTCTCTTAATTTGGTCTCTACAAGGCACATGACATCAGGTTCATGTTCTCTCAAGAAATCATTAATTTCGATCCTTGTCGATATGAAACCATCAACATTAGTATATATCACCTTCAAATTATTTTTGACATTATTAATACCCTCTTCTCTCCTACTCTCTGTCCGTACCACTTCTTCAACTTCTGATCTTTCACAACCATCCCCCCTAGTTTCCTTCACTTCTATTTCCTTAAATACCATTTCCTTACTTTCATATCCAATACTCTCCAAAAAAAAGTATTACGTTCTTCCTCTGTCCTCTTATCATTTTTTTCCTTTACTTCTTCCTTTAATGATTTTAAAACTTCTCTTTCTTCTTCATTCAGATCTTTTCTTATTATAATATTTTCCATCCCCGCCTCTTTGCTTAATTTCCAGGTCACTTTAAGTATCTCATTTATTATACTTTCTGATGTAAACTTGACTCTCATTGGTCTTGTTTCCCCTTTCTTATAAGGCCCTATCCTCCTTACTTCCTCAATTTCTTTTACCCACTTGTCTCCTTCGGGGTCAGTCTTGCCTAATATTCCTCTCACCATGTTCGTGTCTTTCTCGAGTCTTGCGAACCTAACCTTTTCTTCCTCTTCCCTGTTTCCAAATACTACCACACATCTGTTCCTTTCTACAGTTTCTCTCACTATTTTCTCTTTTTTCTTCAGTATTTTCACTACATTTTCTTCCATTTCTTTCTTGTGTTAGGAATGTAATGCTGTATGGTGATGAGACCTGGGTATTGAAGGAAGAGTATATTCATAGGCTCAAACATACAGAAATGATAATGGTTAGATATGTGTCTGGTGCATCCATGAATATCAGGCCTTGGGAGATGTTAGGATTGTAATTGAAGAGGAAGGGCCTTGAACGTATTGTCATAGTGATGAGGAAGGGTAGATTGAGATGGTTTGGACATGTGGAGAGGATGGAGGATGACAGTTGGGTATGGGGGTGAGAGGTGTGACTGTTGAAGGTAGAGTGTGAGAGGCAGACCAGAAAAAGACCTGGGACGAGAGACTGTAAAGGGATACTGCCAGAGATTGAATAGTATGAAGAGTTGTCATTAGGTGACCAAAGCTGACTCATGCAAGCATGTTGGAGCCTTTGTAAGTGTTACAAAACTAAACGAAGTAACCAAGGAGACTAATTTGTGCCTCATCACTGAGGATCATCAAACAATGCAATCCTCCCTCCTCCATCCCCCCTGCCTTTTTTTTTTTTTGCCCAATTCTGTCAGTTGAGAAGTGCTCCTATACAGCTTAGTCAGGGTACAAAGCTTTCATTACCAGTTTTATGGAGGAATAATTTTAGGCCATACCTGTGACTTTAAACGAGGACATTTGTATATGCGCTGTATGTATTTGTGGATGTGGGAGCGTCTCTTGGCCATTCAGTCAGTCAGACCCTTTGATTTTTCAGCAGTTCTTCACACATGGAGATTTTAGTATACTGCAGTCCTCACGATCCCACATCCATTACTTGTATATTTACATGTGCTGACCCTGAATTATTTTCTTTATTCCAATAAATGATTGTTTTATACAAATGTTTTGTTTATACAAATGTTTTAATATTTTATCTAGTGGAGTACATCATTCTACGCCTTTATGACTTTTAATAAGAAAGTTAAATTTGACTAGGTAGTTGTAGAATTTCTGATACTTTGGAGGGGATTAAAATTAATCGTGCTTTTAAAAATCTTAATGTCAGTTGTGTTACCAAATAATGAAGTAATTGTGCAACTCAGTTAAAATTCTAAGCATGTACCCTGAGAGCTGCAGCTAAAAAAAAATAATCCATGCTCCCAGTGCAGACAAATTATTTGAAACTTCTCGACATTTTGCTAAGTGGCACATTGTGGTGAAGCATGCCGGTTTTTTCCCCTTTGACTAAAACGGTTACATCGTTTATCTCATTTTTATTTGCTGTGTCAATGGTCCCTGCCCCTCTGAACAGTCTGCATGCATCCCTCAACCACTACAGCGGGTGCATATCACCCGTTTAGCAGTAAACTCTCATACCTTTTCTGCCAGACTGTCTAATGCAAGAGTTAAGTGTTACTCCCATTCCTTCATGTATGCAACAGATCAGCTCTAGAACTGCCCTCTTCATTAGGTACTGCCTTATGACCTTGCAGTCATTTAAACGCTTTGTGTCCAGACATCTCAAAAGTAACATCATGAATTTGGCTTTTTGTTTTTATTGTTGGGGGAAAAATCTTTCAGGCTTTCTAGCATTTGGTTCCTTGTTCCTTGTATGACAAAAAATATTTGTTTGAATTTAAATCGTGTTGGAAACAACGTTGCCTAAAAATTAGCTGCTGTAGTGTTCATCTGTGATGTTGGACCAGTTTCATGGATATGAAATGGCTTGGTAGGCCAGGAACAGCATACTGATTTACTTTATTAGTTGCCTACTTGCACCAGACCATGAGTGATGAATTTAAACTCCAGCCCATACGAGCCTGTTCATAAGAGCAAAAGCTAATCCTGTTTTTTTTTTTTTTTTTTTTTTTTTTTTTTTTTTTTTAATAAGGGAAAAAAGTGTTAAAGGTGAGAAGTGTTACTTCACAAGTTGTAAAATATACAACTTGTAATCTTATTTATTATCACTGGAGTGAAGGTGGTTTTTGTTTTATAAGAAAGATCTGTTAGTAGGTATGTTATGGTGGCATTCCATGTCTTAGTCTAGTCAGAAATAGTTCATTTTGTCATCTTTCCCAAAATTAGAATTGGGAGACCGAGGATGAGATGGAGGGATGGAGTGGAGATGATGGAGAGTGAGAGAATTAACTAGGAGTGTATGTGAGTGAGGTGGAGGGGGGACCGAAGATGAGATGGAGGGATGTAGTAGAGGTATAGGAGAGAGAGGATGGTGTAAGTTGGGGGGAATGGAGAGTGAGAGTAATTAGGAGTGTATGTGTGAGGTGGAGATGAGAAAGAGACAGGGGCAGACTGAGGGATGGAGTGGAGGGGTATATGAAAGAGGGGGTGTAAGTTTGGAGAATGTAGAGTAGGAGATTAAGTAGGAAAGTGTGATTGAGGTGGAGGAATGGAGTGAGAAAGTATGAGAAATGAAAGTTGGGGGGGATGGAGAGTGACAAACTAATTAGGAGGTGAGTGAGGTAAGGGGTGGCTGTGGGTGAGATAGAGGGATGGAGTGGAGAAATATATGAGAGGGGGGGGGGTGTAAGTTAGGGGAATGGAGTAGGAGACTGAGTAGGAGAATGTATGTGATTGAAGTGAAAGGGGGGGGGGAGCAAAGGATGAGATGGAGGGATGGAATGGAGAAGTACATGAGAGAGGGGAGTGTAGGCTGGGGGGAGGGTAGTGAAATGGCAGGGGACGGAGACATTTTATACCCTTACAGAAGTAAGGAGTTTGGCCATAGGTATAGATAGCTAGGCCACACCTTCACATTCTCAGTTATAGTAATATGGCCATGAGTTATTTATTTTTAGATTTATTTAAAGGTTGCTGAGATTATGCTCAGAACTTTAACTTGGCCTAAAATTTTAACCTTTCCAGTGTGAAATATGAGTTGTAATAGTCTTAAAACATGATTGTAGTCACACACAGTGTGAAAAGGACTTTGAGCCATAGCATTACATTTCTGTGCCCCAAGTTGACAGTGGAAAAAGAATGAAAAATTGGACCAAGTTACAGTGAAGACTATAAAATTGATAGGTTCAGTGCAATGTGATTTTGTTGATGGATATTTAACATGCATCCTAACAGTCATGTTAGTTAAATCCCTTCAGTACTGTGATGTGTTATCCTAGTTTACTGTTGCTATATCCCACATTTTATGAAGGTTTATTCTTGCTGCTGCCACACTATTTTATTCAGCTTAGGAAGGAATTCTCACCATCGCTGCCCTCTCCAGGCTCTGACCTCCCTTATCTGCTGTTATTGCCGTGCCGTACCCCCTTCTGAAGCTGAGTAAAATTGTGTGGTGTCAGCAGGCATAAACTGTCCATACTCAGTCCTTTGCTGTGCCATTTTGACTTATGTGATTTGTGTTGATCTTTAACCTGCATTAATGCAAACACAGGGTGCACACTGTGTTTAGCAATTAATGCATGTTAATAAAGCCCTTCTCATCCTTTGTTGATTGCCATGTTTCTTTGTATAGCTCAGGCCGGCTTATAGCTGGGTAGAGAGCTATACGAGACATGGGATATACAAAGGGATGAGCAGGGCACGCTCCTGGAAGCATCTTGGGGAAGGGCGCAGAACCTATCTCGATAAATGGGCCATGAAAATAAGGACTGGCAACCCTCACACCTTGGGTTACCAGTCCTTATTTCTCTGGCCCATTTATCGAGATAGGTTATTTTTTACATCCACCACTCTTGTGTATATCTTGTGGAAATAAAACCAGTGCATTATTACAATGTCTTTATTATATACCTTTTCTTCACATATATATATATTTTTTTTATATATATTATAATGTGGACTTTGAAAAAATATCAGACAGAATAATACCAAGACATATATGAATAGTACAAAGGAGAGATCACTTTGTACGAATACATATGTCTTGGTATTATTCTCTGATATTTTTTCAAACTCCACATTTTGTACACATTATGAAGATCACTTGTGGATTGATAACTATAGAAGCAAAGAAATAAAAAAATAATTGAAATATAAAAAATACTGACATTACATTAGGGGCAAGACAAGGGAGGGAAGAAAAGAGCAGGGCAGATGAAGGACATCACTGCAGATAAAGGTGACTAAGACAGAGAGATGGCAGGGCAACAATGGCAGGACAGAGCAAGGCAAGAACAGCAGAATATAGCAGAGATGGCAGGGCAGGGCAGGACAGACTATGGCATGAATAGCAGAACATAACAGACGGCATGGCAGGGCAAGGACAGCAGGGCAAAGTAAATGTGCAGAGGAGGGTATGACTGGGTACAGGACAGGACAGGACATGGTAAGGGTGCAGGGGAGGGCAATGCAAGGGTGCAAGACAGGTAAGAGATGGCATGACAAAGCAAGGATGGCAGGAGAGGACAGGACAGGGAATAACAAGGCCGTGTATTGCAAGGGGGGGGGGGGAGGAGAGGGGAGGGCTGTGTGTTGCAAGGGTCCAAGGGAAGTTATGGCAGGGCATAGCAAGGGTGCAGGGCATGTAAGATATGGCAGGACAGGACAGGTTAGGGATGACAGGAACAACAGGTCAGGGGAGACATGCCATGCCAGGGACAAAACAGGGCAAGACATGGATGACAGGACACGGTTGCCAAGGCAGGAGTGACAGGACAGGAGTGGCAGGACAGGTTTGGCACATAATCATTATAATAATCAACATCAGCCATCATATTATACTCATCATTGTAATCATAATCATCATCATCAGCATCAGCCAATATATTATACTCATCATTGTAATCATAATCATCATCATCAGCATCAGCCATCATATTATACTCATCATTGTAATCATAATCATCATCATCAGCCATCATATTATACTCATCATTGTAATCATAATCATCATCATCATCATCATCATCATCCTAACCTCTTCTCACCCAAGGATGTGGTAAGATATGGCCCAAAAAGAAAGGACAAAACACGTGTAGGTCAATCAGACATGTTACATATGAACCACCCTGTATTTTGAGCATCTGTGGCATATAACTAGGACTTCCTGCCTCTGTTTGTAATGTACAGACATGTGCAAAAGTATGCCAGCAATACTCTGCCACACTTCTTACTAACCTTACGCAAACTTTTAGCACATTTTAAGAAGTACGTCCAATTTCGATTTGATGTTAAGAATACCGCAATCGCTTTTCCTGCAGCAAACACTTTGATGGAACGATAAAGTTAACTACAGACAAGGGGGAACTAACAGGGCTAAGGTTCATTACAAAGAGAACTGTCAACATCGCAGGCTCAATTGGTGCGGGTGATCGAAACGGAAAATACAGCAGGTACCTCCAAAAGTCAGAGAATAATCTCAGGCACAGATAAAGCTGAAGAGAAATTTGCATGAAAAAGTATACTGGTAAGTGGCGGTTTTTGAAAAATTGATCATCTTATTTGGGAGCTTACAATATATACCAGTACAGTATGCTCATCATAAGCATTTGAATTGAAACAACTGGGCAAACCACAGGCTATAAAAAAAATGTCCACTGCACATCTTGCAAGTACAGCACAAACAACAACAATAATAATAATAATAATAATAATAATCAGTCAATAATCACATGCATGATTCAGTGGGGTGTCTTACAGGTGGCATAGGAGGCTTGCAATGAAATTATATTAGGAAATCACCACAGCCACAAGAAGACAAGCCACTTTCACTGAACTGACACCAGATATTGTTAAACTGAGGGAAATGTTGTATTAGCGGTCAAAAGCATAAAAAATAACATGGGGAACATTTCTGTCTTAAAATTCTAGCAATTTATCTAGGGACCACTTATAACAATCTAGCTACTACCTTGGTGTATCTGTGTCATGTTTAGCTATCTGTGTACTTGTCTATCTATCTGCCTATCAACTTGAAATAATGTTGAGCTGATGCAATACCTTAGCAAGGAGACATGCTAATCATGAAGAAGTGCAATGGAAAGGTTTCAAAACTATCTGCTACTGGTGTACTTGGGGAATTTGCTTAGTACACTCTTCTTACTCTAACCTGGCTTAATTACCTTTGCAACAAAAGTTTTAGTTAATCAAAAAGAATAATGCTATTCATGAAAGTCTAATGGGAAGGATGCAGACCTGCAGACTAATATAAATAAATACATAGGTTATAAACTAAAGATCATGATCATCCTTAGACCCTCAAGAATCACTCTCAGTTATAAAAAAAAAAAAAAAAAAAAAAAAAACTGGTGTTAGATGGAATAATGACAGTTGCTCTCCCACTTACAAACATTATTTTGAGTTAAGAACTTTTGCTGTTGACAAGATTAACGATTTACAAGCTTGATATTTTATTAGGCCTTGTGGTTTGTTTTACTGCTTAGCTGTCAACCTGATAGTGCCAAGAATTGATTCCTGACACTGCATCATCATCACTATTGTCCATTAGCAAGTAAAATGAGTACCTAGATGAAGTAACTGGACTTGTATACCCCAGTGGTGGAATGATTTACTTATGGAGCCTGGCACTGCCGCTGATCACAACTATCATCATCATCATCATCATCATCATCAGCCCTAACTTCTTTTCCCACCTAAGGATGGGGTGTGGAATTCTCAAGAAAACTTTCCTAGGTAGGGGAGCAACTGTTAACATATCCTGTCCACATCAACTTGGCTTAAAAATTATTTCAAAAGGATGCAGAGCAACAGTATTGCTATTCTTGTCTTACTCTGTTTCTGAGTTATGGGTATTAGGCCACCAAAGAACAAAAATCTTAGCCATGTCAAGGTGGACAAACCAAATAATGTGCAACTCACATATTTCAGGAGGGTGGTAGTAGCTGTAGTAGTAGCAGCAGCAGCTGGAGTCCAATGTCACAGGCCCAGCGGCAGCAGCAGCAGTGACAGCAACACTCCTAGCAGCGGCAGCACCACCACCACCACCAACAGGAATGCAAGTACCGGTAACACAGGTGGCCTCTGAAAATATGACAAGTTTTTAGGAGATAACTCAGGTATGTTGATGATTTAACCCCTTCTCTGTGGAGGAGTTCATTACTGATCTTTATTAAGCCCCACAGTATTAGTGCTGGAGAGGGACACATTCATGTGGTGGCACCAATTATAGGATGGGGGGATGGAGCTGCCTGCTTATATTAACATTTCTCAGACCCATCCATATCCCCAAAAAGGAGACTGGAGGAATACAAAAAGGTAGTTCTCCCTGCAGTCCACTAAGCCCCAGGTCCTTATGCTCCTCATGGGGTTGTAAAAGGTTGACTGATGTGTGGGTGGGTGGGTAATCTCATAGTACACACAACTTGCCATCATGTGCCATTTGCTTATCATTACACAACGTTGGTATGTGTTGGGATCTGGAGTGCTAATTTTAAGAAAGTGAAGGGGTCCTCACTATGTAAGAATGACAGTGGCACACAGGAGGATGAGTCATTTTGGTAGCAAGCACTTGACTCTGGTTTCTGACAACCATGTGATAACAATATGAAGCACATAAATGAGTATGAGAAGGAAGGGAACTCTGTCATTCAGGGAAGAGTGAGAAATATGAAAGGCAGAGCGCAATCCTGGCAAAGATTGTCTCTGAACTTTTGGGCATAGCAATTACCAACAGAACTCAAACTGCCATTTCACCCCCCCCCCCATTTGACGTGCATGCACATGTGTGCACACACACACAAAATATATACCAAAGACTTTCTGACTATCCAGTCTCAATTCCTTACCTTGGTTCCTGTAGTCCATTCTTCCCTGGGTGACACCACTCAACCAAAAACCTCCAGCCACCTCTTGGGAATTGAATGTATGCAAGGCCTTCAATCCAACTGAGGCATTTTGATTGACAGACCCCAGGCACCTGAAACAAAAAGTCATGCATGAAGACACCCTGATCCATGAGGGCAAGAAAACTGCTCTGCAAGATGAATATATGTATGTAAACCAGTATCATCATCATCAGCTCGTTTCCCAGCTATGGATACAGTAAGGTGGGGTTCAGAGAGCAAGGGAAACACATATACACACTGTGATAGGGTTCAATGGGCAACAAGAAATAACACATTCACAGTGAGGATAGGTTTAAAGGGCAAGAAAAACATATACACGCTGTGGTAGGGTTTAAAAAGAAACACACACACACAAGAGTATAGACTTATGGAATAGCCTGGACAAAGAGATCGTCCAGTCTAAAAACTTTAACGAGTTTAAAGCTAAATTTGACTTACTGAGATACAGCGATGGGAACCCACGAACATAGCATATCTTGTGTGTATCACAACTATGTATATTGGATAAATACATAAGTATTTGGAATGATTTAGACGAAAAGGTGGTGCAGGAGAAAAACATTCATGTGTGTAAAGGTAGACTAGATAAATGTTGATATGGAGACAGGACAACACGAGCATCGCTCAATTCCTGTATACTACAAATAGGTAAATACAAATAGGTAAATACACACACACACATACACACACACAATAAGGATGGGTTCAAAGAGCAAGAAAAACACATACACACTGCAGTAAGGTTCAAAGAGCAACAAAAACACATTCACAGTGAAGCTAGGTTCAAAGAGCAAGGAAAACACTTATATCCCATAAATATTATACATGCAGTCCTCATAGTAAGTCAAAGACATTTCCAAAATATCACAAACTTCTTTTTATAACTGCAGGATCAGAGAATATGGCAAATCTGCTTTATGGGCGGGAATGGATCGTTAATAAGTAAGTTTTCTGAAATTTCCAGCTGATTAACAAGTGATCATTAAAAAGGAGCTAATAACAAGTAATTAATGTCGATGGCTGTGACATATGGGGGTAACAGTAGACAAGATAGATATAGATAGCTAGATAGAATAGTAAACAGGATTTTGTTTGGCAAACTGGGTTTGTTAAACAGGGGATTAAGCGTACTTTTCTGATCTTTAATTGTATTTTCTTATTGTTTCTTGTTAATATCGTTTTACTGGTTTTCCATACATGTAAAAAAAAAAAAAAGATGATAATGCAGCCTGTATTTTCTAATGAACATATCGTTTGGTTAGGCTAACCTGCATTAGTTGAGGTAAGGTTAGATCAGGATATTCCGTGGTATCAAAATTTTCGTAATAGATTTTTTTTTTTTTTTTTTTTTCTGAAACAGCCACATATTGCACTGACCCTAACAGAAAAAATAAAGTTCATACTCCTACTGTGCACGGCTTTCACAGATGGGTTAGGTTCTGTATGTTTAATTCTATTAAAAGATAAAATAAGAAAAAAAAAAAAAAAAAGATATAGGGGCAATCTGCAGAAGTTCCTATTAACAAATGAAAAGTTTACAGCAGGGATTTTTCATACTTGTTAATTTATTTACGACACCCAGATCCTGTGGATATATCCTTTACGTTATTAAAGATTGCGCAGTTTACTCATGACACACAAATATGGAAGATCACTGGCTAAATGAATCATAAGGTCTATCGGCTTTCTCTGGCTAGTGACCACATCAGTCTGTCTTAAAGAATTTTTGCATGTAATTAAATCCTTGGCGCCAGTGGAAACATCAGTGTATAAATATTCAAGCCACGTCCATCCTGTGAACCATAACATAGAAGATTAGTTAACATTGTACCTAGTTCATGACCCCCCCCCCATCTTTAAATGCTAAAGGAAGGAGTGTTACCAATGCTGCTTGACCGACCTGTTCTCAAACTCCGCTAGAATATTGAATAGCAAAAATCTAGCATATCGCAAAAACATGATATAATCTACGGAATACCAATAAATTAAGATTTTTCAGGAATATAGGAAGATATCTGCACCTAAACGTTAATATAAGTGCTAAACGGAAGTAAAGCAAAAAAAAAACACTGGATTGACGCTAAATACAATACTCCTAAGAAAAAAGCTATAAAAAGACTTGCAATAAACGGAAAAGGTTGCAAGAGCTTCATAGTAATATAGAAAAAGCTACACCTCTTGCATCTAGATGCTAAAATTGACTCTAAATAACATATCACATCGACTAGAAAATGGTTAACTTTGGTAATACGAATCCCGGGCACCAAAACTCACAATGGCCTTCGTAAATTCTGCATAAAACGGATTCTTGAGTTGATTATTGTTATTTCTGTTATACCTAGTAAGCAAGGAATAATCTTAACTTGTAGAATAAACTGTTTACGTATTCTGTAACGCATTATTTTGACTTTTTGCGGTGACTGTTTTACTTTTATTCGTCCTTGATCAGGTGTACGTCATCATTGGAACGAATCGTCGAGGAGGGTGGATTTTTGTCGCAGGTGAGTGGTCTTTATTTGTTTGTTCTTCCTCATTCATGTCATAGTTTACGTGAAGTAGGGATAATATGCCGTGTGATTAATGACTCGAGATCTGCTGGAACACATAAAATAAAGGTTTTAAAGAGTAATTTTCAATGAAAACAGTTTAAATTCCTTTCGCTGGTAATTGCGTCGAAAATGGTAGCGTCACTTTGTCGCCGTTTCAGTCTGATGTATAATTTTTTCATCCGTGCTGCCCCCAAACATCACTGGCCACTCTTGTAAGTGATATCAAATTGTGAGGAAATTAAGGGCGGTTGTTTAACATACGTATGGGTTTTTGAGATTTTATAATTGGAGATAGCAAGAAAAAAAATGCCTTTGGTTTGAGGTGTCAGAGTTAAGGTAAACCTATAAATCTATATACTGCACATAAATTATTAGAAAACCGTAACACTGGTTTATAGACATAAATTTATATGGTTTGGTATTTTTGGAAAATTTGACCATCATTTCGTTCACAAGTCAATAGTTTCATATTGTTTGACCAGCCAGCCCCATTAATGAGGGTTTGGGGGGACGATATGCGAAGTAAAAATTGATCGGAACATTATAATCATGGGAAAAACATATTTTGATTTGAAATAAAGTCATATTGCACAGTTTGAAAAATATGAAACCATAGATGTCTTACCTAACATGATGCAAATAAATGAATTATAAGCCACATGTATACCTAACTTTTTTTTTTTACCTTTCAGGAGGCATGGGACAACCTTATTATGCAGTTTTTCTCACTTTAAAAAATATATATTTTTAAAAAGTTTTCAGGGTACTGTGGTAGTAGTATCATTTTTGTTTTTAATCCTTTTTTTTTTTTTTTTTTTTTTTTTTTCCCTCCAGGAAGACTTGGGACTGTCTTAGGATAATATCGGTTTTCATCCCATAATCATTCCTGTCAGTTTTATTTGCTTCGCACACTCATCTCTTCAAGTTCATCATATTTTCCTTATACACTTCCGTCGCAAATTGGTATAACGGAAGATATAATAATATTTGGGTATCCCCATCCCACCCTCCCCCTTCCAACCCAGCTAGGATGACTTGCTGGCTTAACAAAATTTTAAACTGAGCTCACAACGCTGGCGCAGAGCGAGCCAAGCACAGCTGTCACCAGATCACCTACAGCCAATCAACATTTGCACTGCTCCCTCCACAACCTGCCGCTTTCATTTCAAAATCAGAGTAGATATGGCGGTCCAGTGCAGCAGGTGTCCCTCGGTTCCCAGCTGCATTTTTCATAGGTGCTTTGAATACAACGATTCAAGTATTGAATTTCTTAGGTCCCTGCACTGGCTATCCCCATCAGTGAGGACACAGATTCTGACAAGTAAGGCAAGAAGATATAAGGTTTGAATAGTAGGTTACTTTCAATTTGGGTTAGGTTGGGTTCGGTTAGATTTGGTTAGATTTTAGGTTAGGTTAGGTTGGGACTCAGGTTTTAGGTTCAGTTCAGTTAGGTTTTAGGTTCAGTTTGGTGCAGTTAGGTTTTGGGTTAGGATAGGTTTGAGCTTCGTATTTTACCCACGAAACCTTGTTTTTTCCGTTCCCCCCCCCCCCCAGTCATTCAATTATCAGCTCATTTCACTCGGAAATGACCATTTTTTCTGTTTCTCCCCTCCCTAAAACCCCTGATTCCCCGAGATCCCCCATTATTGCGGGGGGATTGGGGGGGGAGCATTTCTCAAAATCAAATGAATCACATCAAAAACCATCAGAAAAGCCTAGGGTTTGTGGGAAAAAGCAGTATGGGCTGAAAACCGATATGTACCCTGTCTTATTTTGTAGTTTTCTTCAGTTCATTGCCTACAGTATTGAAGTCCTTATCATTTCTTTATTGAAGGCTCCAACATGCATGCATGTGTTGGCCTTGGTCACCTAATGGCAGCTCCCTGTGCTGCTCAATCTCTGGCAGCTTCCTTATTCAGCCCCTTATCCTGAAGTCACACTCAAAGACCTCGTCCCAATTTTTATTTTTTTGGTCTGCCTTTCGCAGCCCTACCCCTAATGTTAACACTTCCCAATTTCTGCGCCCCTTTATCATCCCCATCCTCACCACATCCCCAAACCATCTCAGTCTACCCATGAATCTACCTCCATCACAACACCAATAACACTCACTCAATGTAGCCGTGCTCAAGCGACCGCCCATTCCTCTCCCTTCTTTCCTTTATTCTTTCCTCTCTCCTCTGCCTGTGGGAGACTCTACACTCTCTCTTCTGTCTTTCTTTCCATCATTCTTCCTCTTCCTTCTGCCTGTGGGTGACTCTACACTGAGTGACAAGCCAAATGGTTTCCAGTACACAAAGAAACCATTTACTATGCTGGGTGGTAACCATATAACCAAATTTTGGCGCCTAGTGGTTTAGTGGGCAATAATGGCACTCCAATCAGATTGAGCCGGTGAAGGTTTGTATCTAAGGGTAGGTTGGGGTTTGTTGCTCACATAATACCAACTCAGGGATGAGTGAGGCTGCTTACTTTCATCGTAAATGTCAGGACCAACTTGCCTAGCCCCAGGCTCCAGTGCTCCTCATGGGCAACGTAGGATTGGATGATGATGATGATGATAATGATGATGATTATTATTCATTGTTGGGTAGACGAAAGTCTCCATTAAAAAGAAATTGCATATTGAAGTTCCATTGCTGCTCATAGATTTATTAGCTCCCAGTTCATAGTGCTGGTAGTTGTATGTAAAATGATTGTCCCTTATTGTAATGTAGCATTTTTGTGCCTCCTTATTTGTTGTTAAATTCTCAGTATGATATACATAATTTTCTTAATAAAATTCCCTTGCCAGTGATAAAGTTGATTTGCCATCTCTTAATTTATCATTCTTTCCTCTTCCTTCTGCCTATGGGTGAGTCTGCACTGAGTGGCAAGCCAGATGGTTTCCAGTACACCAGAAAGCCATTTACTATGCCGAGTGGTAACGGTATAACCAAATTATGGTGCCTGGTGTTTTAGTGGGTAATTAAGGTGCTCCAATTGGATTGAATATGTGTAGGTTTGTATCCAAAGGGTGGTTGGGATTTATTGCTCATGTAATGCCACCCAGGGATGAGTGAGGCTGATCACTCTCATCTTAAATGTCAGGACCAACTTTCCTAGCCCCAGGTTCCTTTACTTCTCATGGGGTGACACAGGATTGGATGATGGGTGGATGGATATTTATAAAAATTATTTGTAGTTTATCACTCTGCTGTTATGATTTATTGTATAGCTGTTGTTATTTTGTTGTGATCTAACCTCATCTAGATATGAATTAAATAGGACGTGGGCTGAAGTTTTCCTCCTGCAGCACACCATTCTATGTTAGGGGAATAGGGAGGAGTTGAAGGTTAATAAAGCTAGATAGTATAGCTGCCAGGTTATGTCATTGCCAGCATGTGAGGGCATACTTCTTCAGCACTGATTTCGTAAACTAAAAAGATTTATGACGTAACTCCTCCTTAGTAAAAGGGTTAACTTACTTTCAGACCTGAGCACTTAGGCATGTTATTGGATTTCAGGGAGTGTCCTCACCAACACCGTCAACACAACCACAGCCACCACCTCCACCACCACCACAACTATTACCACCCCCCACCAACAATGCCTCTGGTGCTCTTTGTGGCTTCTGTGAGTAACAAGATATTATTTCATTAATTTTTACATTAGCACAAAAATGGTTCTGCCAGTGCTATCCACCCCTTGTGGGATTAAGGCTTTTGGTTATATGTACCGTACACTCATTTTACTATAGCGTGATCTATGATTACTATGCCATCGGGAATGCTTGGGATCAAGGAATTTGGATACATACTGATATCAATTGAGAAATGTTGACATAAGATTATAGGTCTATGATTTGGCCCGCATTCAATTAAACTGTTGTTGAGGCCCTTGGATATGAACCCACTGGACTGCAGGCTGAAATATCCATTCTCCTGCAGTCCAAAATCCTCCTCATGGGATATATGAAAAAAGATATCTGAAGGGCATTCCAATACTTTGCCTTTTAGAATCGGTGCCACCACATGAAGGCACCCCTCCCACTAATTGCTCTTTATCAACAGAAATAAATGTTAGGCTTCTGAGTTTCATTTCCCCATTTTTAAAATACAGGTACAACACCACTATTCTGGCACCCTTCATTTCAAAGCCATGTAGGATGAACCGTTTCGCCGGACTAACCAAGGCTACTTATGTACAATAATTCAGATGGGACCATTGGAGATCATGTATAATAATTCAGCAATACACCTCTGACCCACTATCCTTCGGAGTAATCACACACGTTCTAATTTAATTTTTTTATGGAAGAACTGAGCCTGGTTTGTTATCAAGCTTCCTGACAAGTCCACTTCATCTGATGCTGTCGAAACCATTTTGTATCATGTTCAGTACTCTTACCATCTTTCATAGTTTTTCACATGTTCATTTGCCTTTTCTGAATCTCTGTCTTCTTAGAAAATCAGTATTTTTGCCATTTACTTTTTGATGTCATAAGCAGTTGAGGAACCAGTACCACATGTGTTCACACAACTTCCACATGGGAATGCCTCAGTCCATTTTTTTCAACAGTTCTATAGTATCATGCTATATTGTTTTTGTTTTTACCACAATAAAATGTCTTATAGCATTGGATCTCTACAAATAGTTGTTAATATGCTATTATGGCCAGACAGGTGAGTGAAAGCATACTTGGGAGTACAGGCAGCCAGTGCAGTAGGTCACTGGGTAACTACGTATTGGTTACTGTGTTACGGCCTGCGTCATGGTGAATGGCTTTCTCGTGCAAACAACACTGAAATGTAATAATGCTTTATGCACTCCACCCTTATTTATAAAGCTTCAGTTGATACCAGTGATGAAAATAATCTTTTGAATTGACTGTGGTTGTCATTAAGAATATTAAATGAAATGGCGATATAGTACGTAAAGGTAAACTTAACCAAAGAATGAGAAATATGATGAAGTGTTGTATTCACAAGAACAGAAATTGATGGTTAGGAATGGT
The DNA here is from genome assembly GCF_032717465.1 of Coenobita brevimanus. Taxonomy (NCBI): domain Eukaryota; kingdom Metazoa; phylum Arthropoda; class Malacostraca; order Decapoda; family Coenobitidae; genus Coenobita; species Coenobita brevimanus. Next base: position 5,149,797 of record NC_137030.1, on the reverse strand, counting down.
TACTTGTGAGGTTTTGTATTTACAAAATACTTTGATAACAGTGGTGGCTTAGAAAATTGATTAGAAGTAAAAGAGAAAAAGACTGCCTGGTTCACAGTTGAGAGTAGCAAAATTGGTGTAGACATTGCTGATCCAGTTCCTCCAGTTATTTTTGGGATTGTTATTTGGGTATTAGACAAAAGAGTGAGTGTAAACTTGTGGGCCCTGTATCATTAATTGCTTTAATTGGTTATTGATAGGTTTTGTCATTGTGGTAGTTTGGCAGACCACTTCACTGTGATGAAGGAGATTTGACTGTATTGGAATAGACTGGTGTTTATGCATGACACCACCACTGGCACCTGCATTTTCTTAGAAGCCGTAGCTAGGGTTAATGTAAGTAAAATAAGAATCAGACAAAATACAAGTGTCACCACCAAGACATGCAGCATAATTCCTTTGAGCACAAGCTACACTGAACACTACGGCCACCTGGTAAACTAGTCTGGCAGGTGCGGGAATTTCAAGTGCCCACTCATGATATTGTCCAGATTAAAATCTGGACCTTCTGATGCTGGAAAACTGGTGTTGTACCCATACCATATTAAGTGTAAGAGCTTTGGACCCTACCTCACCCTGCAGTCACCCATCCTTGCAAGGGGAGGGAGTTGAGGGGCATTTATATTGGCAGCTCCTATCTGCACCATTGACACTGGAAGATGCCTGTGTTCAATAGTTTTATTAATTTTTTATATATATTACAAGGTAAGTCAATCACTGCTTTTCCATGGACCTGAGTTACAACTGCAAGCAAAAGTTCACTGACAGTTCCCTTCCAGCATTGTGTTCTGCCTTCCCTATATCTCATTCCACCCTGAATATCAGTGTCCCTCTTCCTCGGACCTGTTTGTCATGTGCTTCTCACAACAAAGTATTTCATATATCAGATTTCTCATTCCTTCTCAAGCATCAAAGACTAATATTACTTTTCATTCCCTTCATGTTGCTATCACATCAAAATACTCCATTTTCTGTAATTGATTTCTTGCTCTTTCCCCAAGCACATCACTATTTTATGTAATTAACTTCTCATTCATTCCTGAAGATAAGGTGTCCTTTCTTCTCAGTCCCTTTGTTGTGTGGTTCATATTGCTGTCTCATAATACCATATATCACCATCCACTCAACAGCTGGCAGGGAAGCTTCAGCAGAATTTTGACTGTAATTGTGCCAGGTCAGTAATGTGGCAGAACCATGCAGTAATTCCTCATTGTAAGTCCATTTGATAGTTGATTTAGCTTCCAGTCCATAGAAAACATCAGCTGTACCTTGGCAGACTTTTTTTTTTTTTTTTTTTTTTTTTTTTTTTTTAATGCAAGGAAGAAGGAACCAAAGGTCAGGTGCCCACAAGATTTTTCCCTCAAAGAAAAAATAAAACCAAGATAACATCCAATTTCAAGATCCGTCCATGCCTTTTATTTATTTATTTTATTGTCCTATTTGTCTCATATTTGAGACACACACTTAGGAATAAACAAAATGCTGGTTTTAGCACTTTGTCTATCTTCCTTCCATTGAAAACATCATCTGTACCATGGTTAACCTAAATTGGGGATGTCAAGAGGAATCATGGCATCAGTTTTATTTGATTTCATTTTAAATTCATCTGCCAACCCTCTGACTGCTGTAATATCTCAGACAGTTCTCTATTATTAGTCTGAACAAATTCCTACATGCACTAGAGCACCTGGTGATCATGTGGTTACAATACCCCAGTCAGTGTGATGGTGTGCATGGGTTCAGATCCGAAAAGGTGACTGAAGGTTTTTCGGTCATGTCATCTAGGGAAGTTGGTTGATTACCATTAATGTACTGTACTGTGGTAGCTTAACTGTTGGCCATTACACCTCAAAAGAGGTAATATGAGATTGTCCTCTCTCTTATAACTTTATTTCACCAAAATCAGGGGTAAAAAAAATTTTGGAGACATTGATACACAGACCAATGACGGAATATGTTACATAAGATACTGTAGTTTTTCAATCTTTGGTTTGTATCATTTGTAAAGGCACCAGCATGCCTGCGTGTGTTGGCCTTGGTCACCAAATGGCGGCTATCCATTTGCTGGATCTGTAGCAGCCTCTATTCAGTCCTAATGTGACCTTGTCCCAGGTCTTTTTTTGGTCTGCCTCTAGCAACCCTACCCTCAACTTTCATGCCTTATACCCTCTGCATCCAGTTATCGTTCTCCTTACTCTTCACATAACCAGAGCATCTCAGTCAGCCCCTTCTCGTTGCAGTACTAATACGTTCAAGCCCCATCCGTTTCTTAGCTATCAGTTTGCAATCCTAGCCTCCCTGGTCTGTCATTCAGACACACCAGACATCCATCTAAGCATTATCATCTCTCAACGTTTGAGCCTACAAGTATCCTTTCTTTTACTGCCCATGTCATTACTGGACATCATTACACTTCTAACATGCTGCATATAAGGACCCCATAGCGTTATAATTTCCTCCTAGTTTAGGGAGGAAATCACTTCGTGCAGGTGTTCATCACGCCATTATCTGTGAATAGACTCTGGGGACCAGGGGCATTTTTGAAGGGCATCACTCTGGTTAAGAGTACATGCATCTGAGAGTTCTGTGCAAGAAGTCACATATATATATATATATATATATATATATATATACATACATACATACATACATACATACTGTACCCTCGCATCCAACACGGTAATATTGTCATGCATGGGTCCCGTGTTGGACCAAAAAAGTGTTGGACAAACAATAGAGCTTATGGGGAAAAATGAATTACGTCAGCAACCCTAGGAAAAGTCACCCTAAATACCTACCATATACCTATAAATACAGTAATCACTCTAATATCCGGACGCCCAATAACCGAACATCCCCACTAACCGAACCTTATCGTCCTGGGATCAAACATTCCCAAAATGGTCCGAAAATCCAAAAAAATTGGAAAAAAACCCGATTTTTTGCCGTCCGTAATTTGAACTTGCCGCGCGCGCCGCGTGAGAGCATTGTTTTGGTTCGTCATTCCTCCGACTTCCGATAGAGCGCCGCTGCATCCTCCCCACTTCCCGCCTGTCTCTCACCGCGACTGGACCTGCGCTCTTCGTAATGGCTGCCCACGTGCTCGCTTTTGTGGTGGTGCCGTACTTGCTGCAAGGCCTCCTGCTGCTCTCTGCCCTACTCTTAGTGTGTGTGATGATGGCCCTGCCTCCTGAGAAAAGGAAGAGAGTGGTGTTGACTCTGGAGAAGAAACGGGAGATATTGGAGAAGGTTGATGCGGGTTGGTCTTCCTCTCGCATTCTCCGCGAGTTCAACCTGGCCCGGTCGACTTTGTTTGATATCAAGCGTTCCCGAGACAAGCTCATGCAGTACACGGCTGACTTCTGCCGAGAAGCAAACGCAACGTGGAGAGGAAGGTTATGTTTACTCCTGGCAAGTATGCAGAGATCGACCGCTCACGTTGATTTGGTATCGACAGCAACGTGCAGCTGGTGTGATGGTACGTGGAACGGAGCTGAAGGCTGCTGCTGAGAAGTTTGCAAGGCTTCACGACGCCCTAGACTTCAAGGCATCCGAGGGTTGGCTCTTCGCGTTCAAGTTGCGACATGGCCTTACTAACCGTAAAGCACATGGCGAAGCATTGGACGCTAACGAGATGGAGTGGACGAGTTTCGGCACAAGGTGAAAGGCTTGATCGACAGGGAGGGCCTCACTCTCGGTCAAGTCTATAACGCTGACGAAACTGGCCTATTCTTTCGCTCGGTGCCAACGAACACTCTCGCCGATGAGACGGAGAAGCGTGTACCTGGCCGCAAGCTTCCTAAGGAACGGATATCTGCTTTGTGTTGTGCCAATGCCTAACGGCATGCACCGGCTTAAGCCCCGTTATTGTTGGCCGTGCAAAGCAGCCTCGGTGCCTTCGTGGGGTGATGGATGTCCTTCCTGTCGTATGGTACCATTCTTTGAAAGCATGGTTCACAGCTGTGATTTTCAAAGACTGGTTTCACCATCACTGTCAAGGAGGTCATACATTACCAGACGAAGACACTGGGAATTCCTCGCGACCAGGTAAAGGCTCTCCTTCTCTCGACAATGCACCTGCCCACCCGTGCGACAAGGACTTGGTTGCTGAGAATGGCCGTATTAGGTGCATGTTTCTGCCACCTAATACGACTGCTCTCATTCAACCAATGGACCAAGGAGTGATCGTGGCAACAAAGCGCCTGTACCCGTCGGAAGTTCCTGGACGAGGTGATGGTGGTTCTCGAGGACGAGGACGAGCGCAGGGAAGGACGTGACACTCGAGGCAAGCGGACTTTGGAAAACCTTTCGCCGCTACAACATCAAGTCTGCGCTGTACAACTGGGCTAGTGCATGGAAGGAAGTCCCTGTGAAAACTCTTGAAAATGGTTGGTCTCGCCTGCTTCTCGGAACAGATGTGGAGTACGATTTCCTAGGGTTTGACGTGGATGACTTCCATGCACGGCTACGTACGCACGGCGACGATGTTGATGTGGACGATGTTCGTGGAGTGGTTGGACGACGACGACGAGGCGATCCTGGGTATCAGACGTTGTCTGATATCGAGATCGCGTCTTCGGTTGCTGGTGTCAGTCCCGAACTTGAAGATTCCGACGACGAAGGCGATGATGATGCAGACTCGCCCAGCAGGACACTACTCCAGCCATCCCCAAGCTGAGCGCACTCCGGGAACATCTAGAGTTCGTCCTAGACTACCTGGAACACCCGGACTGCGACAGGGAGATGGGGCCCTTGGGACTCGTGGGAGGAAGTGCGTGCTTTCCGGCAGCGCATCATCAATCGCCAGAATCGTCGGTCCTTGCGTCAGTCAACGATTGACAGTTTTTTCAGGCCCGTGACCCCGCTGTGCCAAGCCCTGGTTCCACTCCGTTGCCTCCCCAAGACAGGCCCTCATGCTCCGAGCCACAGCCCAGCACATCAGCTACAGTGGAGTCACCGCTCGACGTGAGTTTGCGGCTGTCTTCAGAGTCTTCTGTAGTCGGTACGCCATCACCACTACCCACCGATGCACCCCTTGGACGCCTGCCAGTGATACTCTCGGGCTCTGACAGTGAATAAACAGCAAGAACTTCTCCACTAGACCACACGGGAATTTTGAGTGTTGTGCAGTGAAAAAAACGGTGTGTTGTGTTAAGGTTTTCAAGTTGGGAGAAAAGACTAAGTAGAAAAGAAATTTAACGTAACTAACCTTCTTTGTTTTGGCTTTGGAAACTTAAAAAACTTGGGAAAAGTTAATGTGCAACACTTAAATTTAATGGAACATTATTTGGACTAAAGTGAACACTGTGAAAAGAACGGACTTCTGTGTGTTAGTGACTAAGTTCAGTGCAAGACTTCAGGAAGAGTGTAGTGCAAGTGCTTCAGGAAATCGTTCTTACTGTCAGAGTCCGAGAGGAGGCGGTTATTCATCGAGGTGGCCAGGGACTTGCTGTAAGTAGCCAAAATGTTTCATGTTGTACTATTTTCCATACTATATTTACCAGAATGTTTCATATTGTATTTTTTCCCATACTATACTTACCAGAAAGTGTCATACTGTACTTCTTTCCATACTAAACTTACCTCATGCATGTGCAGTAGGAATGTGTTTTTCAGAGTTCGGTTAGGTTCGGTTAGGTTAGGTTCGGTTAGAGTCCATAAGTACCAGAATGTTTATTAATGTATGAACATACTTCTAAACCCACATTTTATGTGTCTATTGCATTTATTTCAGTCATTTATGTGCCTTATTGGTGTGATTTGGGTGTTAAATAGGTGCTATGCATGTCCGGAGGGAGTTGTATAGGTGTTTCTCTGTGTTAGGGTCCGTAAGTACAAGTCCATAAGCTGGGGCCCAATATCTGGACAAAACCAATATCCGAACCTACCGATGGCTCTATTGATCCGGATATTGGAGTGATTACTGTATATTGGTACTATTGTAATTATAATAAATGGTACTGTGCTATGAATGATAACTAACCTTTTAGGATAGTGTTGGTGGGCTTGCTGGGAATGGAAGGTGGTATCCAAGGCTGTAGGTAGTCCTACTGGGTCCCCGGAGGATGGCTGCTGGCGTCACTAGCGGGTAATGGCTGCTGCTCCTCCTCAACCTCCCTCATAAATCCTTCGAAATCACACTCAGAATCACTATCTTTGTCCACAGCTATGGAAGGTCCTGCTTCTGCCTGTCCTAGCACTCTGTAAGCCTTCACTGCTGCCAGGATCTTGTCTTGGTTTTTTATTATGGTCCTCACGTTGGCTTCATTCATGTCGTAGGCCTTGGCAATGTCAACTTTCCTCTCCCCTTTCTTCTTCCTCTTAATGCTTTCTAGCTTGGTGGCCTGAGGGAGGTGCCGACACTTCTTGGGGTTCTCAGAAGGCTTCCTAGGCATCGTGAGCAGGGTAAAATGCAGTAACAAGGGCTGAAAATGCAGCAAGAAAAAAGCACCTTCCAATGCGAATTATGCGACTGAGTGGCGCTGTGGCGGAAGAAATTTAAACAAAACATCACGTGACAGCAGAAGCGTTTTTAATTGGGCGGCATCACAATCACGTCACGATAGCGGGTGGGGAAGGCTACTTGATCAGAAGTATTCATTGGCTATCATCATCATGGGAATGTCCAGTATGACCGTGTTGGACTGGGGGTGATCGTGCTAAGAGGTGAACTCTGCGGATTTCGCCCACTTCTCGGAGCTTTGTGCATGTTATGCTAACACACTCGTGTTGCAGTAATTATCTCTATCTATCTATTGCCAGATGCCTCAATCCCATTTGGGGTGGCCACAAACAAATTGCCTCCAAGTCGCCCTGTCCCCCGCCATTTCACTGCCCTGCTCCCAACTCACACCCCCCTTTCTCATATACCTCTCCATCTCATCCTCGGCCTCCCCCTCCCTCTTCCCCCCTCCACCTTACTCACATACACTCTCTTCGTCAGTCTTTCACCCTCCATCCTCTCCACATGGCCAAACCACCTCAGTGTGTTCCTCATAACGCTTCCTATCACATCCACACCACAACGCTCCTTTATATCCTCATTCGTCAGCCTGTCGCTCCATGTGACTCCACAGGCTCCTCTTAAATAACTCATTTCCACTGCTATCACTCTTGACTTGTGTCCTTCCAACAACGTCCAAGCTTCACTTCCGTACATTAGAGTTGGTATCACAGTACTGTCATGTAGTAACTTTTTCACTTCCATGCTCACTTCCCTGTTTCTTATCACTGCTTTCAAAGAACCAGCAACCTTTCTTCCCTGCTGTACCCTTTCAAACACTTCACCCTCCAAACCTCCATCTTTACTCATCACACTACCCAAGTACATAAACGTACTCACATTTTCCAATTCCTCACCATCCAACCTCGCTGTACATTCACTGACTTCACCTCTCTCAAAGACCATCACTTTACTCTTCCCTACATTCACCTTTAGATTCTGTTTCTTACACACACTCCCAAACTCATCCACCAAGCCTTGCAGCTCCACTTCGTCTTCACTCAACAACAAAGTATCATCTGCAAACAACAGTACAGGGAGTTTCCAAACACTATCCTCTCTCACCAGGGCCACTCCAACATCCACTACCCTACCTTGTACCTCTTTTATTACCCCATCCATGTACAGATTGAACAACCATGGAGACATGACACATCCCTGTTTTAACCCAACTTTCAAAGAGAAAAATTCACTTAGTTCACCATCCACACGCACTGCAGCCTTCACACCATCGTACATACTCTTCACAGCATTCAACAGCTTCCCATCTACTCCATATATTCTTAACACTTTCCACAACCCTTGTCTATCCATCCTGTCATATGCTTTCTCCAAATCCATGAAAGCTGCATACAACTTCTTTCCCTTCTCTGGAAACTTTTCCACTAAAGATCTAAGAATGAATATCTGATCTACACAACCTCTTCCCTTCCTAAAGCCTCCCTGTTCTTCTCCAACTAATTTCTCTGTTCTTTCTCTAACCCTGTCAATAAGTATCCTACCATACACTTTTCCTGTTATACTAAGAAGACAAATGCCCCTATGATTACCACACACTTCTTTTTCCCCTTTTCCTTTGTACATGGGAATAATTATACCTGACTTCCAATCCTCCGGGACTCTACCTTCCTCCCAGGCCAATCTGCACATCTTCCACATCCATTCTACTACTGTCTCTCCCCCATGCTTCAGCATTTCACCATACACTCCATCAATTCCTGGGGCTTTCCCCGATTTAACTTTCTTCATTGCTTCCACAACTTCTAACCTACTGATTTCTTCCTGTCTTCTCACCTCCCTCCTTCTCCCAGCCATTCCCCAGCCACTTATACTCGCATTACTTCCATCCTTTATGTTCAACAATTCCTTAAAGTGTTCTCTCCGTCTGCTCACTTTTTCTCCTTTCTCCACTAGTAATCTACCATTTTTATCTTTCACTCCCATGCTAACTTTACATCCACCCCGTCTTACTCTTTTCACCTCTTTCCAGAACATTTTCTTACAGTCCCTCCACTTTACACTCAAATTCCTTCCAAATTCCTCATCCACTTTCTTCTTACTCTCTCTTACTAATCTTTTCACCTCTCTATTTCTTTCTACATCTAACTCTCTCTTCCGCCTCTCAACTTCTTCCACGCCCCTATTTCTCATCCATTCATTGTATGCTTTCTTCTTTTGTGCCACAGCCTGTTTCACCTCTTCAGTCCACCACGCTGTTCCTTGCACACCCCTCCGTCTTCTCTTCCTTCCACACACCACATCACATGCTGCACATATTTCTTCTGTAAATATCCTACACACACCTTCCACGTCTCCCATCTGCTCCAATTCATATTTGCCCAATCGTTCCTCCACTTCTCTCTTATACTCTGCCTTTTTCTCATCCTCTTTTTCTCATCCTCTTGTAACCTTTCCACTCTCCTTGCTACTACTCCTTCCTCTCGTCTTTCCCTTCTTCTATTCCTCCATCTTACTTGAATTCTAATTCTGGCCACCACCAAGTAGTGGTCAGAAAGTCCACTCCCCCAACCTCTATAAACTCTTGCATCCATTACACATCTTCGCATCCTTTCATCCACACACACATAATCAATTATTGCCTTCCTTTAATTCAGTTCACCACCCACCCTTCTCATCACTCGCCATGTATACCTGTGGATCATTTTATGCCTGAAGAGGGTATTGGCTATCACCAACCCCCTTCCAGCACAAATGTCCACTAACGCACTCTCATTCTCATTTATCTCAGCAGGCACACTCCACTCACCAACTATTCCATCCACCTTCACATTCCCAACTTTACCATTCATATCACCGATCAAAAACACTCTCTCATTCCTTCCAAACTTTTCCATGCACACTTCTACATTTGTCCAGAACTCTTCCCTCACTCTTCTAGCACGATCTTGCGTTGGCGCATACACACACACAATCGCCCACATTTGTATTCCAACTTTCAACTTTACCCACACAATCCTTGACCCAACTGATCCATACTGTCTTATGCTCCTCTTAAATCGTATTAAATAATACTAATTATTTGCTCTCCGTGCTGGACGTGAATCATGCTGGACTAACGCGTGTTGGACGCGAGGGTACTGTGTATATATATATATATATATATATATATACAGTATATACATTCAATCCTTGTAAATCACGGCAATTTGGGTCTGGACCACTGCCGTGATTTACAAATTCCGCGGTTTATAAATAATAACTCTTATGTGGAAAATGAATTTGGGTCTGGACTTTGGCCAACCACCCCCCACAGCACCCTACCTACACCTATCTAGGCACCATCAAACACAAACATACAAATTTAGGAATATTCAGTGCATGTATTTAATAGAAATAAGCAATATTAACGGATCTCACCTTAATCCTATGATGATATTGCTTAAGTGAATGGAGTGGGGTGGTGTTGGGAAGAACTTAGAACCTCTCAGCATGAGGTGGGGGTGCTCCCTCATGCTGTTCTCCCTTCTCCAGTTCCTCTGCCTCCCTCAGGAAGCCCTCAAAGTCTACCTCAGAGATGACAGATGCTACATCATCCACATCCTCAGTGTGTGAAGGGCCAGGCTGTGGTTCAGGCTCAGCTTCTGCCCTTACCTGGGCAAAATAGTGGGTGATGAGTTCCTGATCTTTCTCATTAACTCTGTGGCATTAATATGCTCACTTGCCACCAGGGATGGGTGGTGATTGGTTGTTGGATCACAATTTTCAAATTGAATGCCGCGGTTTATGATTCTCCTCGGAAAAGGCCCACTTCGGTTCCTAGATCCGCAATTTTCGTGACTTAACAGCGATTTAAGGGTGCCGGCAGTCTGACAGCCGCTTAGCCATGATTTACATATTCGTGATTTATAAACACGCGATTTACGAGGATAGAGTGTATACATATATATATATACTGTGTATATATATATATATATATATACTGTGTATATATATATATATATACTGTGTATATATATATATATATATATATATACTGTGTATATATATATATATATATATATACACACACCATTCATGCTGACTGATTTCCTCTTGACTTTCATCTTCTGCATATCTGACATTGTCAGATTGTTGGCCTGTTACATTGGGTCATAGCTCTTTGGATCACTGCACAGATGTCTCTACCATTCTCGCTATTGTTCAGAGCTCCAAGAATGCTATTCCTAGTGTTTGATGATGCAGTGACACCTGTGGCTGTATTACCAATTTGTCTGGTTGCTCAGACTGAAAGTTTTGAAATATTATCATTCCATTTCTTTACTGGTGACTCAGTCATTGACTGGTGTCTTGCTTGGCATTGCCTAGCAACCACAGAGACTTTCCTGGAATCAGTGTAGGAACTGACAAACATTACCTTCAGTTTTGAAATGCCATTCCTTTTCTTTACTGGTGACTCAGTCATTGTATGGTGTCTTGTTTGGCATTGCCTAGGAACCATGGAGACTCCTGAAATTTTGAAGCATGTTGATCTGTTATTGGCCTTACCATGCATCATGAAACGAGTGATTTTTCACAGAGGGTGAATCCTGTGATCTCCTCTCCACGTTTCAGGTTCTTGTTTTCTGTTATCCACATTCCACACTAAATTGAATTGACCATCAGTGTGCATGGTAACAAAGTTGCCAATATGAAATTCTTCCTGGATAGTTAAAGGGAGGTCTTTCATACTCAAGACCGTTGCATGGAGGTAGTGAGCGTAGTTCATTTGGTTTGCTGCAAACAACAGAGGCAAGAATGCAGCTTTGGAAGACTTATCATACCTCTCGGTGCCCTGTACTAAAGGAGCTTATGAAGTTTCAGAGGCAGCATCACTCTGTAGAGGAACCACAACTGAAATGTTGGAAACTTATTCAAGGGAGGTTGAAGTGAAAGGGTATCAGTGTCTCAGAAATGGTGCATTGTAGAGCAAAATGGATGAAATTTATGTTCAGATCCCATCCCATTTTACCATTTTCTAAATGATCCTAAGCTCTTTATGCCCTAACCCTAACAGCTCCTAACTCTCCTGATTGGACCTAACCAATCTTTTCCTGCCACTACCAGTTTACTTTTATTTGGCCCAATCAAGAATGGCTGAAGTGAAAAGGTTGTGGTCCTAAGCTTAACTGAACAAGAACCCTGTGGACTGCAGGTTGACACTGCCCTTTCCCTGCAGTCCACCAGCTTTAGTTCGGTGGATTAGGCAGGGTTCAGAGATGTTTGTACAGCCAGACAGCAAAGCCGCCAGATTGTATCAGTGCCTCTACATGAAGGCAACCCTCTCCAACAGGGAACAGGTCTGTCACAAGCAAACAAAAGCCTGTCACAGTATAAGAAGTGAGCTTCCCAGGAGTGGCCTCTGTTTGTGTTAGACTTTCAAAATACCTGCTTGCAAAATGGTAACAGTTCTTCTGGGTCTCTTACTGCCACTGAGCTTACTGAAATAAAGCTTCAAAAGGCTGAACGTCTGGACCAAGTTAAGGTGAAAGAAGTATAGTACAGCTTTTAAAAGTAAACACTAGAATATGATGCTAGTTATGAAGTGGTGTTATAAAAAGGATGTAGAGCCATAGAATTGTCCTATTGTATCACTGAGCATTGAGAAATTAGCTTCAAAAGGCTGAAAATGGACCATGTTAAGGTGAAAGAAGTATAGTACAATTTATGAAGGGAATACCAGTAGAATATGATGCTGGTCATGCAGAAGTTTTGTGATAAGGATGTAGAGTTACAGAATTTTCTTATTCTCTCGTTGAGCCATGTGAAATGAGCATCGGAATGATGAAACCCTGAGCTAAGTTAAGGTGAAAGAAGTACAGTATGGCTTTTGAATGTAAATCCACTGTGTTCAGGCATCTTGAAAGTGATGGGTCCTGAATTTGGCTCATGTTTGTTTTCTCTTAAAGGGAACAACTTTGCAGGTTTCTAGCCTTGAGTTCCTACATCTGCATTATAAAAATATGAGGTTAGCCGTGAAGAAATGTAAGGGAAAGAAAGTAGAGCCATAGAATTGTCTAAGTCATTTAGCTACCAGTATGTGAAATAGACTTCAGAAGACCAAACATCTGGGCCAGTTTAAAGTGACAGAATTATAGCACAGTTTTTTATGGTAAATGGAGCAGCTGTAGGAAAATTCAGTGATATGAATGTAGGCCTTTGAGACAGGAATGTTTTTGTTGTGTGTCTTGCCATTTTCTGGTGATAATTCATCCATCCACCCATCATCTAATCCTACGTTGCCCCATGAGGAGCGTAGGAGCCCGGGGCTAGGAAAGTTGGTCCTGGCTTTTAAGATGAGAGACCAGCCTCACTCATCCCTGAGTGGCATTACGTGAGCAATAAACCCCAACCACCCCTTGGATATAAACCTTCACCGGCTCAGTCGGATTGGAGCACCTTTATTACCCACTAAACCACCAGGAGCCAAAATTTAGTTATATGGTGTACAGGAAACCATTTGGCTTGTCGTTCAGTGTAGAGTCACCCACAGGCAGAAGGAAGAGGAAAGAATGAAGGAAAGACACACGAGGGATTGTAAAGTCACCCGCAGGCAGAAGAAAGAGGAAAGAATGAAGGAAAGAAAGACTGAAGAGGATGGATGGAAAGAAGGATGGAGGAGAGGAAAGGGCAGACACCCGAGAGCAGCACTACATTTAGTGAGTGGATGGTGAGTGCCCCCACCTACCACAAAGTTCATCCTAATATATTGGCTGAGTTGACTTTCTGTGAACTGAATAAAATCAGGCATGGTAAGCTGGAATAGAATGTGAAGTTCTTTATTTTCGGCCAAAACATAATTGCAAGAGTTCAACATTTTTGGTGCCCATGTGGTGGTGACTATCATCCACTCAGTGTAGTGCTGCCTACTTCTTCACATTTATCATTCTTTTTCTGTGTCTGCCCTGCTGTCTTCTTGTTTCACTCATCTTTCCTGTCACTTTTTATTACCCTTCTTTCCATATTAGATGGCTTTACATTGAGTGACAAGCCTAATGGTTTCCTGTTGGCCTGGAAACCATTTATAATGCTGGATGATAACCATATAACCAATTCATGTGTGTTCCTTATGTGTTAACAAGTGGGTTGGCAGAGGTATATTGCGCCTCCCTGGAAAACAACTCAAAGCCACCCCTTATGGCAGTGGTTTCCAACCTTTTCTACTTCTTCCTCCCTCCCCCTCCCTCACTGAATGACATTCCCTGTGCCCCCGTTCCTCAAACACTGTATTTTACTGGCATACTTGGCACATGTCAATAAATATTATAGATTCTTAATCTTTGAAATTGTTTATATATTAAGATAAGTAGATTTCATATTCATAGCTGAAATATTTTTCCATATTTAGAAATTACTGAATTCCATCATAATTCATTGTTTTCAAATATAATTACCCTGTTTATCAAGCCTTCGTGCCCCTCCAGGCAGCCCTTTGTGCCCCCCAGGGGGGTGCGCCCCACAGGATGGAAACCACTGCCTTACGGGATTATGGCATCTTGCAATAGATAGTTTTTTTGTTTGTTTTTTTAATCAGAAAAAGGAACCAAAGGCCACAAGCCTACAAACTGCTCCCTCCAAGAGAAAAACAAAATACAAGAGAGAGCCAAATTCAAGATCTGATCATTTCGAGATGCCTGGACACACTGCGTTTGAAAGACTGGAGATCATAGCTAGCGGGAAATACAGACAGAGGGAGACAGTTCCAGAGTTGACCTGTTGCATAAATGAAGGATTGGGAGTAACGGTTAACTCTTGCTTTAGAGATTGGACAGAAAAGGGATGAGAGTTTGCTGCTAGACGGGTGTTACGCACCCCTTGTAGAGGTGGAGAAATGCAAGCAGACAGTGGAGAGGAGCAGTGACCATTGAAGTAGCGATAGAAGAGAGATAAAGATGCAACAGTGCAGCGAAGAGACAGAGTTTGAAGGGAGCCAGTAAGAGGAGGAGAGTTAATGAGACGAAAAGCCTTTGACTCCACAGTATTGAGAAGAGCTGTATGTGGGGAGCCTCCCCACATATGAGAGTTGTGCTTCACACATGGGCAGATAAAACCTGTGTATAGAGTCAACAGTTGTGCAGGGGTAAAGAAGAAACGGAGTTGGCTTAGCACACCTAATCACTTGGAAGCAAATTTTACGGGAGATGTAATATGATCTTTCCAAGATAAATCCCGAGTGAATGAAACCAAGCATGTTCAGGGATGATGCAGTATTCAGCTGAATATTATTAAACATTAGTGAGTACACCTGTGAAAGATTATGTCGGGCTGATAGGTGTAAGGACTGAGTCTTTGATGCATTAACCCGAGGCATCCTGTTGACGTATGGGTATGTTGCAACATTTTGCATTTGCCAGTCCCATCGACGTACTGGTACGTCGTGCAATTGCAAGGTTCATACTTTGCAGTTTTCAATTTTCATGCGTGATTTTTCATACATATACACGGGACATCTTCCTCTATTCCTCTACAAGATGCCAAGCAGGGACAATGCCTTACGCCACATAACCCCCCACCCCACCCCCACCCCCGGCACACCATTGTCTTGGCAATTATCCTGTTACCAGTGACGTGGCCAATAAAGACATTCAGGGACAGAGTGATTCCCCAATCGATGATAATGTGGAGGACAAAGTTTACATAGCATTAGAGGAAGAAACAGTCAGAAATGATGATCAGGAAATGTGGCAAAAAAAGGTCAGGTATGGTGATGAGTTAGTGAGTAAAACAATTCTTATAATGCCTATATTACTGTTTGAAAACTAATATACTCTCGTACTACATATAAATTCGTACCAAGTAAATAAATAAATACTGTCTATGAGTGGTGTGAAATAGTTACCCTCCCATAGAACTCGTTTTCGTTGGTGCCAGCCTGTTAGAAAACCCAGTCAGGTAAGGAGGTACTGCTACCTGGATCGAGTATTTTAAACCTCAGGTGAGCGATTTCTCTATGAATTTTCGATGTTTCTCACCAAAAGCGGAGGTTTTAGCCAAAAAAGAAATTTTTGAAAATACCTCGGGATTGGGGGGTGTCGGAGGTGCGAAATAGCTCGGGACGTGACAGGTTAAAAACAACAACAACTGGCCATGCGGAGAGAATAAAGAAAGCTACTGACTAGGAGAGAGTATGCGAGTGAGATGGAGGCATGACTATGGATGAGGTGGAAGGGCAGGGAGGAGAGAGATTATATGAGTGAGGGGGTTTGAGATAAGGAGACTGCTGATGGCAGGAGACAAATTGACATGGAGGCAATCTACTGTATTTGTTACCACCTCTTCTAGGATTAAAGCATTCATCAACAATTAGTTAGGCAAATAGGAAGGCAGATAGATAGATTGGACAGGTTTAAGTTTCCCTTTTACTCTAGTCCACCATCCTCCTCTTGAGGGATAGGGAAGAAGTTGGGGGATCTCTGTATAATTGGATAATGCAGTTACCTTCTTGTAATCAGTTTCAAGACATGAAGGAGGCCATCTCCAAAATCTTTATAAATCCAGAACAACTGCCATACAATAAGTAAAGAGCATGGACAAATAATCATAAATACAAAAAAAGAACACAATTTCAAGTACAAAAAAGGACAAATACTCACAATAAGTAGAGAACAAACAGTCATAAAATAAATAGAAAACAATACATAACCATAAAAATAAAGCAGGGACATACATAATACAATTGCTTCTGTACGAGTACTTATAAACTTAATTGGGACTGGGTTGGCCCATAATTCAGAAAGTTAGAACATGAAATTTGCCAATACTGTTTTATCTTGACAAAAAAATATAGTAATCATTGGTGAGAAAGTGAACTTTGGTAGCAATTGAAGCACAGTACTAGTGTTTTTTATTTTATTTTTTGAATTTTTTAAGTATACTGTACAGTACAGTATGTACAATGTTTGGTCGATATAATGCACTAGCTGTTACTCAGCAGGCGTCCTAAAAAGCATGTACTTCCAAAAGGTCCAAACATGAATGTTTGTGAGTTGGGTTGTAACCATATAGGCAACATTAAAAACTTTGTGAGTAAACAGCATGTGTGTTTGTGTGCTATAATTTGCGGGTGATTTGACAGCTTTTTGTATTACGATTCTTTGATCTTAAATTGGCCTTAATACCAGTGTTTACCTTGTAGCATAGTCTCTGTAGCTCATGGGTAGGAAGAGACAATGCTTTGGCTCAACCTTTTATCAATAGTACAGTACTTCATCATTACTGTGATCATGCAGGCAACCTTCCAAAGTTCAGACTTCTAAGCATGAAATTGTCCAGTGTTCAAGTGCATTAAACTGGCTGCTCAAACATGGGTGTTTATGAATTTTACCATTTGTTTAATTGATGCTCAGGCAACATATAGCAGTCCACATGCAGTCCCTGAATTAATTGTGGGCTGACAGTGCATATGTGTTTCTCTTAGACTGCACTGATTTGAAGTTTTAGTTCTTGACAGTGGCCAGCAAAATGCAACCTATTGGTAGTTTTGAATGCGGTGTTCCAAAAATAGAAATACAGTAACCCCTCCAATATCCGGATCAATAGAGCCATCGGTAGGTTCGGATATTGGTTTCGTCCGGATATTGGGCCCCAGCTTATGGACTTGTACTTACGGACCCTAACACAGAGAAACACCTATACAACTCCCTCCGGACATGCATAGCACCTATTTAACACCCAAATCACACCAATAAGGCACATAAATGACTGAAATAAATGCAATAGAAACATAAAATGTGGGTTTAGAAGTATGTTCATACATTAATAAACATTCTGGTACTTATGGACTCTAACCGAACCTAACCTAACCGAACTCTGAAAAACACATTCCTACTGCACATGCATGAGGTAAGTTTAGTATGGAAAGAAGAACAGTATGACACTTTCTGGTAAGTATAGTATGGGAAAGAATACAATATGAAACATTCTGGTAAATATAGTATGGAAAATAGTACAACATGAAACATTCTGGCTACTTACAGCAAGTCCCTGGCCACCTCGATGAATAACCGCCTCCTCTCGGACTCTGACAGTAAGAACGATTTCCTGAAGCACTTGCACTACACTCTTCCTGAAGTCTTGCACTGAACTTAGTCACTAACACACAGAAGTCATGGCGAACAGCGCAGGTCTTGTCGCGGTGAGAGACAGGCGGGAAGTGGGGAGGATGCAGCGGCGCTCTATCGGACGTCGGAGGAATGACGAACCAAAACAATGCTCTCACGCGGCGCGCGCGGCAAGTTCAAATTACGGACGGCAAAAAATCGATTTTTTTTCCAATTTTTTTGGATTTTCGGACCATTTTGGGAATGTTTGATCCCAGGACGATAAGGTTCGGTTAGTGGGGATGTTCGGTTATTGGGCGTCCGGATATTAGAGTGATTACTGTACAGTAAAATCTCAATATAACGAACTTCAATAGACCGGAAGTCACTTTTATCGGACTCGGGGAGCTACCGGACTAAATTCCTATATGTCGGAAAAAGTCTGATAAAGCCAGAAGCAGTCCAGACTGCCTGACCACTTCAGGTATGTTCACCACAGTAAGGTAAATAAAAGACATGATGATCACTGTAGAGTACAGTATTATTATATATATTAATGATTATCACTGTAGAGTACAGTATTATTATATATATTATACCATTTGATTAATGTACAGTTAAGTTATAACACAGTACAGTACTGCAGTGGTAGTCAAAACAGTTTAAAAACTGTTCCGGAGATCCGGACTAATGTCTGATAAATTGGAAAAAGTCCGGGTTAGCAGGGGGAAGTCTGGATGTCACTTTTATCGGAATTTCGTGTTTTTCAGAATGGCTTGGGCCCCAATTAGTCCATTATAGTGAGGTCTTATTGTATGTGAAACTTCCATTTTACAAAAAGTTGAAAGACTACATTTTTATGTATGTTAGACAAGGCTGTGCAACATGTTCCCAAGAAACCATTTTTGTGTTGGAAGTATAATATAACAAAGTCATGAAAAACTTTTTTAGTTTATAGTGAATCAGGCTAGGGAACTGTCTAATGAAAGTCATTGCAAAGTGTTTGTTTATATATATATATATTTATTTATGTGTCCGACTCTGGGCAAAAGCTTCAGGGTCTATCCTCGGGGCATATCCCCAAGGCCCAATAGTCCTATATCACCACATGTCACCACTTTGACACTAACACCCACCGTACATACTGAATACATGCTAGGGCTGCTTCATGCAGGACTGTTGTGTTGGTATTAGCAAGGATGTCTTTACGACGTGTCAACGGGTCTTCTGGTAGATCAGTAAAGCCTACTTTTTTATGATATTCATATACATAATCTGTTCCCAGTCCCAGTTAGGATTTGAACTGGGGGCCATTAGGACCGCAGGCCACCTCTACCAACTGAGCCACTGCCATCCCCAATTAAAAGTATTGTAAGAAAAGTAAAATCATTTTATTGTTCTGATAAAGCTTCCTTGCCTTTTTCAGTCTCTTCGATTTGATTATCTTTATTCAGATAAATGGAAACAAGAAATTTTGATTGAAAAGGAGTCTTACATGTCAATATGAATAGAAAGGCTGGTTGCGTTTCATTCGTTTATAAAGGCTCCAGCATGCTTGCATGCATCAGTCTTGGTCACCTAGTGGTGGCTTTCCATGCTGCTCATATGGATTGAAAAAAAAAAAAACTATCTGAAATCATACTGGAGTACACCCTTCTAAAGTTCTCAGTTATTTCTAAAATTTAAACAGCTTCAAGCCAAGGAGTTTGAACTTGGTAAGGTTGACTGTATTGTAATCTCAGTCTGTCAACTCTGTTTTCAGCATGGAAGGAAGGCAAATTTAGGCTAATTAAAAATAAAAGGAGTTTAGGTAGTGTAAATGTAAAATTCAGCTGTACTGTACCTTTTTGTTGGCTTCAGAGGGCTGCAGATCAAGCTGTTTTATGGTCCTGGAGGGCACAGATCTCAGTAAGTCATGGTTTCCTTATGCTGATATTTGTTTGCTTGTAAAGACCCCATCATGCATGCGTTGGCCTTGGTCACCCGATGGCAACTCTCCATGCTGCTCGATTTCTTGCAGTCTTTCTGTTCAGTCGCTGATCCCTGGTGTCACACTTGTTGTCCCAGTCTGTTTTGGGTGTACCTGTCACAGTAGACATAGCAAATGCTGTTAATTGAGTTTTAAGGCTCATAGGTGCATCGTTAGGTTTTACTTCCAGGACTTTTCACTAGACTCCTTTTCATTGTCATATTTCCTAGTATTGCTTGAAGGAAATTGCAGCAAGCTAACCCCTAACGCGAGGGTTTGGTTCCAACCGTAGCGCGTTCGGCACGAAATTGCGTAAGTCTTATCTACTCCTTATTTTGCTCCCTAGACCCCCTAAATGTGGTGTTTTGCTGTTATCTGCTATTGGCAATCAATATGAAGCAATTTCAGTGGTTAGAAGGTTTATGTAAAGTTATAACTTACAAATACAGTACTGCACAGCAAAACTTCAACACACAAATACCTAAACACAAGGCAACATTCCGATGCCCATTGGTTTCGGGACAATTCATCGTCAAGTCAATTCGCTATCACAACAATAGCAAGACAATTTGCCGTCATTAATGAAGCATCTGTGGGTGATGCTAGAATATAATTCAAAGGTGAAATAAGTATATTTATAGAATGACGGGGAATCGTTCAGGGTGCCAGTTGTCATGACGGGGAATTGTCCATGTTTTGAAGACGGAGAATTGTCTTGGAACCTGCCGATCATGGGTAATCATATAAATCAGGTTAGCTGGTTACAAGGCTTTAATTAATGCTTTAACTTTATTTAAATGCTTTAACTTACATACCAGAACAGTAAATATTTAACTTACAAATAGAGTAATGTGGAAAATCAGTGCAGCAAATCTTTAACGAACAAATAAAAAAGGCAACATTCCGATGCCTATCAGGTAAACTGGTTTTAAGACTTAATTTCTTGCTTTAACGTTATTTAATAATGCTTTAACTTGTACATAAACTTACCAGAACAGTAATGTAAATATTTAACTTACAAATACAGTACGGTGGAAAAGCAGTACAGTGAATCACATGATCATGTGATCAGAACAAACCGTGCACGATGTGCTGAGGTTCGAGGATTTGGCTTTTCAAAGGCCTCTCGCGTAAATTTATAGTTTTCGTAATGGTTCTTTTATCTTACGTTGTCTTATACGAATCCCAGCACTAACTGTGTATAATTGCGAGCGGTTGGGCTTAACCGTGTATAATTGCGAGCGCGTTCGACGAGAACGTGTTCGGGGCGAGTTTACTGTATATGGTAACTTTCATTTATAGTTCACAGCATTGACTTAGCAGTGATTTTTGTCCATTTTCAGCATATTTCCCTTAGGTGAATTGTGATTAAGACAGTCCTGTGGCTCTACACCCATTTTGTAACATTTCTTTTTGTGATTAGCACCATAAACTAGTGTTAATATCTTGCACAGTAACTCCCTATTGCCAGAACAAGAGTACAGCATTTTACTATAGGTTTGTTCACATTCCGTAACACTTCCCATAGTCACTAGCACCATTGGTTACAGGTCGTCAGATTAAAAATGTATTTTACTTTAGTTCTGATCTCATTCCATAGCAGTTCCAGTAGTCACTAGCACCATTATGTTACAGGTTGTGCCAGATTAAGAGTGCATGTTACTATGGGTTAGGTCTGATTCCATAACACTTCTAGTAGTCACTAGCACCATATGTTACAAAGCACCATATGTTGCAGGTCATTGGCAGAATAAGACATTTATCATTACTTTCACCTTACCTTAGAGTTAATCTGTTGTCACAACTTACCTTTCAAGATGGAGAGATGGCAGTTTTAGGCACAGTTACAGGGGAGAGCATAGATAAAACCTTTCCATGCACCAGCACTTCACTCTGTGAGAGCCAACTGCCAAATGATTTGCCCGGCTCATTGCAGATTCAGGTTTGAAGCTTCACTCATTCTTAGTTCCATGGCAGTGAAGCATTATCCCCGTATATAATAGTCACTCTGAACAGGGATTCATTTTACATGAAGCCTCAGATCAGTTTCATCAGCCAGTATCTCTCTCCTTTCTACCTGTCTCCATATTTAGGTGGGAATAAAGGTCAGGGTAATGATAATGATGATATTTATCCTGCTTTTTTATCCCCTTTCCTTGATTTAGGTGGAGTTATACCTATTTTCCCTCAGTGGATCTATTTCTCCCCATTTATCCATCTCCCCCCCCCCAGTGGTTTATTGTCCCCCCAGTGAGCCTACTTTCTCCAATGGACCCATTTTTCCTCAGGGCCCTATTTCACCTTGCACCTTCTTCCCCATGGACCTTTCACCAAAAGACTTTTTTTTTTTTTTTCCCAGGGACCCATTTGTACCTGTGGACCTGTTTTTCTACCTGTGGACCTATTTTCCACTTATGGACCTATTTTATATCCACTCAAGAACTGTCACTCATGGACCTATTTTATATCCACTCAAGGACTTACTGTCACCCGTGGACCTATTTTTTTTCCACTTAAGGACTTGCTGTCACCCATGGACCTATTTTATTTCCACTCAAGGACTTATACTGTCATCCATGGACCTATTTTATTTCCACTCATGGGCCTATTTTATTTCCACTCATGGACCTATTTTATTTCCAATCAAAGACCTATTTTATTTCCACTCAAGGACTTACTGTCACCCATGGACCTATTTTATTTCCACTCATGGACCTATTTTATTTCCACTCATGGACCTGTTTTCACCCTTGCATGTATTCCCTTCTTGGACTTGCTTTCCACATAGACCTATTTTCCCCATTGAGAGGCAACTGTCTTTCGTGGACCTATATCCTTCCTTAAATCTGTTTTTGACATTGGACCAGTGTTCTCACCTGGGTCCATTGCCATCAAGAACCTGTTCCTCTGTGGATTTCTCTTTCTCTCTCTCTCTCTCTCTCTCTCTCTCTCTCTCTCTCTCACACACACACACACACACACACACACACACACACACACTCTCTCTCTCTCTCTCTCTCTCTCTCTCTCTCTCTCTCTCTAGTATTGTGTACAGTGACAGTATTCTAGATAGAGCAGTAGCAGTTTTACATATACAAAGGTCCTATTTCCTTGCCCCATGAAGGAAGAAAGGTGGACTACAAGAGGAAGATAGCTTAAGTCTGGAGTCCACTATAAGTTTGTTTTATCGAGGTGAAGATGCACTTGACAGGTTGGTGATGATTGGCTGAATGCAACATGTCCGAATAACGTATTTCAAATAATCACTGGTAATGCAATTCGAAACTTATTGACTAACTCGAATACAACAACGTTATTCGGACACACTGCATTCAGCCAGTCATCATCAACATTTCAAGTGCATCTTTGCCTCTGTAAAAAAAATTAGTATAGGCTCACAGTTCAGATGAGCCTTGGGTTGTAACTGCTGCTACTATACTACCCTCAGCATACATAACCTGTGACCCTCTTCAGACAGTCACCATCCCCCTTCCTTTCATCATATCTAAACATACCAGCTTACATCTCATCCCTCATGGTACTCACACTAGTTCTCTCACAGCACACTTTTCTCAGATCTGTCACACCTTGATACCCAACAGTTCTTTGTACACCTTTATTTGGCAAGGGATTTTCCTCCCCTAGCTTATTTCCCCTAGCTCAGTGGCATTGGAGCCTCCCTGTTGCATCAGTACCACCACGTGAAGGCATCCTCCACCAGCACAGGTTTACGCTTCCCAGACCAACACAGCTGATAGATGGAGGGGCTGGTTGTGTAGGAACTTAAAGTTTTTTTGAATGATGGTATAGGGTGTTGAAAATGGTTGACATGTCATAGGTAATAATGAAAATTCATGTGTTTGTTTGTTTGTTTATTTCCATTACAATGATTTACAGAAATTTCGATATGAAAGCTCCTTTGGTGCATATAAATGCTGATTTGGGGTTAATGTATCCACTGAGCATTGAGGTCTTACTGTACATGATGTAAAAAAAAAAAAAATGGCTGTCTAAAAAAAAAAAAATCAATGTGTGTAGGTCTGAAAGCATTTGTATGTACCCGGTATATTTCAGAGGATTCTATAGTGCATCATTATCATAAAATGTATATTTGTGTAGGAGCTCTGTAAGCATTTTTATGTACCCAGTATATTCTGAAGTATCTGTTGTTCATCATTGTCTATCAGAAAATGGAAAGGCATGAATGAAGACTGGGATGTGTGAAATCAGTGGTTATCAGTACTGTATTTCATTAGGCTGCCTTGTTATACCCATACACTATACCATTGCTCAAGTGAATAATGCTGCATATTATAAAAAACTTATGGCTTTACGTTTTAATTTCTACCTGAATTCCATTTAATGCACAGCTGATATCTAACCCTTTGTTGTGCCCTAAGCTTCAGTGGATATCAACCCAGTGTACCGCTGGTTGAAATCATCCCCTCTGCAGTACACCATTCTTCTCTCGGGGGATTGGTAGAGTTGAAGGACAATTGTATAATCATGCAGTATCCATTTTGTGGTAACGTTTTTTTTTTTTTTTTTTTTTTTTATTTTTCCCAGGTTGAAGACAAACCATTGCTTAGAATAATAGCACTCCAGTATTGTATGTATAATTTTCTGTTAATTTTTTCCATCATCCGAATTGCTTTTTCCCAGCTAAGGATGGAGTAAAGTTTAATTACCTTTATGCATGTTAATTGTGATATTGAAATGATCTGGTAGCTGTGTTTGTCTGTGAAGTGTAGTACATTGTACTGTTTACTTAACTAACACAAGAACATAGAGAGAGAGGGATGCAGAGGTTTATCTGATTATATGACTGTTATGTATTGTAAAACTGAGAGGAGTGTGGTGAATATAGGCAGAGAGGAGTACTTTGAGTGAAACTGAAGTTGACAATCTGAGAAAGAAGCAATGTCAGATGAATGCTAGCTAAAGGTACTGGAGGAGTTAGTTAACACTAAGAATCTCTTTGGTTACTAGTCACAGCAGGCCTTCAGTTTGTCTATATCCTGCCATCAAATGTTAGAATCTCCTTGGTTACTAGTCATACCATACCTCTTTCCTGCTATCATACTGTAGAATCCTTGGTTACTAGTCAAATCAAACTCATTCCTGCTATCATACTCTTGAATCTCCTTGGTTACTAGTCAAATCAAACCTTTATTTCTTGCAATCAGGCCTTAGTATCTCCTTGGTTACTAGTCAGATCACAACCTCTCCTGCAATCACACTCTAGAATCTCTATGGTTACTAGTCAGATCAAACTTCTATTTCATGCAGTCAAGTTTTAGAATCTCCTTGGTTACTACTCAGACTTCTGTTTCCTGCAGTCAGGTTTTAGACTTTCCTTGGTTACCAGTCAAATCAAACCTCTTTCCTGCAATCGTACTATAGAATCTCCATGGTTAAGAGTAATCTCTGTTTTCTGCAGTCAAGCTTTAGAACCTCCTTAGTTACTAGTCAGATCAAACTCCTGCTTCTTGCAATCAAGCTTCATGTTGTCATTGTTCACATTAAGTTAAATCCTCGTCGTCAGAGTGAGAGTCTTCGGAGATGGAGGTATTTAACCCCTTAAGACTGCAATTGTTTCAGGCAGGGTACCTCCCACAACCGCAATTCGGGGGTGTTTTGACGACTTTCACCAAGGGCAAATTGACTGTGTTCTGGCTAAAGAGGAAGAATTTACACACCTGACAACGCAATCCGTACCCCCGTAGGCCTAATGGTTACCGCACAATCGCGCGTCAAAGTTTAAAAAAAAAAAGTTTATGATAGTTACCCCTCGAAAACATGAAAATTTTGATAACTACCTATTTTTCTTATTGAAACAGGTAATTTCAAATTGTTTTGTCACACCAGCCATGAAAACAGGTGTATGTAGGTGTGGGGAGATTACTAGACTGTGGGGATATAAAGTAGGCTATGGAGAGTAGGCCTATAGGTACGAGGGTTGGAAATAACCAGCTTTTCGCTTGAAATGAAAGCACTTCAGTGTGTTCTGTAACATCTACCATGAAAATAGGTGTG
Source organism: Coenobita brevimanus (assembly GCF_032717465.1). Lineage (NCBI taxonomy): Eukaryota > Metazoa > Arthropoda > Malacostraca > Decapoda > Coenobitidae > Coenobita > Coenobita brevimanus. The sequence goes on along the minus strand of NC_137030.1, from coordinate 5,124,215 downwards.
TATGTAGGTGTGGGGAGATAACTAGTGTGGGGAGTAGGCCTGCAAGGCCTTGGTGGTACTTGGGGAGAAAAAATTTGGCAAGAACCAAATTCTCTTGTGGAAACCCTCTATTTCAATGGGATTTGTAATACCAACCATAAAAACAGATGTGTATGTAGGTGTGGGGAGATAAAACAGATGTGGGGAGTAGCCCTACAAGGCCTCAGAGTCATTCCAAAACTAACACAGACGTATATAAATATTTACGACCATCAAGGACATCAAAATAAAGTTGAATAATGCTATAAATGCATGCATAAGAAAGGGAAAAAACAATAATTTGTTTCCGATTTCTCTTTTTACTCTCCCAGCTTCTCGTTACACGTTTATCATACCATTTCAATTATCACATCATTACACTTCATTGCACTTATCAATATGGTTTCAGCAACAACCAAATTCTCTTGTGGAAACTCTCCATTTCATTGGAATTTATCACACCAGCCATGAAGACAGGTGTGTTTGTATGTGTGGGGAGATGAAACAGGTGCAGGAAGCAGCCCTACAAGGCCTCATAGTCTATCGAAAACTAATACAGACAGACACTACTCAGAGGTGCTAATCTGGGCAGGTAGGGAGAGTGAAAAAAAATAGTAATAAGATGCGTCGTATGTAGTACACCATACAGCATTCTGCAACTACTTACGTTCAGAAACTGGTAGGTACGAAGTGAGAAATGAACATAGTGAGGTGTAAAAATTTGGGAAGAAGTAGAAATAACATGAAACAGGTACGTTCATCAGGCCTGACACTCGGGGGCCTGTTGGGGGTTGGAAGGGTAGTGAGGGACAAGGAGGGAGAGATGGAGTGGGGTTTGGGGGGGTGACGAGGCTAGCAGGGAGGGAGGAGGGGCAAGAGAGAGTGGGAAGGGACGCAGGTTGCTGTGGGAGGAGAGATGAAGTTGCGTGGAGGGGTGGGAGAGTGATGGGGGACAAGGAGGGCGTGAGGGAATGGAGTAGAGGGTGGCATGGAGGCAGCCGAGTGGGGGGTGCCCCCCCACCACCCGGGTTGGTCCGATCCCCCCTCACGCAACATCAGGGGCGAGTTCTCATTGGCCTGAAGCCACTTATGTCATAATCGGGGTGGAGCAAGCGCTCTGCAGTTTTTTACAGGCTGCGTTCAATTGATGCGATTAGGCTTTTTGGCAAAAAACTCAAATCGCATCAGTTGATGCGATTAGGACTTGAGGGGTTAAGTAACCTCTCTAGGGATTTCTTCCCTCCTTTCGTTTCTGTCATAAATTTCATGGTATATTTCCTCTTTTTGCCTTATGTACTCTTTTTGAATTTATCGAAGTTATGTCGTATTTCTCTGATTGTTTATGGATGCATGGAAGTAAAAGTGCAGTTTTAGGCCAAGTTAGATTGAAAGGAGCATATGACATTTTAACCCAGCCATTGAGTTGCGTTTGATCCCAGGAGGAGTCCAGCTCAACTCAATGCCGGTCCCAAGCCCGGATAAATTGGGGAGGGTTGGTGTCAGGATTGGGTGTCCGGCCGTAAAAATTTGCCAAGCCCTGACACGGTATGGCTCATTACCATATCGTTTACCGTACTGAATTTCAGGTGTTTTCACTGGCTAAATTGAGTAAATGTACCCCCTTTCCCTCCCCCTTATCTCTCTCACTGTCTCTCTTTCTGTGAAGTCTGGGTGGCTGGGTACTTAGAATAGTCCACACATACACACCCCACCCATTTCTGTCAATTTGATGTCGTTTCGCCATATGTGTTTGTTGTGTGGGGATGGTCTTCTTACCAGGGGGTCGCTAAGAAGGGGTCTTAAAAGTGATGCCCTAGCCCTAGGATGTACTGCGCGAACCCACAACAGGCACGTAAGGTGAACGGCGAGATGTCACAAAGGTGGGACGTTCCGGCCATCACATGCACTCGGCCCTTGCATGTGACAATCACGTGGTTGCTTGTTTTTTATTTTTTTCCATTGAATAAAGTCTTTTCAATTTTGATTTTATTAATTTTTATCACAAATGTTTATTATATGCCGTGTGGGTGTTGGATGTACCTGAGAGAACGCTTTTGAGGCCATAACCATTGGGCACAACAAACAATCAGGCTATATGCCATTTTCACCCTGTCTGGCACCATATCTGTGGGGTCATCAACATCTGAGGCATTTATGTCATTCCTGATGGTGTCGGACTTGTTGAATTGAGTATAGTCTGGGCCGATGTGTTGCTCATAATCAGGGCACCAGCACTTATCTGAATGTCACACGTGGGACGCTGATACATATTTCACATCCTCTCAGTCTTCACGCACCGTTGCCTAGTTAGGCAAGGAACCCCAACCACCCGTCGTGATTCAGATCTGTCTTGGCCACCTACACGTGCAGCACCTGAATATTCTACATCATTAACTGGAAAGCTGAAAGGCATTTGTGTGTGTGTGTTTTGATATATAACTAGGGTGTCTCCATTCTGTTAAGTTTGTAAATGGGTGATTTTTTTTTTTTTAAGAGTAGGATGTCACCAAGTGATTAGGTTTCCAAATTGGACGAACTTTTCTACATTAGAAAAGTATGATGTCACCAAAATGTCACCAAGCTACACCTTACAAGAGTGCGCAAAGCCTGTGATATGGCTGGCTTGATTCGCATAGCAGAACACAGAATTCTTTTGATGTAGATTAGTTAGGTGGAAGGTGCCACGTGTGCACAACTGTGTGTGCAACCGGATATTTGTTTGTGGCTGGCGTTCGATCCTGTTCTCAGTGTGAGCTCACCATTCCGTGCACACCAGCTCCTGTTCTTGGTGTGTTTTCTTTGTCATGCGCACAGCTCCGATTGGTGTGTTTTCTCCTCACGCACACCACTTCCTGTTTTTTGGTGTGTTTTCTTTGTCTCAGGCGCACCAATTCCTGTTGGTGTGTTTTCACCTTCTCACACACACACCATTTCCTGTGGGTGTGTTTTCTCTTTCTCACACACATCAATTCCTGTTGGTGTGTTTTCTCCTTCTCACACACACACACCAGTTCCTGTTGGTGTGTTTTCTCCTCACACACACCAGTTCCTGTTGGTGCGTTTTTTCCTTCTCACATGCATCAGTTCCTGTGGGTGTGTTTTCGCCCCCTTGCACACACCATTTCCTATTGGTGTGTTTTCTCTTTCTCACACCAGTTCCTGTTCTTGGTTTATTTGAAAGAAGATCAAGACCAAGATGAAGATCAGTAAGAAGTTGAAGGCAATATTTAATGCCTCCAGTTTGAAACGTTTCTCTTAAGATCAAACATTTACTGCCATCAGTTAACATAGAGAAGGACTATCATGTATAACTGCAAGGCCTATTCAGTGATGATGATGGCAGCACGTCCAATGGTAGGGTGGTTGGGACGGGCATGGTGTGGGTCCGAGCAGCTTACCTCCTCGTGGTGGACCTGGGTAGAGTGATCTTCATGTATATATTGTTGCTTTTGCTCCAGGTTCATTGGAAGTATGAACCCTGTGGAGTGCAGCCTGAAATTGCCCTCCTGCATCCCACAACCCTTGTTTGGGAGATGAGTTGAGGGATGTTGAAATTGTCTTGCAGCCCACGACCCTTGTTTGGGAGAGAAGAGTTGAGGGATGTTTAAATTGTCCTCCTGCAGCCCACAACCTTTGTTTGGGAGATGAATCGAGGGATGTTTGTGTAAGTGGGCAGTAGAAGCACCCAGTTATATCAGTGCCACCACATGAAGGCATTCCTCTCCACGACCATATATTAGAGCTACTAGAAGCACATGAATGAAGATCACTCTAGCTGAAAGCTGCAATTTATTGACAAACTTTGTCTAAAAACACACAGTTATTTAGTGGCATTAAAATATGGTTCATGGCATTAAAATATATGCTTGGTAACAAAATTTATGCTTGGTGACATTACAATTCGTGCTTGGTGACATTTACTCATGCTTGGTGACACAGAGAGGTTCTTAGTGATAGGTAGATAGGTTTGGTGACAAATCATTGGTGACATTACTAAGAGGTTTGGTGATGTAATACTTGGTGACGTTACTTAGAGGTTTATTGATAAGAGGTACTTGGGCTACTTTGTGGTTTGGTGACATCTTAAAATAATGGTGACATCGTAAAGTGAATCAGTTTCATAAAAGAAAAAAAAAATCACTCCACCATGCAGCAAAGCATAGTGTAATAATATTGTATTTTATATGTACATGTTTGAGATGGACCATATAGGTACAGTATTTTGTCTTGTTATGCCTTGCATTGCTTCTTGCTGGTGTTTTCTGTTATACCCCAAGGCCAGTCTTGTGCTTGTTATATTTTTCAGATATATTTTGTTATACCACTTACATGCTTCTGGTATATTTCCTGTTATACCACAAGTCCAGTGTTATGCTTGTTCTATTTTTCTAATATTTTTTCTTACACCTCAAAAGCTTCTTTTGGTATATTTTATTCATACCACAAGTCTGGTATAATGCTTGTTATATTTTTCAGATATATTTTGTCTTACCTCAGCTTCTTTTGATATATTTCCTGTTATACCACAAATTCAGTCTCATGAACGTAGCTGTGTGTGGATTATTTATCTGTATTATGAACAAAATTTGCAGTGCTTGCAGCATTGCAACTCTGAATTTCTGGCTTTGTGTAGGTTAGGTGTTATGACTGTGTAGACTATGCTGTGTTGAAATCTAAGTTTCACTAAGAGTAGTATTCAGACCTGTGGAATACACAGGATGTAACTCTAACAGAGTGTCTTAATGGGGGGGGGGGAGAATTTAGAAAACTTGTAAAATGCAAACTGTAGCCATTCTCATAGATGTTTTGTTGAGTTTTATGTTCACAGATTGCATGTGTTGTGACTGTGTGGTACCTGCTGTGTGAAAGTGTGTTGTGGTGTGAGAGGTTGCATTGCAGTTTGTGCTTATTGAATTATCTGAGTTGTATTTTGTGTTGCCATTGTAGCAGGGAAGGGTGGTGACTGTATTGCATTCTGGTTAGGTGGTCTTGTCTCTCTGGATTGGGTAGTTTCTTAGGGATGTTGTCTGGTGGAGGTTTGTGAATGGTGCTATTTGGTTGAAGGTTTTGGATGGCTGTGTGTATGTGTGTGTATGTGTGTGTGTGTGTGTGTGTGTGTGAAATATTGTGCTGGGTGGAGAAAGAGAAATGTTGGTGAAGCAATTTGTATAGTGTTTGGTGGTTTTCCTCTTTGTTTCTCTGTGGTGGAAGGTGATGCAGCATACAGTTGCAGGGTTGAGAAGAGTGTTAACCTGAAGTGATGAACTCTCTTTCATGTGATCCTCTTTTGGGAGTACTTTTGTTTCTTGATAAAAGTGATGTGAATTTGTGGCCTTTGTGCATCCAGTCATTATTCCAAAGGCTTTGTTTTGTGTTTTAAGCTTTTCCATTTTTGTGCCAGTTAAATAGGGGGCTCATCTTGTGTAAGTCACTGTTAATGAATTGTTCATAGAATTTATGTTGCATGAAGGTGGTACCTGTTATTGTTTTCAAGACATTGAGTTTATGATATGCTTTTGCTCTGATGTTATATGCTGTATGTATTGAGAAAAGGTCATGTGTTCCCTTAGTAGATCTTAGAATTTTAGGTGTCTTTCCAGTGGGAGTGGTTGCTTGACTAGGGTAACATGAGGGTATGTTTGAGGTGTTAGGTTGGAGTTGGGAGGGTGGTGGTTAATTTGGTTAGTGTAACAGTCATTTTATGTAAGCCTGTGTTAAAGTGAGTGTACCATAGGTACTGTTGGGGATTATCTGCTAACTGTTGAGTTTGTTTAATGAAACAGTTGCTAGGTTATTGGGACTGAATAGGAATATTGCTAGAGATCAAGCAGCATGGAGAGCTGACATTGGGTGCCCAAGGCTGACACATGCAAGCATGTTGGACCCTTTATATCTGAGACAATTTATTTTTTATTTCATTATTTTTTAGATGGTGAAAAAAAAAATACTTGAGTGAAAGTGAGAGGAGGTATTGTAGGCCAAGAATGTGGATGGTTATGATGAACAAGCACTGTATACAAAAACAGTTAAAGATGGTGGGGCTAGGGAATGGACTGGGTTGAGTTGATTGGATGAAGTATGTATGGAGGAACATATGATAAAAGATTAATGTCCCATATTTAACTTTATTAATCTTTAGTCTTCCGAATGAATTGTTTTCATTGTAACGTGAAGTGCATCTGTGTAGAAATATATGTACAATATACATCTGCCTGTGAAGCTTAATATAGGATTCTTGGGCTTGAATAGTGATTGTGTTAGTATCTGGTTCTCTTCATTACTAATTTTGTTGGATCATTTATTCTACTTTTATGTTTTCCGTCCTTGCACTCTGGACCTCACTGTACTCCATCCGTAAGTGGGAAATAGAATGTGGGCTGGTAACAGTGATTAGCTTTTTAGAGTGTCAGTCTTTTGAGTCTTGGTTATATCTTATTCAATTTGTTCTTGCTGCGACAAGATTGTTCTATTCAGCTGAGGAATGTCTTTAATTATGAAAATTTTTATCAACACCATATTGTTTTATTCTGCTTAGGAAAGGTTTAATTATGAAAGTTTTAACTGAAGCTGCATTGAACTCCTTCAATTTAAAGAGCTTATCCCAAGATGGAATAGAAGACTAATAATAATAACAATAATAATAATAGTACTGTGACATGAAAATGACATCATCTTGCTCAGTGGGTTAATATTAATAATAAGAATTGTTTTAGTAGATCTTTTCACCTATTATGGTACACTGGTATGTAGATGTTATTTTTGTTGTAATGTTAGTACAGTATCACACTGGTCTAATTAATGCAGTTTATGGTTCACACCTTCCATGATAGCCAAATGTCATTACATGATTAGTTTGTTTATGTTGATAACTCTTGTTAATATTGTCAGCACTGTAGTGTACATATGCAGACGTAAATACTGATATAATTAAGGTAATAATAATGCAGCAATTGCTTTCAAAAGCCAATAATGCAGTTTAGGAGTTTTTTTTAAATAGAAAAAAGAAACTGACTGCATTTGCGCATTACTGTGCACCAACTCCAGAACGTGTCATCAGTAAGGTGGTTGATAGTTGTACAGTAAGCATTATTTATGTATTTTTTTTCCTCCAAGTATTTGTGAATGCATATTGTTAAAATTAATTCTTGATTTATAAAAAATGCCTTTGTCAATTTCTCCCTCAACCTTTTGCCCTCTTCCCCCTCCTGTTCACTGTCCCTGTTCTCCCCATCCTCTTCCCTTCTTACTCTTACCTCCCCTCCTCCTGCTACATCCTCTCCTCCCCTCCTCCCACTACATCCTCTCCTCCCTCTTCCTCTCCTCCCAGTACATCCTCCCTTTTCCTTTCCTCCTGTCATATCCTCTCCTCCCCTCCTCCCACTACATCCTCTCCTCCTGCTACATCCTCTGCTACCCTCCTTCCTTTTCCTTTCTTCCTGCTACATCCTCTCCTCCCTCTTCCTTTCTTTCCTGTCCTCCCCCTCCCTCTTCCTTTCCTCCCCCTCTATCTTCCTCCTCTTTCCTCTCCTTCCCATCCTTCTACTTCTCTTCCTCCCTCTTTCCTCCTCCCCTCATCCTTCTTCCTCACCTCCATCTTCCTCCTGTCCCCTCCTCATTCCTCCTGTCCCCTCCCCCTCTTCCATCTTCCTCTCCTTCTCTTCCCTCTCCCTCTCCTCCTCCATCTTCCTCTCTTCCCCTCCTTCCCATTCTGCTCATCCCTTCCTCCTCTCTTTTTCTCCCCTCCCCTCCTTACTTCCTCCTTCTTCCTCCCCATCCTTCTACCTATTCTCCCCTTCCCTCCTCCTTCCTCTTCCTCTCCTCCTCCTTCCTTTCCTCTTCTCTCCTCTCCTTTGCTCCCCCCCCTCTTCATCTTTTCCCCTCCTCCTCCCTCTTCTCTTTCCCTCCTCTTCCCTCTTGCTTTTCCTCTCCTTCCCTCCTCCCTCTTCTCCCTCCCTCCTCATCCCACTTGCTCTTCCTTCTTCCCTCTTCTCCTCCTCCTCTCCTTCCCTCTTCCTCTTTCCCCCTCCTCCTCTCTCTTGCTCTTCCTTTCCTTCCCTCCTCCCTCTTCTCTTCCTCCCTCCCTCCCCTCCTCTCCTCCCCTCCTCCTCCCTCTTGCTCCTCCTCTTCCTTCCTCTTGCTCTTCCTCTTCTCGTTCTCCTCTCCCTCCCTCTTGCTCTTCCTCTCCTCCCCCTTCCCTCCTTCTTGCTCTTCCTCTCCTTCCCTCTTCTCCTCCTCCTCTCCTTCCCTCTCCTCCTCCTCATCTCCTCTCCCTTCCTCTTCTCCTCCCCCTTCCCTCCCTTTCTCCATCCTTCCCTATTGCTCTTCCTCTCTTCCCCCCCCCTTTTCCTCCTCCTCCTCTCTTCCTGCATCTTCCTCCTCCTCCCTCTTCCTCTCTCCCCCCTCCTCCTCCCTCTTGCTCATCATCTTCTTCCCCTCTCCTCTCCCTCCCTCTTGCTCTTCTCCTCCTCCTCCTTTCCCTTCCCTCCTTCTTGCTCCTCCTCTCCTTCCCTCTTCCCCTCCTTCTCCTCTCCTTCCCTATTCTCCTCCCCCTTCCCCCCATTACCTCTTCTCCCCCCTTCTCCTCCCTCTTCCTCTCCTTCCCTCCTCCCTCTTCCTCTCTCCTCCCTCTTGCTCTTCCTCTCCTTCCCTCCTCCCAGTTCTCCTCTCCCTCTTGCTCTTCCCTCCTCCTCCTCCTTCCCCTTCCCTCCCTCTTGGTCTTCCCCTCTTTCTCTTTTCTCCTCTTCTTCCCTCTTCTCCTTCCTCTTCCGTCCTTTCCCTCTTCTCCTTCCTCTTCCGTCCTTTCCCTCTTCTCCTCCCCCTTCCCTCTTCTCCTTCCTCTTCCCTCTTCTCCTCCCCCTTCCCTCCTTTCCTCTGCCCCCCTCCTTCCTCTTTCTCTCTTCCCCCCTCCTTCCTCTTTCTCTCTTCCCCCTCTTGCTCTTCCTCTCCTTCCCTCTTGTTCTTCCTCTCTTCCTGCCTCCTCCTCCCCCTTCTCTACCTTTCCCTCTCCTCCTCCTCCCTCTTCCTCTCCTTCCCTCTTCTCCTCCTCTTCCCCCCTTCCTTCCCTTCCTCTCCCTACTTCCTCTTCTCCTCCCCCTTCCTCTTCTCTTCCCCCTTTTCTCCCTTCCTTTTCCCCCCTTCCTCTCCTCCTCCTCTTCCTCTCTCCCCCCTCTTGCTCTTCCTCCCACTTCTCTCCCTCCCTCTTCTCTCCCTCCCTCCTGCTCTTCCCCTCTCCCTCCCTCTTACTCTTCCCCTCCTCCTCTATCCCCTTCCCCTTCCCCTCCTTCCCTCTTCCTCTCCTTCCCTCCCCCTTCCTCCCTCTTCCTCTCCCCCCTCCTCCCTCTTGCTCTTCCTCTTCCCCCTCCTCCCTCTTGCTCTTCCTCTCCTTCTCCTCTTGCTTCCCTTCCTCCTCCTCCCTCTTGCTCTACCTTTCCTTCCCTCCTCCATTTTCTCCTCTCCCTTCCTCTGGCTCTTCCTCTCCCCCCCCCTTCTCCCCTTTCCCTCTTCCTCCGGAAGAGGGGAATAGAAGAGGAAGGGGGGTAGGAGAGGAAAGGGGGGGGGAGTTGAAGGCATCAGTAAGAGTTAAATTATCATTCTGGCAAGAAAAAAAATGGATTAGTAAGGCTATATACCATTTTATTATTCTTTTGACAGCATAAGCTACAAGAAAGCAGTTGGACAAAAAGAAAAAAAAAAAAAAAAAAAGAAGGGGGTAGAAGAGGAGAGGAAGGGGTGGTGGAAGAGGAGGAAGTGAGGGCAGAGGAGGACTGGGGAGTACAAGAGGAAGGCAGGGTAGAAGGGGGGGGGTAACAGAGGGGAGGAAGGGAGGTAGAAGAAGAGAGGAAGGGGGGGGTAACAGAGGGGAGGACGGGAGGTAGAAGAAGAGAGGAAGGTGGGGTAGAAGAGGTGGAGAAAAATTGAAGGTAGAAGACGAGGAGAGGAAGGTGGTAGAAGAGAAGGGAGGAGGGTAGAAGAGGAAAGGAAGGGGGGGGGTAGAAGAGGAAAGGGTGGGACAGAAGAGAAAGGATAGGTTAGAAGAGAAGAGGAAAGGATGGGGCAGAAGAGAAGAGGAAAGGGGGGGTAGAAGAGGAAAGGATGGGGGGGGATAGAAGAGAAGAGGAAGGAGGGTGGGTTAAAAGAGGAGAGGAAGGGGGGGGGGAAGAGGAGAAGGGTGAGTAGAGGAGGATGTGGTAGAAGAGAGGAAAGGGGAGTAAAGGAGGAGAGGGGAAAAAAGAGGAAGGAGGGGTAGAAGAGAAGGACAGGAAACAAGGGGTAGAAGAGGAAGACAGGAAGGGGGAAAAGTAAAAGAGGAATGGGGAGTGGAAGAAGGGGTAAAGGAGGAAAGGAAGGGGGGGGGGTTAGAAGAGAAGTAGGGGAGAGTTGTAGAAGTGGAAGGGGGGAGATGAAGGGAGGGTAGAGGAGGAAAAATAGGGGAGAAGAGGAGGAGGAAGGGAAGGTAAAAGAGAGGAAAGGGTACAAAAATCAGTAAAAGAAGTTAAAGGAGTAGAGTATAAAGAAAATGGTGGAGGAAGTGGAACAGAGGAGGAGGGGGGAGGAGATGAAAAGGAAAGGGTGATTAGAAGAGAAGGGGGAAGATGAGAAAAGGAAAGCGGGGGATAGAAGAGGAGAGAGAAGGGGGGGGGGAGATGAGGAGGAGAGGAAGGGGAGATAGAAGAGGAGGACAGGAAAGAAGGGGTAGAAGAAGAAGGGGGGATACAAAATGACAGAAGGGGGGGGTAGAAGAGAGGAATGAAGAGGGAGTAGAAGAGGAGAGGAAAGGGTACAAGATGAGGAAAAGAAGTTGGAGTAGAAAAGTATAAACTAGTGGAAGGGGTGGGGGCACAATAGAAGGAAGGGGGGGGAAGATGAGGAGGAAAGAATAGGGGAGTAGAAGAGAAAGGGGGAAGATGAGAAAAGGATGGGGGGGTTGAAGATGAGGAGACAATGGGGGAGGGGTAGAAGAGGAAAGGAAGGGGGGTAGAACAGGAATATGGGATAGGGAAGATGGTGTAGGAAAAAAAAAAAAAATGAAGGTTGAGAGTAGAAGGAAGAGGAGAGAGATGGAAAGGAAAATCAAAGGGTGGAAGAAAAAAAGAATGGGGGGGGGGAAGAAATATGGGATAGGGTGGGAAAAGAATGGTGGAGAGGAGTAGGGGTAAGAGGAAATGAAAGGGTGGGAAAAGAGAAAGAGGAAGAACAGGGGGAAGGAGGAGGAGGATGTGGAAGGAAGATAGAAGTGGAGGAAGAGACGGGATAATGAAAAGAAGACGGGGAAGGAAGAATATTACAGAGAAGAGAAAGGGAATGGTTGGGGTTGAGGCAGAGGGAGGAGGAGAGGAGAGGAAGACGACAATGGGGAAAGGGAAAAGAAGAGAGGAATAGTAGAGAAAAGTAAGAGGAAGGGACATGAGAAATGGGGGGTGGAAGAAGAGGAGGGGGAGAGCAAAAGAAGGGGAAATGGGAGAATAGGAAACCAATGAAGAATAGGAGAGAGAAAAAGAAAAGAGTGGTGAAGACACGACGAGAGGGAGGGGAGAGAGAAGAGGAAGAGAAATGGTATGGTAGCGGAGGAAATGGAAAGGGATAGGAGGAAGGGTAAGAGAGGGAGTATAACAGGAAGAGGAAAGTTGGAGATGAGGACGGAGAGCAGAAGGAAGGAGGGGTTGAAGAGGAAAAGGAGAAGAGGTAGATGAGTGGAGAGAGAGGGACAGCAGAAGAGGAAGAACAGAAGGAAGAAGTAGAAATGACAGGAAAAGAGTAAAGGTGGAGGAGACAGGGGGGAGAGTGAGAGGAGAGGGATGGAAGGAAGAGGAAAGTTGGAGGAGCAGAGGAGGATGAAGAAAATGGGTTAGGTGGAGGATGAGATGGAGAGAAAGATTAGGGGGAAGAAAAGATGAAAATGAGATGAAAGGAGGGGTAGAAGAGGAAAGAGAGTAGAGTCAGGAAGGGAAGGAGATAGAGGAAGAACAGCAGATAGGAATGGTAGAAAATTAGCAGGTAAAGAAGAACATGGAGGAAAGGGAGAGGACAAGGGGTGAAGAAGACAAGGGAGGAGAAGGAGAAAATGTAAGAAAAGGGAGATGGGATGGGGAGAACAGTATTAGGAGAGGAAGAGGGAGATCAACAAAAGTAATTATAAGAGGAAGACAAAGAGGAGAAGGAAGGGTGGAGAAGAGGAGGAGACTGAGGGTGAGGAAAGAGAACAAAGATGAGGAGGTGCAAAATAGTAGTGGGAGAGGAAGAGGGAGATGATGAAAAGAAGAGAAATTAGGAGAAAACAAAGAGGAGGAGGAGGAGACTAAGGGTGAGGGAAGCAAAGATGAGGATGTGGAAAATGAAGAGGAAAAATAGAAAGAAGGAAAAATGGGGAGAGGAAAATAAGGAAGGAGAGGATGAGGGTAGGAAGGAAGCATTATAGATCAGATACATAACAATAGGACAAACAATAATAAAATGCAAACAAGATCTCTTAAACTGAGATACAATGCCCACAAAAAGTTTTATTTTTTTTTTAGAGAGAACTGATTATTCTTTTCAGTAATTGTTTAGCTTTGTTATAATATACTTGCATGGAATTTCAAAATACTCTTGGAAGACAGGGACAACTTTAACTATCAACCGTTGTTCCTGGCTACTATTATTAAACATAAAGATAGCATATTTTTTTTTTTTTTTTTTTTTTTTTTTTTAATAAGAAAAACTCGTATCTGCATGATTATTATCAATACTACCATTATCATTAATATTATCAATACCACCATTATCATTCTCTTCATGTTGTTATTACTGTAAATGGTCATGTGGTGCATCAGTGTGGAATTGCAGAAACATCTGATTAAAGTGTGAAGCAATTGTTGTTGTTTATTATTAATGATCCTATTTAACGTGAGATGTCGGGGTGGAAACTGTGAAACTTGCCTTTAGAGTAAACTGTGGAATCATACAGGAACTTATGTCCATGACTGTTAGAAAAAAAGATAAAAGCCAGAGATTTCAGTAAATTCCTCATTTAACAAACTTTCACCTAACATATTTTTCACAACAAAACTGCTGGCCAAATTATGAATAATTTTCACATGATATATACACTTCGTAATTATGCTGTAAAGATGTGCAGTGAAGGACTGAGGTTAATACAGTATCTAGCACACAAGCTTGTAGCTGCATTCTGTAAAAATTTACTTCCATCCTTGTCTATGCATTAAAATTTACTAGGCAGATACAATGGTATTTTTTTTATATGGAATATCTTGTATTGCTGGAACCCAACTATCACTCGGATCAATTTTCACCTGATGCAATAGTTTTTAGGCATATTTCTTCATTGTTGAGGAATTACTCTTTATAAGTCAAGATACTTTTTGTTGGCATTTTACAAGAGTAAAAAATTTTTAAAATACAATTGTAATAATGTGCAGAAAGTGCCTTTGTTTTAAATGAATGTGTTAAACAATATTATCCTATGTATGTATTATGAGGTGCCCCAAAGACACTGACGTTCAGAGTGCATGAACGTACTGCAAGAGCAACACTTGACAGTGCAAGTGACCTACAGTATATGCACATCAGTGTTGTTCAGTTAGTCTTTGTTCTATTAAATCCTATCACCATCACTTTGAACTCATTCTTCACAACCTGCCTCTTCCTCTTTTCTTTAGTAACAATGCTGTCCTATGCAGATGACCAAGCAGCACTTGCAACACCCACACTAAATAACAGCAGCCTATGTCAAACAGTACCAACAGTTACTCAAACACTAACACACACATACCATAATGACTGCTGCACCAACTAAATCAGCAATCACTTATTTTCATCCCTGATAAAAATCTCAAATGCACCTAAAGTCTTCCTTTCAATGACTCCTAAACTAGACATCTCAAAATCCTGGACTTACTTTGGATACCCACACAACCTTTTAACCTACATGCATCAGTATAAAGGCAACTCGTAAACTTGATGCCTTAAAGACACTAACAGTCACTACCTCTGGATGACAGAATGAACCTTTGACACAAACAAGGCTCCTCTACACACCAACCCAAAAGTGTCAACATCCTAAAGCACCACCACACCACAACATGACCTCCACACAACTAAATGACATTGTCTTCTCCCATCCTCACATTAAGAACCTCTTTTCTAGTCACTGAAACAACTTCATCTAGGCTTGAAATTACTCTTTCTTCCTCTTCAATACCAAGCTGAAACCAAAGGTGATAGTATGTGATAGTTATGAAGTGTTATAGAGGGGATATAGAGCAATAGTGCTTTTAATATTCTGCCACAGAGCTATGGAAAACAAGCTTCAAAGGGATTAAAATTTCAGTTTTGTCAAAGTAAAAACCTCAGAATACATGATATTCTAATCACTGCCCCACAAACGTATCACATACATTCAAAGAAAATCGAGACAGAAAGGGAAACAAATAATGACTATAGCATGAATGGAACTGTGTTGTGAAATGAATGCATTATCATTCCAAATTAGTCAATTGACCCCACCCTGCCAATGGCAGTGGCCACCAACCATTTTTTTTTTTTTTTATGGACTACATTTCTGTTTTTATTAAATATTTCTTAATGTACTAAGGTATTACCTAGCCACACATACCATCACAGTCAACAAACTCCACATAAGTCCCTACACTACATCCTGCCTCCTCCACCAACACATCTAATTTTTTTCCCTACCTACAGTATATGACCTCCATCCAAGAGGAACTGTTATGAATAGTATAGCTATAACATTAAAATCACAGGTCATTTGCCCCAAACACCTATCAATGGCTGTGGTGGTCAGCCATCATTTTTTTATTTCCACACTGCACACAACTAATAACTAACTACCCACAAACTGCCACCCAAAATCTCAAAGCAAAACAGCACCCCTTAGAAATAACCCTACTTGGAAAGACACGAGTACACTTATGAGCCTAATTGGACCCCCCCCCCCCTAAAAAAAGCAACATCCATCCAAAGCATTGTGATTGGAACTGTATTTTGAAAAATAGTTTTTATTTTAAAATACAGTTCATCGGTCCTATCCTACCAATAGCTTTGATTTCCATCCATTTTATTATTATTATTTTTTTTTAATATTACAGTACATCCTGTATGGTCACTACCTAGTCACTACGATCATCTAAAACTTCCAACATTAAACAAAGTACCTTAACAACACTTCACAGATTCCCCCTTCCCAAACTAAACAACCTCCATCCAAAAAAGAACTGTGTTGTGAAAAGCATACGACATCACTTCAAAACATACGTCACTGGAACCAACCATCAGCCAATGGTTGTGATCATCAATCATTTAACTGCAAACAGCCACTACAGTAATCCAAAATCTCCATCCAAACAGCATCATAAACCACCACCAGACATCCACTGCTCAGAAAGTACCCTTCCCAGAGACATGAGTACACCTAGCGGGACTGCAAAGCAGTCATTATCCTTCCTTGTTACAATACCAACACAAAATACAACTCATAATCCACAATGTCCACACTGCAATGCAGTTCCTCACACCACAACACACTTGCTCACCTAATGCACCCCACTATCACAACACAGACAACCTTTCAACATGACCATAAAAAAGACCTGAGAGAGTAGCATGTTGAATTGGCCAGGGTTCCTACAGTGCACGGGGTTCACATCCAGATGAATCTGGGGTTGTAACAATAACAGCAGCAGCAAAAAAAACCCTACTTCACACACAAAATCTTCAGCAAGCATGGGGTTATCACACATACTTGTTCCACTCTGACATTAAACCATTCATCTATGAAATCCTAGACAAGCTTCAGTCATTATAAACGTAACAACACTCAGAGGCTTTCTATTCATATGTAAAACCTATCATAATCCTTTAATATTCACAGTCATGTGTTTCCTCCTGGTCCATGAATGACGTAGCTTACAATCCTGTTCACAAGCCTTCACAATATCTCAATGCACATATTTTGTTCAAACATCTCCTTACAATTCATAAAACCAGCTGGTTCATCACTCATCAGGTATTCAGATGCATTCCTCATTTTTTCTGTTATTATTCTAAACACCTTTCCAAAACACACAGACACAGGACAACCAAGGGACTCTCAATCCAGAAGAACACGAACACGTAGACAACCACCACACAACAACAAGACCTCCACACACTCTTATAAGGCTGCTTCCTCCCCCCAGCCTCACTATGTACCTCTTCACAATAAGTTAGTATATTTTTCTCTGACAGGACTGGACAAATCCCATGAAACACTGTGAAACTTAGTTATGAGACAGGAATGAGTCTCCTTGGTTACTAGTTAAACTGACCATTCAGTCTGGCTTCACTTTGTCAGATGAAAATTAAAGCACTACGGCCATACAAACCACCAAAGAAGTTATATTAGACCTATCACTTGACCACTGCCCCAAATTAATTAAAAAGTTACCTCCATCCAAATAAAATGTGCAACCATTTTTCTTTTATTTCTCCTTTCTTTTTTTCTGTTAATAATTTATCCTGTACATACTACCTAGCCACTACAGCCATTTAAAGCCTATAACACTACATGCACTACCTCAACAACATTCCTCTTTTTCCTCTAACTAACACTATATACTTCCCTCTTCCTCCTCTACCCAGCACTACACTTCCCTCTTCTTCCTTTACCCGGCACTACACTTCCCTCTTCTTCCTCTACCCAGCACTACAGTTCTCTCTTCCTCCTCTACCTAACATAACACCTCACACAATTTTTTCCCCTATCTAAACGACCTCCATCCTAAAAGGGACTGTGCTCTGAAAAGCATATTTTTTTTTTCATACAGCTGAGTGGCTAAAACAAGTCTGGTGCATACTACATGAGGAATTTCTTTTTTAATGCAAAGAAGTAAATGAAGGCCAGAAGCCTGCATGATTGTTCCCTCCAAGAAAAAAAATAAAAGAGCCAAATTCAAGATCTGCTAAAACTGAAGATTTAGGGTGATAATTTTCCGGGCATCAAGCTTGTAATATTGTAAACAGCTTTATGATATTATTCACACTAATGTATTTTACGATGCAATAATCTTGTAAAAGCCTGACCTTCCATTTTTGTAGTGGCATATATCTTCCAGTAAATGGTAACCACTCTTTCTAAACAGTATATAATTTCTCTCTCTATTGATAAGCATCTGATATGGCATCCTAAATAAATGTTAATGCTGTGAAATGTGGTATTGCCACAAGCTGGTCCTGGCAGAGCTCCAGCAGTGGGATGTTTTGTGAAACAGGTTCCTGAATAACAAAATTGTTCTTATGATTCAATTATTACACGGCATTCAGTGTCAAGGCAATTTGTATGCACTAACTCCAGGGCTATAGAAATCCATTCCGTCACTTCTTATTACTCTTCTTTCCATTTCAGGTGGCTTTACATTAAGTGATAAGCCTAAAGGTTTCTTGTAAGCCAGGAAACCATTTACAACTCTGGGTGGTAACCCTATAACCCAACCATACGTGTTCCCCGCGTGTGTGTGGCGGAGAGTTAGTGCCCCTCCCCGTAAAATAACCAACTCAAGACAAATGACCACTCCTTAAGGGATCATGGTGTCTGGCTATAGACAGATGGACTGTGTACACCAAATTTAGCTGTGGTAAGATCTGTCTCCCTATAATGAGAGACAGTAATCATATGTAATGCTGTTCTTGTATGGTAACACTAAAGAGAGGTGGGTGAGATCATGTACTGTATATCAACCCTGCTGAAATATCCCTCTTTACATTTTGACTTTTGGGTACATTGACCCCCTCCTACACAGATACTTGTTTCAGCTACTGGGTATAGTCACTACCCAGCACCTACACCCATTCAAAACCTACACTGGTGCTTCAAAAACATCTGTTTTCATCCTACACCCAGCAGTAAATTTCAGATATATTTGATACTTCTTTTTTCTCCCCTCCTAAAACGGCCCCCATTCAGAAGGAACTGTCCTGTGAAAATATATGGAATTTCACAGTGCAGGTCATCGGTTCCAACCACCTGCACTATTCACAGTCCGCCGATGGCTGTGGCTATCAACTCTCTCTTTTTTTTTTTTTAAATATACAGTACTCTATTTCAGACTGTACACAGCTACTACCTGTACACATAGGGCCACTACAGCCATCCAAAAATATCCAGCCAAACAGAAACCTTTAAAAACCATCACCAGACACCCATCCTTCAGAAACAACCCAACCCAGAGAAACATCAATACACCTATTCTCTCCCTCCCTCTCTTTACTCTAACTTGGTCTAAAAAATACCTTTGTGCTCTCTCATGAATGCTTAATTGTAAGCATAGTATATATGCACTAAAACTGATGCTTGTTATGAAAAATGCTATCGAAAGCATGCACTACACAGAGTGCTTCAGAAACATCTGTTCTCGTCCTATACCCAACACTAAATTTCACAAGGATACCTATTTTTTTCTTACCCCCTTAAAACGGCCCCCATTCCAATGGAACTAGGCTGTGAAAAGAATGTGGAATTTCACAGTACAGGCCACCGGCTCCGACCTCCTGCAATACCAGTGGCCTAACTGCAGTCCGCCAGTGGCTGTGGCTGTCATCCACTTTTTTTTTTTCTTTTTTTTACTATTTCAGACACTACATAGCTACTACCTAGATAAACATGGCCACTACAGCCACACAACAGAAGCCTTCAAAAACCATCACGAGACATCCACCCTTCAAATACAACCATACCCAGAGAAACACAATTAGACCTATACTCTCTCTCTTTACTCTAACATGGCTTAAAAATGACATGCTTTCTCATGAACAATGAATTGTAAGAATACGGTAAACAAGCATCAAAATATGATGCCTGTCACGATGACAAGCTATGGAAAGATTGTAGGTCTGTAATATTTTGTTTCTGTCTGTGTGAAATGTTAAGAAAAAGCTGCAAAAACAGAAAATTTGTGCCAAGTTAGAGTGAAATGAGTATAGCCAGACTTCAACACAATCATCATCTTTCTCTACTTCAGTGCCAATACAATATACAACTCACAGACAATACACTATGCCCACAGTGTAATGCCTCCTCTCACACCACAACACACATTTACCACAGTGTAATGTCTCATCCCACACCACACACACTATCACACCACACTACCACAAAACACTCACCACATGTACCACAGTGTAATGCCTCCTCCCACACAACACCACACTACCACAACAGACAATCCTTCAACATAAATGATTGGGACTGCCAGGCTATCTGTGGTCAGCCAAGTGGGATTACAAGCCAAGATTTACTAATACACAGCAAATATTCTTCAAAAAAGCATAATCTTCATCTAATAGGTTCACCACCTACTGACAAAGGAATTAAATTTATCATGAGAATTAATTTGTCTGCTTGAAGGGAAGGTGGGGGGAAAGATTGTCAATACAGGTGATGGGAGGGTCAGAGGCCTGTAATGACTTTTAGCAGTACAACAACAGGGTCTCGGTCTCTCTCTCTCTCTCTCTCTCTCCCCCGAGAGAAATATTTGAGGTGGGAGCAAAGAACAAAGAACGAACATGCGGGGAACTATCAATATCATGTCTAGTGAAGTGGAAAATCATTATCATCATAAGTAGTTATTATTCAATCATTATCACTACCATTATCTTTCTTTTTCAAGCAGCCATTAACACCATATTCATTTTTTTTTTTTTATACATAAGGATAAAATGTATACGGCCCATAAAGCAAAGGAAACCCAAAAGAGAAACTAGCCACTGCAAGCTCACTGAAATGGCTGACACTCATTCACACACCATTCAAATCCCAGTATCTTACACACACACACACACACACACACACACACACACACACACACACACACACACACACACAACCATAAGGACATCACACATCTTTGCTCACTCCAACACTGATATTAAATCACTGTCGTTTACATATTTCTTTTTTTTTCTCTCTCTCTCTCTAGAGAATCATAAACCACCACAACCCAACCCAACAGACACCAACATCATCACAAACACCCCAAAAAATCCACAGACAAAGAAAAAGCAACAAAGTATGAGCAATATCAACAGCATAGCCTATGAATAAGTATAATGATAGTACCGGTAATTCTAAAATGAATAAACAATTGGCTGTGATGTTAGAGACCTTACAACTTTATACAATATAGTCTGCCTAACTTAATACTGCACAAAATAGTCTGCTCAACATATAATATTGCTGATTTCTGAGATGCCATGGGTTAATAGATGATAGGGACCTGATAGGCAAATTAGTTCTTGCACATGCTTAGGAAAATACGGCAAATGACAATGTGACTTGAAACAGTATGTCAAAATACTTCAATCCAATGGGGCACCTTAGGATCTCTCCATATAATTATAAAATTTCAAACACCTGAAGATGACATTAAAAGGGCACATTTTCCCACATTACGAATAAGATAGAGATATAAGGATAACATACCGGTATTACAATTCAACACATACATAACTATAGTCAGTATATTTTCATCTGACAAGGCAACTTTTATAAATTCAGTACTACCTCACGAGTATAAAATTCAGTAAATCTCTGTGATGAGTCTCCTTGGTTACTAGTCAAATTAACTCTCCAGTCTGACTACACCTGGCCATAATCCAAGCTAAGAGGTTATGAATCTCTGTCAGGTGAAAGCAAACTGACTATAGACTACCTCAACAGAAATAAACAAGCATAAAAAACATGCCCATATAAATAGTCAGCCACAGGAAAAAATAAACATAAAACAAAAAACATAAACTGAATTAATGGAAAAAAAAAAATTATCTGACCTAAATGAAGGGAATCAGCTGGGGATGTTTAATGAAGGGAATCAACTCAGAATGATCATTATTCTTGAATATACATGAAGGGACACAACTCAAGATGCTCATTAATCTTTGACAAATATGGACATTAATGAAGGATGCTTGCTAGTTTTTAATTTCTCATTGCTATTCACGCCAGTATTTTTTTTTTTTTTTTTTTTTTTTTTTTTTTTTTTTTAAGGAGACAAGAAACCGATGACTGCAAAAAAAAATCATCAAAAGAGAGCCTAATTCAGGATCCGTCACTTCCGAAATTCCTGCACACATTGCATTTAAATGACTGGAGGTCATAGGCAGGGGGAAATACAGATTAAGGAAGACAATTTTATAGCTGACATTGCATTTAAAAGACTGGAGGTCATAGGCAGGAGGAAATACAGATTGAGGAAGACAAATTCATAGTTTACCTGTTGCCAATTAAAATCTTCCAAACAAGGACAAGAGTACATATTTTTTTTAGTATATTTTTTCCTGTGGCAGACTGTGCAGCAATAATAATGCCATGGCAATAACAATAATGCCAAAATAGCACATCATTACAAGAAAACAGGCATACAAATATACCAACCAATATCAATACTTCTGTTAGGATAATAAATGCAAACACCTATTTTTATTGTTGGGTAAAAAAGCACTATGGCTTTTTGCAAAGTCCTTTTATCTGCCACATTTATTTATGATCTTTTGGGCTGATAATACCTGCTATTGTGGTCCAAGGCTCATTAAAACTACTATGAATCACATTCAATTATGGAGAAACTAAGTACTCGAATTCAGTGAGAGAAAAAAGGCACTATGAGCTTTTGGATGTGAGTTAAGCAATTATCCATACAACACAGATTACCCTCTAATAATCTGTTTCAGACATGTGTGTGTATCTTTCAGCAGTCTACTTTAGAAAATGACAAATAGCCTGAGCAAAATTTTTCAGCTCATCCAGCTACATCTCATTCAACAAGCCAGATGATCAGCACACACAGATAAGCTACAAACAACTGACACTGTTTTACTTAGTCAAGGCGCAAATACCGTCTAGGCAAAAAAGCTGAAATTGACGCTATATTGGTTCAGAGAAGTGGTTTGGTTACAGCACCACTACAGAGGAATACAGGACCACAACAGCAGCAGCCCACAGTTTACTAATATGCAATACAGGGCTGCCCATATATCTGGTGGTCGGCTCAGTCTGCTGATATGGGGCACACAGGTATTCTGATCAGTTATGCTCTGTTTATTGGGGATTAAATTACTGTACCAGCCTTCCTTTGTAAATGCTAGCTGAAACAAGACTAACATGGTGCTAGTCATGAAGAAGTGCTTTGGATAGGATGTAGAGCCACAGTGCTATCTTATTCTGCCAGTATGGTACGGAAAATGAATCTGCATAAGGACAAAAATCTAATGTCTCCTTGTGTCATGTATGTGTGTCACACTCTGTGTCATGTTTTTGTCTCCTTGTGTCATGTTTTTGTGTGCAATGTCTTTGTGGCTGTTCAGTTGTATATGGATGGGGCTATAAGAGATAATAGGTCCGGATGTGAATATACTGGAGTGTCTAATGAGAGGGTAAGGTGTAGAAACTTCCTGAACTGTTGCTTGCTGATGATACCAAATTGTTCAGTAAAGGTGAATGTGATCTGCAAGGCTTGGTGAATAAGTCTGGGGGTGTATGTACGATATGGAATTTAAAAGGGGATGTATATATGAGTAAAGTTATGGTCTTTGAGGGAAATATAGTCACAGCATACACAGTGAGACTGGATGGAAATGGGGAATCAGAGTGCATCTAAGTACTTAAGTAGTGTGACGAGAGGATGGAAGTGCTTGAAAGAGTTCTGCAGCGTAGAAAGGATGCTGGATCATTGAAAGCTGTGGCAAGGAACTGGGAAGTGAGCATGGAAGTGAACCTTGGACCCTGCTCGAAGGACACAAGTCATGAGTAAGGGCAATGGAAATGAAGTGAGGAGTGTGTTGACTTTTATGAACAGACAGAAAGACAAATGAGGAAACAAAAAAGTGCTACCGTACTGTTAGGAGAAATATTTTGAGATGGTCTGGTTATATACAGTAGAGAGGATGGAGAATGAAAGGCTGACTAGAAGTGTATGTGAGTGAGGTGGTGGGAGAGATCAATGATGAGATCGAAGGATGGAGTGGAGAGATTTATGAAGGCAGGGGGTGGAAGTGAGCATGGAAGTGAAGCCTGGATCCTGTTGGATGGACACAAGAGTGACAGCAGTGGAAACGAAGTGAGGAGTGTGTTGAGTTTTATGAACAGACAGGCAAATGAGGAAGATGTAAAGATATGCTGTGGTGCTGTTAGAAAAAATAATTTGAGAGAGTTTGGCCATGTAGAGAGGACAGAGAATGAGAGACTAACTATAAGAGTATATGTGAGTGAGGTGAAAGGGGAAAGGAGGAGGAGGGGGAGACTAAGGCTGATGTCGAGAATGGAGTGGAGTCATACAAGGGAGGGGGGTGTCAGTTGGAGAGGGCAGTCAAATGGAAGAAGACAGAATGATGTGGAGTTAATCTGTTTGAGGCCACCCTCTGTGGCCATGCTTTTCCTTATGCGACTGAGGTGTCTGGCAATAAATAGATAAAAGACAGAGGACAAAAATCTCTGCTTACAAAAATGAGTTAAGCTTATGCAATTGCTGGAAGCAAATGCAAGAGATATTCGATTACTTGATAAAAAATAATGCAAACAATGGATGCAAACAAACAATCACTATACAGTAAGAAGAGGTTACGGGAAACAGAAAATAATGCAGGGTAGAGGTGGTAAATGCTGACTGAGCCTTCACCACATAATTGTCAGTATAATCATTATAACCAATAATCAACATGAGCCATTATTAAACTCATCACTGCAGTCATAATCATCATCCTAATCTCTTCCCACCTAAGGATGGGGTATGGTTTAAAAAGCATGGAACACATGGAATTGGACATGTTATATATGGACCACCCTGTATTTCTTAGCATCTGTGGCATATAACCAGGACTTACTGCATCTGTTTGTGATGTACAAACATGTGCAAAAGTATGCCAACAATACTCTGCCAGCACTAACTTGTATTTCATATTTATCACTCTTCCCCAAATGACACGCAGTTAACATCCTTCTCCAACTTGTTTTCCTGATGCTTGGAACAGACACCTTCATATGGTAATGATCAGATATGAAGCTGTCAGGTTAAACTAACAGCCGTCAGTTCCTTTATGATCCCCTTAAAGAAGGATGGCGGACTATGAAAGAATAGTAACTTTGGTGTGCAGTCCTTACCACATAAAACATTTCAAACAACACCTTCCATTCCTACAACCAGCAGAGATGTGTCTACATACTTTTGCTCATGCTCAGGACAGGAGTCTTGCAAAACATTTCATAGCCTATGGCAGTATACGGCTGGCCAGTTGTCTATAACCTTAGCCTAGTTGCTTTACTCGAATCGGGGAAGATGTCTTCTTTCAGAGCTGACAGCAGGCGGTAAAGAAACTGGTTGTTTGATATGACTACTAATTAAAGTGGACATCTCATGACTACACTGAATGACACGTCAAGTGGCTTCTTGCTACCCAAGATATAAGTTACTAGACTTGGTGGTAACATACAACTACGCAGACACAAGGTGGTATAAGGAGTTACGGCACTCCCATAAGGTATGACAGCAGTCAGTAGCTAGTCCCAGGTCTCTTCCAAAATGGGGAAACAAAAAATTGGTGAATGAATGGGCGGCTGTGAATGTGTGGTCCAGCATCTCAAAGATGTGAACAAAGTGTGCAACATCTGGCTTGCAAAATCCACTTAAGAGCGTATGCCCAATCCTTGAAGCATTGCCTAGGCCATAAAAAATAAAAAACAAAACAACCATGAACACAACCCCCTCATAGAGCATTCCGCTCCCTTACTGTACGGCCACAACGTGGTTTTTGCAAGCAAGGGCTGCGTGCATGTTTACTCATATAATCATCCACCTGTATGCCACTTATCCTTCCAACATCTGCAACGAGGACCCCTTCTCTTGTGAGCTCCGAAAGCCCCCATATACCCATGTTGGAACCGATATATATCATGGCACACAATGGTGGGCTGTGTGTGTTGTAAAAGTGAGTTACTCAACCACCCAGTTATTCCTCAATCCCCCAAAACCCCACTAGATGCAAAGGGACTTGGGGCAACGCTACACAACAGTAAAATAGCAACTAATTCAGCACAAAATTTTTAAAGTTTATTTTTACAATGCAGACTTATTCATTCATTTACTGCCAGCGTAAAAATTTAATCTCCTAATTCTGATTTGGCGCATATTTTTTACAAGTGTAGTGGTACTTAGCATTCCAACTTCCACACAGGGGAATCGATAAGGCCTAGGTTCATAAACAATGAGTAATGCCGACACTGCAGGGTCGACTGGTGTGGGTGATTGAAACGGACACCACAGCAACAATATACATGAGTATCTGAAACAACTGGCCAAACCACAGGCTATAAAACTCTGTCCACTGTGCATCAATTACAATACAAACATCATAATAATAAATCAGTCAATAATCATATGCATAATTCACTGGGGTGTCTTTTAGGTGGCTCAAGAGGCTTGCTAAGAAATCATGTTGGGAAAACACCACAGCCACAAAGAAGACAAGCCACTCTCACTGAACTAACACCAGACATTGTTCAACTGAGAGAAATACTGTACTAGCAGTCAAAGGCATTAAAAAATAACATAAGGAACCTTTCTATCACAAAATTCTTGCAGCATATCTATCCAACTAACATTTATTGCAACCTTCCTACTATATATGTGTATCTGTGTAATGTCTATCTATCTGTGTACTTGTCTATCAACTTGAAATAATGCTGAGCAGAGGCAATAGATTAGCAAGGAGATATGCTAATCATGAAGAAGTGCAATGGAGAGGTTTCAAAACTATCTGCTACTGGTATATCTGGGAAATTTGCTTACTGTACTCTTCTTACTCTACCCTGGCATAAAATAACCATCTCAGCAATAGTTTATCAAGTAGAATATTGGTCATGAAGAAGTGCATTGGGAAGGATGTAAACCTGTAGTATTGTGTTATTCTACCACTGAGCTATATGAAAAAAGCTGGTGAAGGGACAAATCCTGGGCCAAGAAAATGCATGTACTATGACAACTGAGCATAGACTTGTATAAATAGTTGTTAAAAATAAAGATCACTATTATCCCTACACCCCCAAGAATCACTCTCAGTTGAATAAAACCATCTGGTGTTAGTTTAATACAGTTGCTCTCCCACGTACGAGTTCTTGTGTTACAATCTATTGATGTTGAAGAGATTAAAGACTTACCAGCTTTGAGATGTTATTAGGCCTTGTGGTTCCTGTTGTTCCAAAAATGCTGCCACCCCGATAGTGCCAGGGGTTGATTCCTGGCACTGCATCATCCTATCATCATCATCGTTGTTGATTAACAAGTAAAATAAATACCACGTTTAAGTTAACTGGCTTTGTGTACATCAATGGTGGAACAATCTACCTATGATGCCTAGCACTGTCGCTGATCATAATTGTCATAATCATTGCCCATTATCATCATCAGCCCTACTTCCTTTTCCCATTCAAGGATGAGATGAATTTTCCATTAAAATTTCGTATGTAGGGAAGCAACTGTTAACATACTCTATCCACCTCAATTTGACAGAAGTGATCTGAAAAGGATGAAGAGCCACAGTATTGCTATCTACACCTTACTCTGCTTCCGAAATATGGGCATTTGACTGCCAAAGGTTGTTATCTCTGCCAAGTCAAGGTGGACAAACTGAAAAATCTTTTAACTCACATTTTAGAAGGGTGGTAGTAGCTGTAGCTGTAGAAGTTGTAGTAGCAATTGAGGTGTAGACACGATTTGAAGACTAATAGCCTAGGGATCCTCTTCTGGGTGGTCTGAGGTATTTCCCCAGAGGTTAGGGGTCAGTGTGTAATGAGAAAACAGTGTGCCAGCAGCACCAACCCCTTCAGTCTCTTAAAGACAACACACAGCTGCAAGCATGGCCTCCTGATATCCACCCTTCTGAATTCTATCCTCCTTGCAAGGACAGGGTCCACCTGGCCAGGCTGAGATGTGGGCATCATCCAGCCCTCTTAGTTAAAGAGGCTGGATAACTCTGTCGCTGATGCCTGTCCAAAATGTAACACAGCACCCCAAACACAGCACCCCATACTATTATGCACATTATGGAAGACTGCATTGCACACAATCACCTACGCCAACAACATAACTACACTCATTGACAGCTCTGTGGGAAAGCCAGGTCTTGGCAATGGCCTTCTTTGGGGATTCGAGGCTGTTCAGCCAGACTGCCTAGGGAACGACTACTACTACTACCCCTTCGGCAGCATCAGTGCCAATCACAGCATCAACAACCCCAGCGCAGCATCAGCACCAGCACCAGTCACAGTACCAGCATCAATTGGAGCATCAGCACCAACCTCATCAGCAGCAGCAGTAGGGATAGCAGCATGAGCAGCAAAGGTGCCCCTGAAAATATGGCGAGTTTTTAGGAGATAATCTCAGGTCTGTTGATAATTTAACCCTTAGTCTGTGGAGGAGTTTAATACAGATCTTAATTAACCCCTATAGTAATTCTTTATTTTACCACTAAAGTACTGGTGTTCGAGTGGCACTTATAGGATGGGGGAGGCGGGTGCTCGATTATATTAACACATCTCAGTCCCATCCCCATCTCTTAACAGGAGAATAATTGTGGACTACAGAAGGGTAGCTCTGGCCTGTGGTCCACTGGGTTAATGTTCTGATAAGCCTTGGGTTGCAACTACAGTGCTACTATAGTCGCAGCACGTGACTCTGAGGTTGTTGTTATCGTGCCCTGGCAACCTTCCGTTCAAAAGTGCGTCTGATTTCGTGTATGAGACGCGTGTGATTCATGTATAATGTGTTCGTGTATAATAGTATTCACGTATAATATCAATCTATCTACTGCCAGACGCCATAATCCCGTAAGGGGTGGTCATTTGACTTTGAGTTAGTTGTTTTACAGGGAGGGGCACTAACCCTCCACCAACCCACTTGTTGACACGTAGGGAGCACGTATGGTTTGGTTATATGGTTACCACCCAGCGTTGTAAATGGTTTTTTGGCTTACAGGAAACCATTTGGCTTGTCACTCAATGTACAGCCACCTGTAAAGGAAAGAAAAGCAATAAGAAGTGACAGGAAAGATGGGAGATAATCGTGCATAATATGATTCGTGCATAATAATATGATACGAAATCGGATGCACTTTTGGATGGTAAGTTGCCAAGGTACGATAATGACAACCTCAGAGTCGTGTGCCGCGACTATAGTACGTGAGACCTAAGATGAACTGATCCATTTTATGTCATTTGTCTGGCTCAATATCCAGGTTATAGTCCCTCAAGTACTTCCTTTTTCCCAGGGAAAAGGATGGTTGACTGCAGCAGATGGGCAACTTCAAGTCTGCAGTTCACTGAGTTCACATTTCAAATAGGCCTGGGACCATGACAACTACTATAGCTTGGGTAAAAGTGGCAAATCTACTTCACTGGGAGAAGAGAAACTTTAATAGGCTACTATCTATCTACCAAGCAAATCCATCCATCCATCATCCAATTCTACGTTGCCCCATGAGGAGCGTAAAAATGATGATGATAAAATAATACTATTACTAATTCTAACAATCCATCCATCATTCAATCCTTCGTTGCTCCACGAGGAGCGTATGAATCCAGGACTAGGCAAGTTGGTCCTGACATTTAAGATGACAGTGACCAGCCTCACTCATCCCTGCGTGACTACGTGAGCAATAAACCCCAACCACCCCTTGGATATACACCTACACAGGCTCAATATGACTGGAGCATTTTAATTACCCATTCAAACACCAGGGACCATAATAGGGTTATTTGGTTACCACCCAGTTCAGTAAATGGCTTCTTGGTGTACAGGAAACCATTTGGCTTTGTCACTCAGTGTAGTCACCCATAGGTAGAAGATAGAAGAAAGAATGAGGGAATGAAAAACAGAAGAAGAAGTGTAAAGTCACCCGTAGGCAGAAGGAAGAGGAAAGAATGAGGGAAAGAAAGACAGGATTGGAAGGAAGGATGAGAGGAAGGGGCAGACACCCAAAGCAGCACTACATTGAGTGAATGGATGGTGTGGCAGTGGCACCTTCACCTACCACCACCACCATCATCATCATCATCCAACCATCCATTAATCATCCAATCCTACACTGCCCCATGAGGAGCGTAGGAGCCCAGGGATATGCAGTTGGTCCCGACATTTAAGATGAGAGTGACCAGCCTCACCCATCCCTGAGTGGCATTACATAAGCAATCAAACCCAACCACCCCTTAGATATAAACCTTCACAGGCTCAATCCGATTGGTGCGCAATAATTACCCACTAAACCACCAGCCACCAAAATTTAGTTATATGGTTACCACCCAGTGTAGTAAATGGTTTCCTGGTGTACAGGAAACCATTTGGCTTGTCACTCAGTGTAGAGTCACCCACAGGCAGAAGGAAGAGGAAAGAATGAAGGAAAGAAAGAAGAGGGAGTAAACCCTTGATATAACAAACCCTGGTATTGCAAATTTTGGATAAAACATACGGCCAAAAGGCGACTAATCTTTCCCCAGATTTTGCAAACAAAGGTCGCTCAATGTGGGGGAAGTTCACAAATCAGCCAACAGTAACAAGAGCATCCCTTCCTGGCACAAGTGTACTTCAACAACATCCCTTCCTGGCACAGTAAGTGTGCTTCAACAACATCCCTTTTTGGCACAGTAAGTGTACTTCAACAGCATCCCTTCCTGGCACAGTAAGTGTACTTCAACAGCATCCCTTCCTGGCACAGTAAGTGTACTTCAACAGCATCCCTTCCTGGCACAGTAAGTGTGCTTCAACAGCATCCCTTTTTGGCACAGTAAGTGTACTTCAACAGCATCCCTTCCTGGGACAGTAAGTGTGCTTCAACAGCATCCCTTCCTGGCACAGTAAGTGTACTTCAACAGCATCCCTTCCTGGCACAGTAAGTGTGCTTCAACAGCATCCCTTCCTGGCACAGTAAGTGTACTATAACAGTACTACATTATACTGTATTCTTATTATAGGTATTGTATTTATATGTACAACTTCATACATTATTGTATTTGTATGTTTAACTTCATAAACCAATGAATTCCCCATGTAAAACATCATAGAGAATTGTATTTGCATGTTTAAATTTATAGACCACTGAATTCCCCATGTAAAACATCACAGAGTTAGTTTATGTTTGAGCACGTAGGACCGAATGACTCCCCTTATATAGCAAAGTTAGTTCGGTAATCCCTCGGAAATACTGACTCTCGGATATAGCGAACTTTCGGATATAGCAACCCATCCCTTCCCCCACATAGTCTGTTATATCAAGGGTTTACTGGGATCATCATCATCATCATCATCATCCGGACCTCCTTTCCCACCCTAGGGTATAGGGTGAAAAGTAGCAACGTCCAGACAGCCCAAGTCTGCCCAATTCAATGGGCCATGCTTCCATTCACTCATCATTCAAGCCCCTGGAATCCTGGCTCTATCTGATACGCCAAAAACTTTCACCACATTATGTAGCTTCACACAGACATATCCGATAGTCAATCCGAATGCTGTTACATTAAAAAAGGATGCCAAATCCCTGATCGTACACTTCTTCTCACAACATTTATCCAGCCGGCTTGTTCCATTGTCAGTCCCCTAGCCTCACTGACTTCCACACCTCTCTTCCTCACGCATTCATCCAACATATCCCTCTACACTCTCCTTAGCCTATCTTGTCTCCTCCCTCCTTCAAATTCGCTCAGATATACCTTTTTCATCATTCTATTGTTATCCATTCACTACCTGTGACCGTACCATCTCAGTATACTCTCTTCAATTCTGATGTCCACAGACTTCTTCACTTCGCATCTTTCACGAATCATATTATTTCGTATCCTGTCCACTCTCTTTACTCCACATACATTCCTCAGCAGTCCCATCCCCACTGCTCTCACTCTTGACTTTCCATTTTCATGCCACACCATAGTCTTACATCCACAAGTTAAAGTTGGCATTAACACTCTTTCATGTATGTCTTGTGCAGCTGCAACACTCAAGCCTCTGTTTCTTATCAAGGCGTTCATAGTACCTGCTACTTTCTTTCCTTGTGTCACTCTACTTTCCACTTCTTTTGCACATTTTCTATTCTACCACTGTAATCAGGTATTTAAACTCTCACCAATTCTAGTCTCTCAATTCACTGTAACATCACACAGGGTCACCCTCTCTCTCAACTACCATCACTTTACTCTTTTGTACATTTACTCTCAAGGCACAACACTCATGGACATCAGCAAAAAACCTTGCATTAGTTTACCAAGTCCTTGTCCAGTATTTGCAAGTAGCACTGCATCATCAGCATACAACAAATCTGAGATATTTCATCCATCACCATTCATCAACAATGCCATCCTTCTCTCCATTACACGTGTTTTTACTTATCTCATCACCCTATCCATATATATATTGAACAACAAAGGGGACATCACACAACCTTGTTGCATGCCCACACTGATTGTGAACCATTCACTTAGATGCCCACTGACCCTTACACATGCCCCCACTACCATCATAAAAACTCTTGATGGCACCTAGCACCTTACTTTTTTTTTTTTTTTTTTTAAATAATGTGTCCAACTCCGGGCATAGGCTTCACAGCCTGCTCCCAAGCCCCAGTAGTCCCCCTACACACAGTACACCTCTACATGTCACCATACAAGTGCAAAACCTTCCACAATCCTTCTCTGTCTACTTTGTCATATGCTTTTTCCAGATCCACAAATGACATAAACACCCTGTAGTCCCTCTCACAAGCTTTCTCCACTATCTGTCTCACTGCAAAAATTTGATCCACACATCCTCTGCCACTCCTAAAGCCACCCTGTTCATCACTCACTAGTGCTTCTGATATCTCTTACCTTCTCTATAATTATTCTTCCATATACCTCTTCTAAAACACTCAATAAACTTTTGCCACAATGATTCTTCCACTCTCTTCACTCACTTTATTTTTGTACAGGGGTAAAATCACAGCCTTTTTCCACTCAGATGACAGTTTCACTCATCCATGCCTTCTTACATTTCTCCAACAGGCACTTCATTCCGCTCTCTCCACTACACTTAACCAACTCTGCATACACCTCATCAACCCTAGCTGCTTTCCCATTTTACCGCCGCTTCACAGCATTCTTTAGCCAGGCGAGTGTCACGTGTCCTGGCACAGCATTCTTTCTCTGCACGTCCCCAAAACCAATCATGTCTATAGCAGCTCTGCTCTCTCTATTTGCATTCATCAGGCTTTCAAAAAATTCTTTCAATATGGTCCTTACTTCATCCCCATGGGTTAATAATCTACCACTTACATCCTTCACACTTTCACATTTCTTTCCGCTGTCACTTAATACATTTCCGCACCTCTTTACAGAATAACTTCCTATTTTCAGAGTAATTTGCATTCATTTTTCTTCCTAGATCATCATTTACCACTTCACTTTTCTTTATGTGCTTCTTGCTCTCAATATATTCAGTTATTATTTCAACTGAGCCCCTATCCTGTAACCACTCTAGCCATTTCTTTCTTTCCTCCACTGCTCTCTTAACCTCTTCATCCCACCACGCCATACCATTCTTCTTTGTTGTTACTCTTGCCACACCACATACCGCTTTAGTATTCCTAACTAAGCAATCCCTGTAGGCATCCCCACAAGCTGTCCAGATCCATTTCATTCCAATTCACTGATTCCAGTTCCTCACTACTTTGGTCCTGTATTCATCAGCCGTTTTTGTGATCCTCATCTCGACTTTGCCTTTTTCACTGACTGCTCCCCTCTCTCCTGGTCCAGCTCACTCCTCTCAGCTTGATCTTGCATGCCACAATCAAATGATCTGACAGACCTCCACATCATCCTCTCACAGCCCTTGTATCAGCAACCATTCTCAACATCAACCTCTCTATGAGCACATAATCAATCAACATGGTCCCCGTTCCCTCTATACCATGTATATTTATGTGCATCTTTGTGTTTGAATTACGAGTTACAAATGTACAACCTCCTTTCCTGACACATATCCTTCAGTCGCTTCCCATTATCATTTTCTCCAGGTACTCCATTACAACCCATTATGTCCTCCTTAGGACCAGTGCCTACTCTTCCATCCTTATCGTCCATTACAATCCTGGGCATTTCTCCCACTGCTTCATCCAGCTCATCCAAAAACCTGTCTCTCCCTCTCTCACTCCTGTCATCACATGGTGCATACGCTACAATCACAGCCACTTTCGCCTTCTCAAACTTGAACTTGACATACATACATCTCGAGCTGACCATCTGTAACCTCTCATTCCACCCTGCCACACATTCATTAACAAAGCAACTTCTTCCTTGCAACTTCCTCACCCATTCATGCCTAATCTTACATATTTCACACAGTCCCACCCCACTTCACACCCTTTCATCTCTGTTTCACACAATGCCATCATGGCATATCTTGCATTCTTCAACACATTCACCACTTCCACCTTCTTGCTCCCCTCATTCTCACCTTTCACATTCCTCATGGCGATGCGAATCTGTCCTGGTTGGGACCCTGGGCAGGCATTGGGCCCTCCAAGGCTCTCCGAAAAGTCTGCCATAATTAAGTGATTTTAGATAAGAGAATCTGGGGGACACTTAACCCAGCCCAAAATAATAATAATAATCCATCCATCCATCATCTGATCGTATGTCACCCCATGAGGAGCGTACGAACCCGGGGCTAGGCAAGTTGGTCCTGACATCGAAGATGAGTGAACAGCCTCACTCATCCCTGAGTGGCATTACATGAGCAATAAACCCCAACCACCCCTTGGATATAAACTTACACAGGCTCAATCTGACTGGAGCACCTTAATTACCCTTTAAATCACCAGGTGCCATAATTTGGTTATATGGTTACCACCCACTGTAGTAAATGATTTCCTGGTGCACAGGAAACTGCACCAGGAAACCATTTAGCTTGTCACTCAGTGTAAGTCATCCATAAAAAAAATAAATAAATAAATAAAAAAGACAGAAGAGGGAGTGTATAGTCACCCTTACGTAGAAGAAAGAGGAAATAATGAAGGAAAAAAAAGACAGAAGAGGAGGGGAAGAAGAGAGGAAAGAGCAGAGCCGGCAGACACCCAATGCAGCACTGCATCAAGTAAGTGGATGGTGAGCACCCCCACCTACCAGCAAATAATAATAATAATAATAATAAATAATACTGCCTAAACTCTGACTGTCTTAATACTGCAGGGGTGAGGGGATGCCATGAACAAATGGACTCAGTATTGCTCTCCTCCCAGCTCATCCCATATATATAAACAGAACAAAAATATATATGAAGGAAACCTTGGGCCATATTATTTTTGGGCTTACGAGGTCTCCTAGCACATCTTCCTTAGCAACTTCTTTTGTGTATTATATTCTAGTGTTTTCATGCAAATCATTTGTATCACTTTTAACACATTACCCGTGCCGAGCCATTGGTGTACCACTGGATGTCTTCTTTCCTAGCGTGTTGATACACTGATGATGCAATAATGAGTAATAATTTGTTTTCACTTTTTCATGTATTTCACCTTCACGAATATTAGCTGGGCAGATTTTTTATTGCTGCTTCTACAGTAAAAGACATGTTGAATCGGATAATGATGTAAGATTACAAAAATGCCTATTTAGTTAGAGAAGATACGTATATCAGACTTCCAGTAGTGACTATTACATCTCATTTAGATGTCAAACAATACTATTAATTGCACAAAAACACTGAAAAACAACCCTGTGTTGCAGAACTAGGGCCATGAGATGCAAATACACTTTTCTTGAAAAAAACAAAAACAGAGTAAATTTACTAATGATAAATACTTGTGATTTTTTACCGGAAGAAAAAATGGAGTAATCACTCTTGTTTTGAACAGTTCTACATTTACTTTGTTAGGGGGAAAAAAAAAAAAAGTAAGCGCTGGATGTTCCTGGTTATTAGAATTTTTTTATAATTATAAATGATTAATTATAATCAATACTAGTAGTAGTAGTAATAGTAGTTGTTCCCTAGGCAGTCTGGCCGAACAACCCTGAGTCCCTCAGGAAGGCCATGGCCGAGACCGGGCAAAACCCCCCCAGCCCCTCACAGGGCTCGAGTATCAATACTTGTGATTATCCCTGGCTTGATACTGATGATTGCTTTTACAGCATTCAACATACCCAGCGATCATTATGCTTGGTTGCAAGAAACAGTCTTCAGCGATGCAAAAAACCTTTAGAAGGTCAGTGAAGAGATTAGGAGGAGGAAAAATGAACAAGAAACAAGATTATTATAAAAAAAAAAGGTAGTGCTGGACCTTTGCTTGGATTTCCTTCAACTACCTAAATAGCTAAGAGCCACCTGGAACTTCACGACAGAGAATGAGATGGTAACAAACCAAAGAGAATGGAAGCGCCAGGTAAGGTGAGCGGAAACTGCGCTACCTGGGCCGAAGTAGTACACTACCTCAGTGATCCACCAGTGGTGCATCATGCAATACAAGAAGAAAATGTCAGGATACCATGTGATGGACCACCAGTGATGCACTACTTATATGAAGGCATATCTCTCACTGATACTCAGTAAAGCGACATAAATCCTCTCGCTGTGATAGCTCCATGCAGACTGGTGGGAGAGAGATCTGAAGTGGTACGCAGCCTGGGAGAGAACTCATATTGCCGAAACACGAGTAACATGTTAAGGAACAGGAGAGGTGCAGAGTTTATAAACAATATGAACAAACTATGCCTTCACTTGGTAACTACAGTATAACTGTGTGTGTGTGTGTGTGTGTGTGTGTGTGTGTGTGTGTGTGTGTGTGTGTGTGTGTGTGTGTGTGTGTGTGTGTGTCCTTCAAATCGTAGGGGAATACGAAGTCTCCAAAGCCAATCAGTAGGACTACCTGATATTGATTTATATGCTTTAAGTATGAACAAACACTGACTACAAACAACAGTTACCAGTCTGGTTGTGAAGTCTGTCAGTTATTATTTTATGCAAGTAGGAGCAAATAATCTTACAAGAGTTTGTTAACAGTGACCTGACTGACTTTGTGAAGTGCTTGGTAACTGTACTACTATGAAGTCTGCTTGCTACACCCAACAAAACATTAACAAGACTTACTGATTTTGTCATCAGCTGCCAGTCTTCTGGATAGAGCACAGCAGGCAGCAGCGCATGAGGCAAAGAAGGAAGTAGAGCAGGAAGCACACTATTCTGGGTGTCAAAATCCTCTTCAGCGGCATGTGCATGTTGTCCAAGGGCAGGACCAGCCAAGCTCAACAAGTGAACATAAAGTCTGAATTATTGTACTGTATAAATTATCACATTAAAATAAACCCTTAAATTCTAATCTCATTAAGCCAATTTGCCAGTGATAAAACCATCCTACTTCAGTGGATCCTATGTCACCCAATCTGGGCTCTGGTACTAAAGAACGACTCCTGACCCTTTACCTTTATTTTTTATTTTTTTTAATGCAATGAAGGAACCAAAGGATAGAAGCCCCCAAAGATTGTTCCCTCCAAGAAAAAATGAAAATGGAGAGCCAACCCACACGAGACAAAAAGTTACTTCCTATCATAAATGTTGATCCTTATTTCAAAAGGTGAGCAGAGAGATTAATATTTTATATTACTGAAGAATATTCACTAGGTATCTAAGTGGCACCCCTGAGGTGGAGTGAGGAAGAGACATGAAACAGCGAGATTCACCAGAAATGTATGAACGTCCCTTATCTATCGCACCAGAACTGGATGAACGTCCCTTATCTATCGCACCAGAACTGGATGAACGTCCCTTATCTATCGCATCAGAACTGGATGAACGTCCCTTATCTACCTCTCTATCCCCCCGTAAGGAGGATGGAGAAAGGTAAGTGAAAGGAACACTTAAGCCTATGGTTCATCAGGTTTGTTTCAGATAAACCTGGGGTCACATCATCATCATCCTCGTTTCCCATCAACAGGTGAGGTGTGGGTACATCATTAGGAGAAGAAAAGAATATGATACTGGAAAAACTAATCAACAGCAAGCTTAATGAAATGAGCCTAACACTCATCCATTTACCATTAAAGAGCCTGCAATCCTGGCACCATTTAAGACCCTGGAATGCCAGCTCCAACTGACAGGCAAAGATGTCCACAGGTAGCTTCTTATCTACCTATAAGAGTCCATATACAAAGATGTGCATATAAAATACAATATTATAGTATGCAATGCAGTATGGTGGAAGGAAGGAATAATGAAGAATTAGTACCAAACCATAATATGGCCATATGGCACTGTTGGAGTACTGGGAAAATAAAGGCCAGAAGAAACAATGAAATATCAAGATGAGAGGTAGGACAGAAGTGCAGGACAATAAGAAGAGAATGACTGGATACAAAAAGGCCCCTTTTAGTTGCCTCTTACGACAAGCAGGGATACTGGGGAAGCATTCTTTCCCCCCCTCACCAGGGGTGGCAGTAAGGTGGATTTTATTTTATTTTTTTTTTACAAAATTGATTCAGTAACAGAGTGTTAGGAGGAATACACTGAGGTGGTTTGGCCATGTGGAGAGGATGGAGGGTGAAAGACTGACGAAGAGAGTGTATGTGAGTGAGGTGGAGGGGGGGAGAGGGAGAGGGAGGCCAAGGATGAGAAGGAGGGATGGGGTGGAGAGGTATATGAGAGAGGGGGGCGTGATTTGGGAGCAGGGCAGTGAAATAGTGCGGGACAGGGTGACATAGAGGCGATTTGTTTGTGGCCACCTCGAACAGGATTGAGGCATCTGGCAATATATAGATAGAAATCACCAAAGTAAGTTAGCATACTGTCTCACTCCCAGGACCAACCTTGTTCTTAGCTCAATCCATTGATGTTCACACTCTTTCATTATCTGAATGAAATGAAAAATTCATATCCATAGATCTACAGTACACAATATATAAAACTGATACAAAGTAATTTGACTGCAAGATGTCAGCAGACCTAAGTGAAAATCGTATGCAATGACGCGCTCATCTTATTTCATGAAAGGAATTGTGGCTGGTACCGTACGGAAACATTAGCATACTGTCTCGTTTCCAGGACAAATATTTTTCTTAGCTCAAACACCAATTAATCACTCTGACTCATACTCTTTCCTTACTACAGTGCAGTATTTCAATGTCAAAAATTTTTACATTCATATATCTATATACAAAAGTAATATACTGCAATGCCATCTGAATGCAAAATATTGGTACAGATCAACTTAAGATTGTCTGCACCGACCTCACATGCCAAGTGTTGGGCTTATTCGGCACCTGCGATTTCGACTGGCGGTTTCGTCTTCCCATGTTTCCCGTTTTGAAAATTAAACTTTTTTTATAATAGCATTTGGTATATTCACTTCAGCATTTATGTACTGTTCACTTATATCTATCATGGAAGGGATTTTTGAAAGTACAGTATGCGACTGTGTGAGCCATGAAGAGGTGACCAACTTCAACTGAATTATCAGGTGAGTATTGGCAATTTGGGGGAGTTTGTGGCCAAGGGAATTCAATTCATATTCCTCCAGTGTTTTCTGTATTTTTCTGACTATTTTGTGGGTGGTAAGTGATCCTTTCCTGCTCAATTTCCCTCCCCCTCCCTCCATTATCATCATCACACTCCTTAAGCCATACCACAATTGTTTGTTTCCGGCATGATGGAAGAAACTCATACGTATGCAAAGGTGGATTTCATTTCCGATTTCCCAACTGGAGATCAGATTATATTAAGTTATATTATTAGGTACAGTTAGGCTAGGGTAGTATGGGTTTAGTTAAGCTGTAAGGTTAGAGCAGTCATTTCCACCATTATGCTGATAAAGAGTTGCCACAGGAAAGCATATCTAAAAACAACTGGGAAACAGATTTAACAAGAAACACTGGTAAACATACACTTTAAGCAGTAAAAGTACCTTACCAAATCAATTCTTCCTGACAGACTGTTATATTTTTCTGATTATTTCTGGGGTGGTAAATAAGCATTTCTTGGTAATCTGTTTCCCCATTGTTTTAACCCGCCGCGTCCCGTTGACGTACATATGTGACTGAACGTTTTGTCACTGTGACTCCTGTTGATGTTTAAAAACACGCTGCAATTGCTAGGTCCATCATTTGCACACTTTTCAAAATTTGCATGTGATTTTTGTTACGTATACATGAGACACCTTCCTCTACCCGAGGTCAGGTGGGGACAATGCCTTACCCCGTGTGACCTCCCCCCCCTGCACGCCATTGTCTCGGCAACTCACCTGTTACCAGTGACCTGGCCAGTGAAGACAATTTGTGCCACGGTACAAAATTCAAGGCAAGAGTGATTCCCCAATCGATGACACTGTGGAGGACAAAGTTTACTTGGTGTTAGAGGAAAAAATGTGCAGAAGCGATGAGGAGATAACGTCGCCAAAGAGGGTGTAATATGTTGATGTGTTTGGTGAGTGAAACAACAAACAATGCTTATACTGCCTATATTACTGTGTGAAAACCAATATACTCTTGTCTGTCTATCTACTATCTACTGCCAGATGCCACAATCCCGTAAGGGGTGGCCATTTGACTTTGAGTTATTTGTTTTACGGGGAAGGGCACTAACCCTCCACCAACCCACCTGTTCACAAGTCCGAAGCACGTATGGTTTGGTTATGTTGTTACCACCCAGCATTGTATGTGGCTTCCTGGCTTACAGGAAACAATTTGACTTGTCACTCAATGTAAAGCAACCTGTAAAGGAAAGAAAAGCAATAAGAAGCGACAGGAAAGATAGGAGAAATAGGAAGAGAGGAGGGCAGGCACAGAAAAAAAATGATAAAGGGTATGGAAGAAGTAGGCAGCACTACATCAAGTGAGTGTATGATGGTCGCCACCACCTATCAATGCTCTTGTATTACATATAAATTCATACCAAATAAATAAATACCAGCCTAGTCCGAGTGGTTTGGAATAGTTACCCTTCCCACAGAAAATGTCTTCTCTGGAGCCGGTGTCATATGCACGGAGTGACATGCTGGAAGTTACCGTTCTGCTCAGTGCGCATGCACCTAGTGCCCTTTTTTGAAAGTATCGGCATGTTATCTCAAGTACTGTTCCATGTATCAACAACATTATATGAAATAT
Source organism: Coenobita brevimanus (assembly GCF_032717465.1). Classification (NCBI taxonomy): domain Eukaryota; kingdom Metazoa; phylum Arthropoda; class Malacostraca; order Decapoda; family Coenobitidae; genus Coenobita; species Coenobita brevimanus. Next base: position 5,084,056 of record NC_137030.1, on the reverse strand, counting down.
ATGTGTCAGGGAAATAGATGAAAGTCTTATCAACCTATAGGTAACTATAGGTCGATATATAGATACCTATAAATAAAAATACATGTTTGTTACAAGCAGATTGTGAAATCAGTCATTTCATGAGTTAAAGTTAGTTAAATTTATATATATTTTTTTTGGTTAAGCTGATCTAGGATAAGGTTAGGTTAGATTAGTTTAGGTTTGGTTAGGTTAGATAAATTTAGGCCAAACAGGGAACAGTAACTTCCTGCATAAAGTCACTCCGTGCATATGACACCAGGCTCAATAGAAGATGGTACCAGGTGAGGGTAAAGTTACCAGTACCAAGTATTTCTAAGCTCTGGTGAGCACTTTCTCTCTGAGTTTTTGATGCTTCTCATAAAAAGCGGAAGTTTAGAAAAAAAAAAAAAAAATCTGCCGGGATTGGGGGAGGTCATTGGTGAAAAATCTGCCGGGAGGCGGAAGGTTCAGCTACGGTATGTTCTGCTGTGACAACTCTTTTGATTCATCAGCATAATGGCAGATGGGACTGTCCTAATCTGACCAAACGTAACCTAACCTCCTGTTAGTAAATGGGAAATAAAATCCACCTCTGAGCACCTTTGTGTAAAATCCTTCCATAACGCCAAAAACAAACAGCCATAGGTACCACCTAGGGGACGTAATGATATTGAGAAGTTTTCTGCGGGAAAAGTCATATACCACCCAGAAAAGTCAGAAAAATACAGAAAACAAACTGCAAGAATATGAACTGAACTGGTTCTGGTTCTTTAAAACGTATATTTACCGAAATGTAAATCTACCACCCCAGGATTTCCAGAAATAAACAGAAAAATATTTATCATTGACTATCTGGAAGACGAACTGATTTGGTAAGGTACCTCAACTGCTTAACGTGAAATGTTTACCAAATGTTGGCCTAGTGTAGTAATATTTGGCATGCTAAATTCCTGCCATACAAAAGGCGCAGAAATCTGCCAGTATTCTTCAAATATACACCAAAAAATAAAGGAAAATACAAGAAACTGAACGGCGCACTCGGAAAACCTTGCACTTAGTAAACCTAATGAAACAAAACCCGGGTAAACTTAAAAAGCATCCTCCCAAAACTTATACTCGGATACCCACGATTACCACAACAAATCCCCAAAAAAGTAGAGACAGTACATATGCTGGCATTAATAACACCCGCCATGCATTAACAATTATACGAAATCTTGCTCTAAAGATTTGTACCACAGACGCAGCCTCACTGAACCTTGACGGTACCATAACAGAACCTATCTCCGTATTTCACCACTGATTCAATGGAAATCAAGCGTTAAACTTACCAGGACGATGTACACGCCTATACTCTAAGACCTCAACATTATATACACCATCTCAATAGCTAATTATAAAATAAGGCACACAAAATATGAGACGACGAGAAATTACCATCGCAACCTCCACTTCGAGAGAATGAAGCATGGTCGCTTGTGATCCGGGAGTCTGGATAAACAAATGAGCGTCGGGATGCGCATGAACATACTTTCTTCTCCCTTCTATACACTTCTATGTGTGAACTGTACTGAACTTCTTGAACAAAATCTGTTGTAGGTTCCGACTTTTTTTTTTCTTTTTACATAGAGAGAATTTACGCACAGTGAATGGTAATACTCGGTATAAGGCATACAAAAAAGCACGTTCCAATGCTAATGTGCTAGCATGAAATAAGATATTGTGGTGTTGTAATGAGTGATGCTGGGATGTTAACTGTGGAATGTTATGCTGTGACGTTAACCGCTTCAATTCACTGACGAATTACTTTTAATCAAGTTACCATTTGATATATTTATTCAACTTAGCTGTGAAGGGACAATAATGAAAACTTAATCTAACCTTTCCAGAGCAGTCTCACTGAATAAAACCACCCAGAGGTAGCAAGAATAATATATACAGTACGTCACCAGACTGAAGGTATTAACCGTGTTACGTACTGAGTGACACTGCAAGACAGTAAGGAGTGTGGGGCAATGCAATACCATGGAGTATAAGGTTCTTCTGGCAAACCTATGGCCTTCGCGCTTTCGGGAGGCAGCTGCTGGGGGTGGGGATGTTGGTGTAGAGGGTTGAGAAACCCCTGCCTCAGAAGGGGGCAGCTGTGTTGGGGTGGGGGTGAGTGGGAGGGGTCTACAGTATGTGCACGAGATGACACAGAGATGTGCGTCTATATCCGTGGAGATGGGCTTCAGTCCCTCGTACGGGTCCCTTTCCCTTGAGACGGTTAGCATCACTTCCTTGATTTTGATTTATATCGTCTGTGTGTGTGATGGTTGGGAAAAAGAGGAGGCCAAAGGGATGGACAAACCCTGGTCTGGCAGAGAACTTGGAGAGGCAAGGATAAGTTAAAATCAAAATGCCACAGAACGAAGGAGAAACTGAACAAGCTTGTGAAATCTGACCAGGCGAAAGAGCTGGAGTGGAGTGTAAGTGGGTGAGGTTATGCGATGATCGTGGCAGTACTGTATGTGGGGGAGTGACGATAGGTGTGAGCAAGTGAGGGTGATATTCAGGGACTGATTAACCCTGCTGTGGCCTGGTAGGCAACGCAGACGGCTGGCCCGCAAAATATAGATATCTTTTTTCCGTTATTGTCAGTGAAATATTGGCATGACTTGTAATGGCCTTTTTTGATGCCCTGATGGGTGATGGCCCTTATTTGGACGCCCAATGCGTATATTAATTCCGCTCTGGAAGTCTGAATGGCCTTTGACAGGCCGTGGCCTGGTAGGCAATTGCCCATTTTGCCTATACCTGGTAATCCGGCCCTGGTGGTGCTGAGGAGAGGAAAAGTGGATGATGATGATAATGATGTGTGGGGTGGAGGAGATCTGGTGGATGAAGAAGTGTGAGGGGATGATATTGAAGAGGTGTGAAGAGGTGACATCTGAGAAATGTCGGGTGGTGACCCTGTGGAAGCGTGAGATGGTGGTACTAAGGAAATGAAGATGGTGGCTGAGTGGATGAAGTATGAGTTGGGGATGTTGCATAAGTGTGAAGTGGTAATGTTGACAATGTATGAAGTGGAGGCTGGGTGGCTGAGGCATGAGGTGACGATAATGTATGAGGTGGTGTGGGTATTGTAGTGTGAGGTAATGTAGCAGAAGGCCGTGTAAATTAAATGTGTGGCAAAACCACTTGAACAGACTTGACTGATCATATGGAAGGCGACAAATAAGTCGGCAAGGACTCAGTTTGCGCGTGAATTCTGAACTGCTTCAGAAGTGACACAAACTGGGGATGTTGGATGTCGTATTCTGGGCTCACGAAGCTGCTGCCCTACTGGCGTGTGCTGTAATCTAGCAGGGTCACTGGACTTATCTGAGAAGAGTTTAATATAGTTTGTGAGGCTGTGAAAGCTGAATCATCACTTACGAATCATGGAAGTGTCTTGTATGGTTCACGAGGATATGGATGACTGAGGTGACAAATTTGACAAACGGGTGGTGAAAGGTGTGGTGAGTGTGAAACTGCTCGGTTGGCTGGGACACTGATGATGATGCGTGGGTGGGTAAGAGTATGCGTGTGGTTCAGAGGATGATGGGGGGGGGGGGCGGTTAGAGGGCAGTGTGTTGGAGGTTCAGGTCTTTGTTGAGCTGAATCCTGGTTGGGAGAATGGAAGCAAAAGTTAGCGCATGCCTAAATCAAACCCTTAAACTCAAACTGCAGTACTGTAACACCTTAATGGATTTCTTGGTATGAAAAACACAACGCTATATGTAAGTTAGTAATAACGTTTTGTAGTGAGGAGATATTACTTGTATGAACTATATTATTAAAAACTGACATATTACCCCCTAAAAATCACAGGAGGCTTTGAGGCTGGGCTACCATAGTCCAGACCAATGAAATCATGGGAGACTTACCCCACAGCAGCATTTTACTATAGCTGTTTTTAAGATACCTTACCTGGTGTGGTGTAGTGAGTCATGCTGCTCCAACTAGATGTGGCTCATGTGAGTCTTATTGTAAGGGATGGTTGGGGTTTATTGGTTAAGTAATGCCACTAAGGGACAAGAGACTGGTCACTTGCCTTAAATGTCTGGACAGAGTAGCCTATCCCTGACCCCCTTCACTCCTAATGTAGCAGCCACACTACACCAGTTATACCAGCCACACTACACTAATCGTACCAGGAGGATGTCAGGTGATGGGCAACTTCAGCCTGCAGTCTACCAGGTTCATGTTCAGACCAGCCTGTTTCTACAACAAAATTAACCTCTTTAACTAAGCATGGGGACTCCCTATAAGCTACACAAAACCATCAGAAAGTAGGAAGAATACCAGTAATCATCATCACCATCATCATCATCATCATTCATTCATTCCTCCTCTCCCAACCTTGGATGGAGTGAGGTAGTATAATATCGTTTCGTTTATGAAGGCTCCTAAATGCTTGCATGCGTTGGCCTTGGTCACCTAATAGCAGCTCTCCATGCTGCTCGGTCTCTGGCAGCCTCCCTGATTAGTCCTTTATTCCTGAAGTAACACTCTGTGACCTCATCCCAGGTCTTTTTCAGTCTGCTTCTCACAACTCTGCCCCTGACGTTCACATTTTTCACTTTTCGAAACCCATTGTCATCCTCCATCATCTCCACTTGCCCAAACCATCTCAATCTACTCCTCAATACAACACCAATACACTCCAGTCCCATCCTTCCTATCAACTCTTCCATCGTAAACCTAGCCTCCCCGCCCCCCCAGGCCTCACATTCAAGGATGCACTATAGTAAAGGTGCGGAGTTCCTTAACCTTTGAGAATGTACTTACTTCATAATATCTTCCAGAAAGTTAAAACTGTTGGTGTAAAATTTAGAAAAATTCTGGTCACTTCAGGATTTTGAGATTATCATAAGGGATCAGAGTTTAGGAAAGGCGATGGGGGGGGGGGTTGCACATACCATAAAACTATGGAAATAAATGTGGTACAAAGAGATAAACATGATGTGAAAAATATGATAGAGAGCTGGAAAGGAAAGCAACAGTTAAGTGGAAACGTAGGGAAATAGTAAACGAGAAAAAATAACGAAGCAGAAACAAAATACAGCACAACAGCTGAAAAATAAAGAAAAGTGTAATGGTTAAAAAAAGTAGAAATAATTATACAACAGAAAAATTAGAAAAATATGAGTAACAGATATTCAGCTGTTGTTCTGAAGGGGAACTAAATAGGCTACTCAGCTTAGAAGAGGGCTCTGGAAGCTTAAGATGTAGTAAAATTAGAGTTTTAAGAGCATCATTGTTCTTTTTATCAGTAACCGGCTCGCACAATATTATTCAGCACTAGGGATTACAGCTGTACCCTTTTCACCTTTACTTATTTCTATCTATCTTGTATGTAAGGGTGCAGTTCACCACGTGTAACTGTACCCTTACATACAAGAACTTCTCTGTTCCCTCCCCCTCCCCTCTTCTTGTTGAGGGTCTGAAGGACTCTGCCACCATTACCTCCCTCTGCTAGCGATTCATGATTAGTGGAGTCTTAGGTCATATATGGGAGACTTGCCCAGAGTTCCAAATATAGTCTGACATTTACCTCACAATGTGCCACTGCACCAGTGTCACCGACATACCTGCCCAGGTGGCTGGGAAGAGACAAGGTGAAGACACCCCAAGATGTCAAAAGTGTGTGGAGGGAATGAAACATTGGTCACCACAAATGGAAGTTTTCAACAATTTCTTGAACATGGTGCACAATTGTCACCACTGGTTCTCAACATCAGATGGTATAAGTGACCGGTGAGGTATGTGTGACTTATTTGTCGCGTTATGACAATACCAACATGCTGATGAGGGTGACAGGACCATGGGTAGACTGTGGAGTCTATGCAAAAATTACCCAAACGCAGCCACTTATATAGGATTTACAAAACACAGTGGCTACGGAGCGATGAAGCCTCTGGGTCCAAGGCAGAAATCTTTAGTATGTTCAAGAATATTCCCTCAGTATTTGAAGAGACAGGTCAACGCAGGACATAAAATCCAGGAGATGCTGCCTTTGTTTTCGAAACCAATGAAGGAAAATGGATTGGGGACCTTGGTAACCATCATCCCAAAAATCAGTGCTGCCACACCAGTAATCTCATTACCGTGAAGGACTACATCAGAGAGGATCTATTACGACTGCAGAATCGCGAATGGGGCGAGTCGAAGAAAAGGAGTTGGGAGATAATGGGAGGTACAAGCTGCACATGGGACAATGGGCGTTCAGAAAGGAACAAGGAAAAAGATGTGACAGCCCGTCCACAGGACCACCGAATATGGCTGGATAAACTCCAGAACACAAACCATGAGGTGAAGGGTGGCTGGAAGTTCAGTGGGCAGGACATTAATTGCCACCTTGCGAAAATGAGAGAGCTTCTCAAACTTGACCACTGAAGCAAAGAATAAGGGTGGAGGGCTGGGGCAAGACATGCAGAGTACTGTATAAAGAATTCCCATACACGAATGAATCCACATCAAGGAAGAGATGCCAAGCTAAGATCTCACTTGACTACATAACTGACACCGGGAGGGCTGGGGGGGGGGGAAGATGAGAAGGGACAGATCTACTCGGGGGAGGGAACGGGGGAGAGAGGGACAACAGGGGCAGGCTGGGAAAGATTGAGAGGCTGAGAAAGATTACGAGACAGGCTGAGAAATATTAAGAGAGGCTAAGAGAGATTAAGAAACAGGCTGGGAAAGATTAAAAGACAGGATGGGAAAGATTAATACACTGGTTGGTAAAGTTTAAGACAGGCTGGGAGAGTTTAAGACACAGGCTGGGAAAGATTAGGAGACAGGCTGAGGGAGATTAGAATACAGGCTGGGAGAGATTAAGAGACAGACTGAGAGAGTTTAAGAGACACGTTGGGGAAAATTAAGACGGGCTGTGAAAGAGTAAGGGACAGGCTGGGAAGGATTATGAGACAGGCTGCGAAAGAGTAAGAGACAGGCTGCGACCTGCTTGGAGGATCAGAATGAAGGACAATCTTGCTCGAAGCTGGTTGGGAACTGGTGAAAAACTACTGGGCGTGAGGAAAGGGAGGATGAGAGGAAGGGCAGGGTTGTGAAGAAAGGGGCGATGTCAAACTCATGCCGTAGGTGGGAGGCACAAGGAAAGGCCCCGAAAGCATCAAAGTGCGATACGGACAGCTGCCTTCTGGATGTGTAATTTTCTGGAGGAGAGGGAGAGGTCAAACAGCCAACCCATATACGGTGATGTCATACGTGCTGCTGTGGGTGAATTAAGTATGTATGTGAAGTATGAGTCGCCCTATCAGCACCCAACAAACCTACCAACGATGCCTCTCACTCTTAGCATCGAGGCCTGGGGTACAAAATCTCGGCCAATACGAAGCGTTGTAGCTATTACTGGTTCGACTTTATTTGTGAAAGCACCAGAAACTCTTAAATTACTACAGCAAGCCGTTGAATGAAAACTGAGTACTCGAGTAGTATAGGTAGGTTCTCAAACAAATTTATTTGCTTTTTGCAGGTTATGGAGATCCAGTACTATTGTCATCCTTCCTGCGACCATAAACCGTTGTTACGATTTGGAATTTGTCTTCAGTTAGTGTATATCGCGCGGGGCTTACTGACCTTTTACAACTGCTGTACATACTGTACTTACGTTAAATCGCACACGGTTTTAATTATAGCTCTCCTCTAAATCTGTTGCACTAACGTTTTCTATGAAGGCACAAGTAAAGAGCACGAAATTAATAAGGAGGACTAAATCAACAATGAGTATCGTCCTTCGGGCTACATTTTCCTCCAGCCACGACTGTTTGTAAATCCACACTGTGTTTATATTGTGATGCAATGTAGTCTGATAAGGACGCACGAAGGGTATGTAGCTTTCCATTACTATACTGTATAAATACTGTAAATTCTGAAATGCCTGTGTAATATTTTTGTTACTGTTACTGTTACTGTGGCAGAGTAATGGTTAATATGCTGCAGTAAGAGCGACGCCCTTGCATACGCGTAGGTTCGATCCCCCAAGAGGTGAATGAATGTGTTTCGATACCGTAATATTATGGTGGAAAACAGGCTGGTTATCTACACTTAACTGTACAGAATTACACTAGCTTAGCTTCTGATCCCTACACCTTGAAGGGCGTAACACAGTATTGCTTGGGTGTAACTATTATTTAAACTTCGGAGGCTAATACACTCTCTCAAATGTTAGGATTTACGGATGTGCCTTTTTGTGGTAATGAGCTGAGTGGCGGGGGACAGGGCGATATGGAGGCGATTTGTTTGTGGTCACCCCTTAAGGGGATTGGGGCGTCTGTCAATAGACGGATAAAGTCGAGTGAATTTCTTAATCATACCTAACAAGATCTACCATTCCACAATGACCATGAAACGCATACTTGAACTGAATGTGAATCTCATCCCTCGCTATGACGTACTTAAATTTTATTCATCTCATCCTTCACCGCTATGACGTTTCTTAAATCTTATTAATCTCATCCTTCACTGCTATAACGTATTTAAACCTTATTCATCTCATCCTTCACTGCTATAACGTAATTAAATCTTATTCATCTCATCCTTCACTGCTATAACGTATTTAAATCTTATTCATCTCATCCTTCACTGCTATGACGTTTTTTAAATCTTATTCATATCATCCTTCACCGCTATTACGTTTTTTAAATCTTATTCAGCTCATCCTTCACTGCTATGACGTATTTAAATCTTATTCATCTCATCCTTCACTGCTATGACGTATTTTTATCATTTTATCCCTAATTACTATCATCTTAAGGCCGCCTCATTGTAAGGAATGCACACACCAGTCCTGTGGCGTACTACTTCTATGCAATTCTCCAACCCGACAGTTCCGTATTCTGGCAGGTAAAGGAAGCTCCCTAACACCTCTTCCGTACTGATTTATTGTTGGCCGTGGCTGGTAGTCCTTTTGTACATTTTTTATGCAGAGTAAGACAATACTGGAAGGATTTATGTAACACGAAAGAGGGCAGTAAGGCGTAATAAACACAATAAATCGCTTAGGAAAAGATACTACGGAGCATCCTTATGTTGGGGGGGAGAGAGAGAGAGAGAGAGACTGGGAAGTCAATAGCCATTAACCCTCTCATGACTAATACAACTAGACTATTCCATCCTTGCTAACGACAAACGATTTCCTCTATCTATCTATCACTATATCTACCTATTTGTGTCAATATATCATCCATCCACCTACCTACCTATTAATCTATCTATCCATCCATCCACCTGTCTATGTACCTATTTATCTAAATCTATCGATTCATCTATCTGTCTAACCATCCAGTCATTTATCTATCTTTTATCTATCTATCTGTCTATCTAACCATCGATCCATCTATTTATCTACCTATCTATCTAAAGACAGGCGCCTTAATCCTGTAAAGGGTCACAAACAAATCGGCTCCATGTCACCCTGTCCTCTGTCATTTGCCTTCCCACTCTAAAACTCACGCCCCTCCCTTCTCAAATCTCTCTTAACCCCTCTATCTCATTCTCGGTCTTCCCCTCCTCCTCTCCATCTCATCCCTGGTCTCCTCCACTCCCCCTCCATTTCATCCTCGATTTCCCTCTCTCCCCCTCCATCTCATCCTCGGCCTCCCCCTTTC
>NC_137030.1:5051903-5066903 GCF_032717465.1 Coenobita brevimanus | reverse complement strand
GATGATGATGATGATGGTGGTGGTGGTGGTGGTGGTGGAGGTGGTGGTGGTGGTGGAGGTGGTGGTGATGGTGATGATATTTTTTTTTTTTTGTGAGGAAGAAGGAACCGAAGGCCGCGAACCCGCAAAACTGTTCCTTCCAAGAGAAAAACAAAATACAAGAAAGAGCCAAATTCAAGATCCGATCATTTCGAGATGCCTGGACACACTGCGTTTGAAAGACTGGAGATCATAGGAAGCAGGAAATACAGACAGAGGGAAACAGTTCCAGAGTTGACCTGTTGCATAAATGAAGGACTGGGAGTAACGGTTAGCTCTTGCATTACAGGGTTGGACAGAAAAAGGGATAAGAGTTTGTTGCTAAACGGGTGCTACGCGCTCGTCGTAGAGGTGGAGGAATACATGCAGACAGTTCAGAGGAGCAGCGACCATTTAAGCAGCGACAGAAAAGAGAAAAAGATGCAACAGTGCGACGAAGAGACAGAGGTTGAAGGGAGTCAGTTAGAGGAGGAGAGTTAATGAGACGAAAAGCCTTTAACTCCACACTTTTGAGAAGAGCTGTATGTGGGGAGCCTCCCCACACATGAGAGTTGTACTCCACACAGGGGCAGATAAAACCCATGTATAGAGTCAACAATTGTGCAGGGGTAAAGAAGGAACGGAGTCGGCTTAGCACACCTAATCTCTTGGAAGCAGATTTTACAAGAGATGTAATATGATCTTTCCAAGATAAGTCCCGAGTGAATGAAACCCCAAGCATGTTCAAGGATGATGCAGGATCAAGCTGAATATTATTAAACATTAGTGGGTATACCTGTAGAAGATTTTGTCGGGTTCATAGGTGTAAGAACTGAGTCTTTGATGCATTAAAAACAGCCAGATTATTTTTACCTCAGTCAGAGATACGAGCCAAGTCAGACATTAGGTGTGCCATAGCCTCATCCCTTGTTTGCTGAAGTAACTGCTGAGATGGACGTTGCGTTAACCGAATGGAAAGATGAAGGGTGGAGTCATCAGCGTAAGAGTGGATAGGGTTAGATGCATAGCTTAGAAGGTCATTGATGAATAAAAGGAAGAGAGTTGGTGATTGGACAAAGCCCTGAGGAACACCACTGTTGATAGACCTAGGAGAAGAACGATGGCCGTCTACAACAGCAGCTATAGAACGACCAGATAGGAAGCTAGAGATGAAGGCACAGATAGAAGGATAGAAACCGTAAGAGGGCAGTTTGGAAATTAAAGATTTATGCCAGACTCGATCGAAAGCCTTTGAGATGTCAAGTGCAATGGCAAAGCTTTCGCCAAAGTCCCGAAAGGAGGATGACCAGGAGTCTGAAAGGTAGGTGAGAAGATCGCCAGTGGAGCGTCCCTGACGGAACCCATACTGACGATCAGAAAGAAGGTTGTGATAGGAAAGATGCTTTAAAAAGTTTCTAATAAGAATTGACTCGAAAGCTTTTGAGATACAGGATGTTAAAGCAATTGGACGATATTTAGAGGGTTGGGAATGGTCACCCTTCTTGGGACTGGCTGAATGAGAGCAAACTTCCAGCAAGAAGGAAAGGTACAAGTTGACAGACAAAGGCGAAAGAGTTTGCCTAGGCAGGGTGTAAGCACAGAAGCATAGTTCTTGAGAACAACAGGAGGGACTCCATCAGGCCCATATGCCTTATTAGTACTGAGGCCAGCAATGGCAGAAAATACATCAGCTGAAGAAATTTTAATGTTAGCCATGAGGAAGTCAGAGGGGGGAAGTACAGCACCGGAATCGTCTAAGGTGGAATTGGATGAGAAAGTCTGAGCGAAGTGATCTGCTTTATCAGTAAAAGAAATAACTACACAGCCATCAGAGTAGAAAAGAGGAGGAAAGGATGATGAGGTAAAGTTGTTAGAAAGGTTTTTGGCAAGGTGCCAGAAGGAGCGGGAAGAATTCGAATTGAAGAGTTGAGAGCATTTGGTACGGATGAAATTATTTTTAGCAGAGCGAAGAACAGACTTAGCACGATTCCGGGCAGAAACATATAAAAGATGTGATTCAGGGGTGGGTTGGCTCCGGTACCTTTTATAGGCCCTCTCCTTGTTGCGGACAGCATTAGAACAAGCGTGATTAAACCATGGCTTTCTTGCATTAGTGATGATGATGATGATGGTGGTAGCGGTGCTGGTGGTGGTGGTGATACCTATGAATACTGAAAGAACAAAACAAAGGACACATTTGATAGCCGTACCCACCCCTGCAGTATTCTAAAAAGTGAGAAAACTATTACTCTTTAAGCACTTCAGTAACATCCTTTTGGCTACTCCTGCACGACGAAGGTACGCGGTCGACTAAATACACACTACACGCTCACCAGATACACCCCAAACACACCCCAGACACAATACTAGTACCTTCCACCCATCCCTCATCACCCTCCTACACATAGCCTGTACCCCATCCTTCAAAACTGTACAGTGAGTGAGTGAGTGAGTGAAAAGGTAGGAAGGATCCAGAAATAGGAACGCGAGAGTATTAATGGGGAATGACTATCAAAAGCATACCCGGTGAAATGGGCCACACAGTCATCCACCCTTCATTTAAGCACTTGGAGGACGAGGAGAAAATGATTAAATTCGATTGCGAGAAAAATAAAGGTTAGACTTAAAATACCGAAAAGGAAAAACATTGCAAGAGGGTTACGAATAAAAAAAATGTGGATCTGAAAAATGCACAGAGAGAGAGAGAGAGAGAGAGAGAGAGAGAGAGAGAGAGAGAGAGAGGATCATTGAGCAATTAGCCAAGTCTCACCTCCCACTCTTTCTCTGATCCCCAATTTCTATGCCTCGTTTTCTGTGGCAGGGGGAGAGGGGGTGGCAGGGGGTGGCAGCGGCTCAGAAGTGCTCGGGACGGCGTTGAGGGAGGTTGTTGCCGCTCTCCCTCCCCTCCCTGATCCAGTGGTATCCTTCAAAATCACCCAAAACCGCCTGGAAAACCCCTAAATCCCGAACTCCAAGGCTCGCGGGGTGAAAATCGAGGTCCATGCTAAGTTCCAAGGCCGGTTTGGCGGGTGCACGGGAACGGCTGTGAGGTTTTAAGGCGGTTTGAACGTAAAGAACGGCCAACCCCCCCTTGACTAGTCGCCAAAACCCTTAAGAGAGCAAGATTTTACCCCACTTTTCCCCAAGATTCCCCAAGACGCCGCAGCATCCCGGCCCTCCTGCGGTCCCCTTGCGGCCACCGTGTGTTTCCTGCGGCGCTGCGGACAAAACAATACCCAGGTAAGCCCAGGAGTTCGCAAATATTACCTTAAATTAAATTACCTGGTGCTTGAGTGACGGTGAGGCTGGGGTGGCGAAGAGCATAATGGTAACAGCAGCAGCAATAATAATAATAATAATAATAATAATAATGATGATGATGATGATGATAAAATAATAATATGTGGGTGAGGGTGGCAGCGAAGAAATAATAATAATAAATATGTAATAAAAATAATGATGATAATAATAACAGGGTAAGAATGCGAGTGTAGGGGAAATAATAATAATAATAATAATAACAACCATCTAAGCTTGATTTTGCTAATGAAGAAAAATGGCGCCAGTCCCAAAGATATACTGCACAATAATAAAAATGAAATTTATAATGGTAATAAGAATAAAGAATACATAAGAAATGATAATCGTGAAGATCTTGTGTATAATGAAGAAATTATGGCCTTAAGGATGATTTGTAACATACTGATACTGAGGCTAAAAATGATGCTTACGCGAATATAATAATAATAATAATAATATTAATAATAATAATAATAGCCACACACCAATAATTACTACCTGCAAAACACCTTAATAACACCTAGTATTATTCACTGTACAGTATAAAACGAAAATTATATTTCACTGAATAATTATCGAGGGGAGGCAATAACAGAGATTTTGTACTGCTCTCTCTCTCTCTCTCTCTCTCTCTCTCTCTCTCTCTCTCTCTCTCTCTCTCTTTCTCTTATTATCATTTCACCTCGTTTTCGCTCTCCCTCCCCTTCTCCTGTCAATTTTGAATCTCTCTCTCTCTCCCTCTCTCTCTCTCTCTCTCTCAGCTTCATTTTTCCGCTACGTTCTCGGTCTCCCTTTCCTCTCATCAGTTTTCCTTCTATGTATTTTTGGTCACTATTATACCTTGTCTAAACTGTTCATCCTTCCTCATTTTTCCACAGTTTTAGGCATTTTGTTTTCTTTCGGCCTTTGTTTTTATCTGCTTTTCATTTCCTCGTATGCACTGAGATCTTAACAAAAATATGATTACTAACTACACTGATATGCTCTTTTCACCTTAACTTGGCCTCAAATTGCCATCCCTCCATCTTGAATGCTCAGTTGCAACATTGGATTAACACTAAAATATGGTACTAGTCACGAGGAAGTGGTTTGTAAAAGATATGGTGCCACAGTATTATGAACTGCCACTGAGCTACGTGAAATAAGTAGCAAAATGACGACAATCTGGGCCAGGTTAAGGAGAAAGAACTACAATTATTAAGACAACCACAAGATGCAGACAAAACGAGTCATTTATCATTATCGGTATTAATACACGTATATAAAATGCTGGGAAAAGTAATATAAACTTTGTCATAGGTATCCAGAAACAGCTTTGCTTCTGCTAATATTCTACTGTCACTTTTGTTTCAACTATTATCTTGCTAATGGTAATGAGGATGATGATCACTATGAATACGATGATGATGAAACTGTAGTAAGAGGAACACTGACACTAATACACGAAAATAAGAATAAGAAAATAGAAACAATAGCGTAAAAAGCAAAACTAATTACGCGTTGACGGGGTAAGTGAAACGCGGGTTGGAATATCCGTAGATTTTCGAAGCCGTATTAAAATGCTTTTGTTTATTATTCTGTAGAACTACATTGTTATTGCCAGAATTTCATCTCTCTCTCTCTCTCTCTCTCTCTCTCTCTCTCTCTGTTTTGTATTATTTGGAAAGAGCTCTCTTTCTGTGTGTGTGTGTGTGTGTGTGTGTGTGTGTGTGTGTGTGTGTGTGTGTGTGTGTGTGTGTGAGAGAGAGAGAGAGAGAGAGAGAGAGATAACTAAAATATTATATCAGGAAATATGAATGAATAAGTAGATGCAAAGGCGACAGGAATAGTTTTATGGAGGAGAGAGAGAGAGACAGAGAGAGAGAGAGAGAGGAATGTAGGTTCTTGGGTATAACTGATTTGCACTGTGAGAGTGTGTGTGTGTGTGTGTGTGTGTGTGTGTGTGTGTGTGTGTGTGTGTGTGTGTGTAATTAGAAAACTCTCTCCCACTCCACCCTACTCCACTCATAATTAGTCTCCCATCCACTCATCTCTCTCTGGTTCCTATGACCCATTCTCAGCTTAAATCATGTAATTTAAGCTGGAGAATAAGCTTAGAGTTGTTCCGCATGTGAGAGGGGCAATTTCACTTATTCCCAGCTCTCTCAGGTAATATTCTCACCCCTCTCAGGTAACATTCTCACCCCCCCTCAGGTAACATTCTCACCCCTCTCAGGTAGTATTCTCACCCCTCTCAGTTAATTTCCTCACCCCCCTCAGGTAACATTCTCACCCCTCTCAGGTAATATTCTCACCCCTCTCAGTTAATTTCCTCACCCCTCTCAGGTAACATTCTCACCCCTCTCAGGTAATATTCTCACCCCTCTCAGTTAATTTCCTCACCCTTCTCAGGTAACATTCTCACCCCTCTCAGGTAACATTCTCACCCCTCTCAGGTAACAATCTCACCCCTCTCAGGTAACAATCTCACCCCTCTCAGGTAATATTCTCACCCCCCTCAGGTAATATTCTCACCCCTCTCAGGTAATATTCTCACCCCTCTCAGGTAATATTCTCACCCCTCTCAGGTAATATTCTCACCCCTCTCAGGTAATATTCTCACCCCTCTCAGGTATTAATTTCGTCCCCACTCCACATTTACCAGACCTTATATTTAGTTTATTTTTACTCCATTATTATAACTGCCACTCTTAGTCCACTTACAGTAATGCTAAATCCACCGCCTCTCTCTCTCTCTCTCTCGATCCACTCAGCCCAACTTTTTCTCACTTCTTCCCTCTCCACACTTCTCAAGTCTCTCTCTCTCTCTCTCTCTCTCTCTCTCTCTCCACTCACCCTAACTTTTTCTCACTTCCTCCCTCTCCACATTTCTCCGCTTTCTCTATTTTTTTCTCACTCCATCGTATTCCACCTGACTTTCTTCCACTCAAGCACACTCATCCTAACTTTCCCTCACTCTTTTTCTCCAGTCTCCACTTAGTTCTCTCTCTCTCTCTCTCTCTCTTAACATTCTCTCATCCTCTCTCCGTCTATTCCTCCTCCCATGTACTATCTCTCTCTCTCTCTCTCTCTCTCTCTCTCTCTCTCTCTCTCTCTCTCTCTCTCTCTCCTTTCGACCTGTCTATCGATCAGTTTCTCTCCCCCCTCCATCTGCCTTCCTACCTACCTACCTACCTACTGTACTTACCCCTGCTTGCATACTTATCTGTCTATCTATCTCTCTATCTACCTCTGTCTGAATATCTATCTATCTATCTGTATATCTATGTGTTTCTCTTCCTACCAACCTGCCAGTCATTCTACTCATCATACATTCTCTCCCTCTCCCTCTCTCTCTCTCTCTCTCCAACTTTCTCACTTCTTCCCTTTCCACATTCCTCCATTCTCTCTCTCTCTCTCTCTCTCTCTCTCTCTCTCTCTCTCTCTCTCTCCGTGCACTCAGCCAGACTACCTAATCAGCATAGTAATGACCCCAAGGTGATTAGCCTGGAGAGGGGTCATTCAAGGCTGACTCAGGTTGAAGGACGATGAATGACGAGTGAATAACCGTGAAAAATGGGTGAATGATCATGAAGAATGGGTGAATGACGAGTGAATAAGCGTGAAAAATGGGTGTATGATCGTGAAAATAATGGAAGAATGACGAGTGAATAACAGTGAACAATGAGTGAAAGATCGCTGACGAGTGAATAACCGTGAATATTAAGTGTATGATCGTGAATATTGGGTGAATGACGAGTGAACAACCGTGAATCATGGTAGTATGATCGTGAATAATTCGTGAATGACGAGTGAATAATGCATGGATGACCAATGAATAACCGTGAACAATGGATGTATGATCGTGAATAATGGCTGAAGGACGATCAATGATGAGTATAAGACCGTTTAATAATTGCTGAAGGACGATGAATGACGAGTGAATAACAGTGAATAATGGCTGTATGATCGTGAATAGTGAGTGAATGAAGAGTGAATGACAAGTGAATGATCGTGCATAGCAGCTGTATGGTCGTCAGTAATGGTTGAATGACGAATGAATAATCGTAGATATTGGTTGTATGGTCGTGAATAATGGCTGACTGACCGTGAATAATGGGTGAATGGCTGTGGATAATGTGTGAATAAAAGAGTTGAATGATGGGCGAACGATGGGTATAAATGAATGGAGAAATGAGTAAGAATGAATGGATATGAATAAATGTTGAAATAATAATGCTTAAATGAACATACGATGACGAGGATGAATAGGTGAGACGAAACTTTGACAAGGAGTGAATAACAATGAATAAAGAGTGAATGGGTGTAAATAATGGGTGAATGAAGATTGTATGGGCGTGAATGGGTGTTGGTGAAGGATGCATGAGTGAAGAATGAATGGTTCTGAATTATAATAATGAATAATACATGAATAAGATGTAGAAGGGCATTATAACGGAAGAAGGGAGTGAATAAAGAATGAATGAATGAACTGATAAATGTAGAGGATGGAGAGTCATGCTGGAAAAAAGAGAAAGAAAATGAAAAAATGAATAATCACAAGTTCCAGATGCGTAAACCTTTAAGTGTATGAAATGTACAGCCATGAGAGAGAGAGAGAGAGAGAGAGAGAGAGAGAGAGAGAGAGAGAGAGAGAGAGAGAGAGAGAGAGAGAGAGAGAGAGAGAGAGAGAGAGAGAGAGAGAGAGAAAGAGAGAGAAAGAGAGAGAGAGAGAGAGAGAGAGAGAGAGAGTCATTTGTAAGTGCCAAGTTGCCCAAGTGCGGTCTGATTCTCTCTCTCTCTCTCTCTCTCTCTCTCTCTCTCTCTCTCTCTCTCTCTCTCTCCTAAAAGGTCAACGAAGCATGGAAGAGGAGGAGAATAAAAAGGAGGACGAGAGAGAGAGAGAGAGAGAGAGAGAGAGAGAGAGAGAGAGAGAGAGAGAATCGTGTCATATATGTAAGATTCAGAGGAAAGATAGGGAAAAGAGAGATAAAAGAGAGAAGAAAGTGGGAAGGGAACGAGATTTAAAAAAAAAAAGAGAGAGAGAGAGAAAAAGTGTGAAAGTGGAAATGGAAAGAGAAATGGGAAGAGAGAAATGGAAAGAGAGAAAGAAGAATGCACAGGAAGAGTGGAGGCGGAGGGATTAGGGAAACAAGGAAAATTTGACGAGGTGCACAGAGGGAAAAATGTATAAAATGAATGAATGAATGCATACGTGAATGCATGAATAAATGAATAAATTAATGCATAATAAATTAATGAATGGATGAACTGAATTAAAGAATACACGAGTGAATAAATGAATGGATTTGAGAATGAATGAATGAAGATAACGAATAAATTAAAGACGAGTTTGAATGAATGAACGAATTAGGAAAAAATGAACGAACAAATGAAAAAACTGAGAATGAATGAATGAATTACACAACGAATGAACAGAGATAGACGAATAAATGACTGAATTGAAGAATGAGTGAATGATTTACAGAATGAATGAATGAATAAGAATAACAGAATACAAGAAAGAATTAGAGAATGAATGAATGAATGATTGAATGAACGATTGAAAAAAGAATAAATGAATTAGAGAATGAATGAATGAACACATGAAAAAATGGACAACAATAAAAAAATAAACGAATGAAAAAATGAAAGAAGAAACGAACGAATGAACAAAACAATAAATGAATGAATAAATGAGAGAAATAAAGAATGAATGAATGAATGAATGAATAACCAAGACACTACAAAGACGGAACCCAGAAGACACAGATCACAGAGAATTACAGATAAAAGAGTAAGACTAATTCTACCTCAAATATATTCGTAAATGAATGAACAGTGAATGCATAATGAATGCCTATGTATCAAAACTGGTCTATCTTTAGTCTGTGTGTGTGTGTGTGTGTGTGTGTGTGTGTGAGAGAGAGAGAGAGAGAGAGAGAGAGAGAGAGAGAGAGAGAGAGAGAGTGTGTGTGTGTGTGTGTGTGTGTGTGTGTGTGTGTGTGTGTGTGTGTGTGTGTGTGTGTGTGTGTGTGTGTGTGTAGGGCAAGGGGTCAAAACAAAGGTCGAGGGCTGAAAATGGTTTTGTGTAAAGGTTATTCAGTTTTATTGAAGAATGAATGAATGAACAGGAATGAATGAATGTGTGGACTAATGAATGATTGGGTTACTGTATGTGTGTATGTTTGTATGGACTGTACATATGTGTGTGTGTGTGTGTGTGTGTGTGTGTGTGTGTGTGTGTGTGTGTGTGTGTGTGTGTGTGTGTGTGTGTGTGTGTGTGTGTGTACGTACGACTTATGTATAGGGTAAATACATATGTATGCATGAATGAATGAAGATGAATGAATGACTGTACGAACGAATGAATGAATGTATATATGTATTTTTATGCGCATGTATGTATGCATTGCTCTATGTTGGTATATGTTTGAATAAAAATGAGTGACAAAAATGAATGAATGAATGTAGGTATTAATATATGTATGTGTACGTACGTATGTGTGTATTTTTGTGTATATATGTATGCATATCTGTATGTACGTATATGCTTGAATAAAAGTGACAAAAATGAATGAATGAATGTAGGTATTAATGTATGTACGTACGTATGTATGTATCTGTGTGTATGTATGAGTATGTATATATGTATGTGTGTATGTATGAGTATGTATATATGTATGTATGTATGTATATAAATAGATGAATGAATGAATTTAATTATGCATGTAGCCTATGTATGAATGTATCTATCAATCTATGAATGTGTGCCTGTCTGTCTAACAAAATGAATGTCTCTGTCTGTATGTAGGCAGGTATCTGAATGAATGCATGTATGAGGTAAATTTTTTTTTAACTGAATATATGTGTGTCTGTGTTTACTTCAGTTTGTATGTTTATGCAAGTATCTATGACTGACAATGAATGAATGAATGAATGAATGAACGAACGAACGAATGAATGAATGAATGAACGAACGAACGAATGACTGAATGAATAAATGAACGAACGAACGAAAGAATGAATGAATGAACGAACGAACGAATGAATGAATGAACGAACGAACGAACGAATGATTGACTGAATGAACGAGTAAACGAAATGAACGAACAAACCAACGAATGAACGAAAGAACGAACGAATGAATGAACGAATGAATGAACGAATGAATAAACGAGACTGCCAACAATCCCAAAAAACTGAAGGATCATCTCTACATATCAGCAATACATTGATTTACTTCTGTACAAATTGCTGTTACAATTAATGAACGTTTAGGAACACAGGATTCCAAATTTGCAGGTTTATATGGCTTGATGTTTGATACTGTGAGTCATTCTGTTAGACCTTGAGAGAGAGAGAGAGAGAGAGAGAGAGAGAGAGAGAGAGAGAGAGAGAGAGAGAGAATGGGGTTTTTGCCTAATGAACAAGTATGCCAAGTCTGAAGGGAGCTGGTGAAGAAATAAGAGAACATGAAATTATTACATAAGTAAATAAATAAAAGCCTCGAAAAAATAAAGAAAAAGAAAACGGAAGAAACACAGAAAATGGAACAAAAGAAGTAACAAACCAAACCACGAATTAAAGCGAATACACATACATAAATAAAAATAAATAAATAAATAGAATAAAGCGAAAAACAGGTGACAGACAAAAATTATGAGGTCACACAAATTAAAAATGTTGGGAAAAAATTCATGAAGCATTTTAGCAAACAAAATCACGCACAGAAATGGAGGGAAAAATAACGGGGATGGTTTAACATTCGGACATGTGAATTAGGTAATGAAATAGAGGTTATGCATGCCTGTGAGTGACAAAATGCATAGCATGAATGAAAATAAATGAATGAGGGACTGAATGAATGAGTGAATGGGTGATTGAATGAAGGCCTGACTGACTGACTGACTGATTGACTGACTGACCGACTGGCTGGCGGAATGAATGAATGAATGAAGAACTGACTGCCTGACTGGCTGACTGACAATGAATGAATGAGGGACTGACTGATTGACACTGACTGGCTGACTGACTGACACTGACTGACTGACTGACTGACTGACTGACTGACAATGATTGACTGACTGACTGACTGGCTGATTGACTGACTGACTGGCTGAGTGAGTGACTGGCTGAGTGAGTGACTGATTGACCGATTGACTGGCTAACTGACTGACTGGCTAACTGACTGATTGAATGAATGAATGAGGGCCTAAATGAATTAATGAGAATGAATGACTGAACGAATGGATGTGAAAGCAAATGAATGAAAGAGAATGAATCAGTGTGGGACGAAATGAATGAGAATGAATGAATAGATAGACGGATGAGGAACTAAATGAATGAGAATGAATGAATGAATGAAGTTGATGGGTGACTCGGTATTTGTAGGAGAAAGAGAGAGAGAGAGAGAGAGAGAACCAGGTCACATGGACATAAAAGAGTACTAAAAAAATGTTATCTGAAAACTTAGTAGTATGGTTGCTATTTTATTTTACTACGAATTACGGTACTGTAGTTACGTCACACATAAAGGCACGTCAGAAGTTATCATCCACGTGTTACTGATTATGTTCATATTCTTATTCTTAATCTTATTCGATGCATATCTAGTTCGAAATTTCCCTTTCACTGACACTGGTAGAAGAGACAGCCAGTTTCCTGATAATTAGACACCTGTAATGTGGTGTATGGATTATTTTTTATATATTTTGTTTTTCCTTCCTCTGTTTATCGTCTGTTAAAAAAAAACCATGACACTTCATCAAACTCCGCCACACATTTAAAAACTTCATCAAACTCCGCCCCACAAATGTGTCTTTGGCTAATGACTTTTTTTTTTTTTTAAGTTCTAAGAAATCGTCTTGGAATGCCTTCAAGTTTGTTCTGTTTGCCAAGATTAACGGGAGGAGGATTTATGACATATTTTGCGCATGGGATCTCATAATGAAGTTCTTTCTCTCCTAAATCCAAAAACGCCCAAGATTATTTGATGACCCCCGAAAATGCTTCCTGGACCCTAGTTGGAAACCACTGAGCTACCTAGAGACAGATAGGCAGATTAACGATGCAGTAAAGTGGCATTCATTCCTACATAAAGATCACACGATGACCATAATAAACCATAGCTGTCTTGATATGGTGCGGGCCAACTAATAGAAAAATATATACTGAGAGACAGACAGACGGACACAGACAGAAATGATATGGTAAAGGGCATTCAGTTTTAAATATAAGGTAAGCTAAAGGTCTCGATCAAATAATGACGTAATTTTTAAAATGTTACTCAAAAATGTTTATTGAAATATGAAAAGATTCAGGTAATGTTTAAAAATTCTTAATGGCACAATATAATACCTCGCCTGATTACATGAGATTCTGTTATCAGGGCCTACTGCATATATATATATATATATATATATATATATATATATATATATATATATATATATATATATATATATATATATATATATATATAGTATAAAATATATCGTATATATTATATTCACATATTCTTGTGAAGCGTAGTCGTTCCAAAACTTTGCTAAATTCTCTTATATAAATAAAGTTATAAAAGAATAAGTAAATGAATGGATATATAAATGCAGTGGCAGATGGAAAAGGAAGAGAGGGGAGAAAGAAAGAGAGAGAGGCAAGCCAGAGGTGTAGAAAGGATAGTAATGGAGGGGAAAGAGAGGAGAAAGAGAGAAAGAGAAAAATGAAGAGAGAGGAAATGGAGAGAAGGGGAGTAAATTGAGAAGGGACCTTTATATATATATATATATATATATATATATATATATATATATATATATATATATATATATATATATATATATATAAAGATAGAAAGACAGATATAGATATAGATACAGATAGATAGATAGATAAATAGATAGATACATACATAGAGAGAGAGAGAGAAGGGGGGGGGAAGGGACTAGAGAAGGGAAGGCAGGCCAGAAGTGAGCAGGAGAGAGTAGGCGAGGATTAAAACTGGTGAATTATGCATAGACTTGATAAGGGTGAGTTGAAGCAGATGATGGGTGAGGCTTGGTGTGTGTGTGTGTGTGTGTGTGTGTGTGTGTGTGTGTGTGTGTGTGTGTGTGTGAGAGAGAGAGAGAGAGAGAGGGAGAGAGAGATGTTGGGTGAGGCTTGGTGCGTGTAACAGGGAGACAGAGAGAGAGAGAGAAAGAGAGAGAGAGGAGAGAGAGAGAGAGAGAGGAGAGAGAGAGAGAGAGAGAGGAGAGAGAGAGAGAGAGAGAGAGAGTATTAAAGTAGAGAGAGTGAGAGAGAGCCACATTGCCCACCCAACACAACCCACCTAGCTCTTAACAAGACCCTTTAGTACTACAGGTAATAGCAAGGTACTCTGTGGTGATGATGATGATGATGATGATGATGATGATGATGATGATGATGATGATGATGATAATGATGATGATAATGATGTGAGGAATGATGACAGTGTCTGGGATGATGATGATGATGATAATGAATGATGATGATGATGATATGATAATAATGATGATGATGATGTAATGAATGATAACAGTGTCTGGGATAATAATGATAATAATAATAATGATAAAAAAATAATAATAATAATAATACTGTAATAATAATTAATAATAAGAATCATTATCATCATCATCATCATAATATTGTGATGAATAACAGTAGCAAAAAAGATAAAAAAATACTAGTAATAATAATAATAATAATAATAAAAGAGTTAAGGGAAGGGGCTGATCTAACCTTAAATAGCACTACTGTACTGATAATTCCCTACTTCAAGGAGATTCCACACCATCAGCTGAAGACAAGACGACCAGACGCTCTTACCTACATACACGCTTACTCTCCGTCCCTCTCCTTACCTGAAGTGGGGCCAGACTGGGAGGAAGCTGCTTTGCCTTCTCAGTATCCCATTCATTACTTTAAACGATTTCCAAACTCCATAAAGTCACCTAATGTTAGTCAGAAGAGAGTAAATAAAGATATAACTGTAGTGGATGAGTAACTAGAGATGATTCTTAACCCCTTGATCGTGAAAAATAGCGTCTTATACTTAAAATTATCCTCTAATGGCATTCAGAATAAAATTAAGCTGATGCCATGGTACTGAAAGGGACAAGTTATCCAAATGTGGGTATGCTACATCTTCCCCACTTAACCAATAATTCATAATACTAATCCGTCTATCTCTCTGTTGTCAAACGCCTTATTCCCGTATGGGGTGGCCACAAACAAATCATCTCCATGTCGCCCCGTCCCCCGCCATTTCACTGCCCTCCCCCCAGCTCACACCTCCCTCTCTCATATCACATACTTCGTCCACCTAACAACACACGATTACAGTCATGCAAGCCTCAGTGTTAAGTACTTAAAATCCTATAGGTGAAAAATATGCTTTGAAAAATATTGAGGCTTAAAATTTATTTGTGGAAACCCTAGAAGAAAAAATAAATACGTAACTAAAAATGTTCCTTAATCATTCTGACTGGCATTAAAACTGGCACTTGTGTGATTAATATTTCCATGTATACGGTACATATTTTTAGACGCTGTTTAATAAAGGGAAAAAAAAGAGAGTGGCCGTATTTTCTAGTTGTGATACAGAAATTATTATACTCACTTTACTGGTGCAGTGATGGCTGAGATGCTGACCCTCGCACGAGTGATGCTTTGCCTGTG
>NC_137030.1:5036903-5046903 GCF_032717465.1 Coenobita brevimanus | reverse complement strand
GATACGTCTAACCTCTTCACTTCGATCTCTACTACGCAATAAATAAACAAATAAATAAATAAATAAAATCGTCATGAGCAAGAATAGAACAAATGACGTTATGGGATTGATGGGGGTAATTATATGGAAATCTATTGCAGTATATCTATTTGGTAAACACACACACACACACACACACACACACACACACACACGATTGATGGGTAAATCAATGCATAGCTATTATATCTAGTTGGCACACACACACACACACACACACACACACACACACACACACACACACACACACACACACACACACACACACACACACACACACACACACACCTTAGCAGAACCCCTCACTATAAAACATTTCTTATAGAAGTGAAAATATTCAATTGGTAGAAAATAAAGGATATTAGCCTATATATGGCGTCATGGAAAGTATGTAACATTTATCACAGCATACTTTATTATCATCATTATTATTATTATTATTATTAATTATTATTATTATTATTATTATTATTATTATCATCACTTTTTATTGGAGATAATTCCCGTAAATGCTGGTATAAATAAGGCAAAAATTTAGCTGTAACCGAGATATATAAAAATACTGCGCATTGTAAAAAAAAAAAAAAAAATCCATGTGTTTTTGTGGTTATAAAAATTTATATAATGATAAATCAATAATGCCACAGTACCCCCTCTGGGTGTAGTAGGGTCCCAGGGCTAGGCTGTGTAGTTCAGTGTATATAAGGGTAGATGAGCAGCTTATTTCCCTTGAGGCATTATCGAAATCTTAAAAATTCTAATCATCATCATCATCATCATCATCACTACCACCACCACCACCACCACCAATCTCTTTCTCCATCTATATTAATGAATGGATGAATAAAAATAATGCATAAAGTGGAAAAAAAAAATCCACACGTGTTTTTGTGTTCATGTAAAAAGTCAAATGATACGTCAGAGGGAAAATCAAGAATGGAAAATGGGCGTAGCTTATTCCATGACGTCACTGCCTGGCCTGAATGGAGCGAACGTTCTGATTGGTCGAGAGGGGAGAGGGGGCGTGGCTTAATCCTCTGGCTGCGGCATACCTCTGTCTATCTGTCTATTTGCTTGTCTATCTATTTGTCTATCTACGTGTCTGTCTGTGCATCTGTCTATCTATATATGTCTGTTTATCTAATGTTTGTCTACCTACCTATCTATCTATATGTATCTATTTATCCATTTATCTGTCAGTCTATCTATTAATCAGTCTATTCAACACCCACTTAGCATTATATTTCGATAAAGTGGAACGACTATCTATCTATCTATCTTCTATCTATGTCCATCTATCTATCATCACCCACACACCAACTTCAGGACAATTTAACTCAATAGAAACGCAAGGACACCAAAAATATAAACAAACTATGGGATTTTTGGGGGGTTGAGAATTAAAAAAATATATTTGATTCATTTATGCATTTGGCTGAGAGAGAAAAAAAAAAGATGAGCATTTGATATCAATATAAGATAGACGATTTTTTTCAACTCAAAAAAATCGCCAGGGAGAGAGGGTTATGGGGTTGGGAGGGTTTGGGGGTGGAGGAGGAGAGGGGGAGGGGTTGAGGAGGAGAAGAGGAGGGGGAGAGGGGGACAGGAAGTGGGGGAGGGAGAGGGGAGGAGGAGGAGGGGGTTGGTTAAAGAGCTTGGACGCTTTGCGGGAGAGAGAGAGAGAGAGAGAGAGAGAGAGAGAGAAGCATGGATAGATACATGTAAAGATAGAAAAGCTTAATAAAGAGAAATATATACACCGTAGATAGACAAGCAGGTAAATATTCAGACAGACAGAACGATAGGTAGATAGGTACATAGATAGGTAGATGGTGAAACAGGTAGATAAATACGGATAGACAGATAGATAGATAAATAGACAGACATAAATAGATAAATACTGATAGGCAGACGAATAGGTAGGTAGGCAAACACGTAAACAGGCACATAAATATAGGAGGAATGTACAGATAAAAGATATAGAATAATTGAAAACTTTAACGCCTGTAATAACAATAAATAATGATAATAGAATCAACTGGAGGTAAAAATATGAAAACATTCTGGTGAACGATACTTTGTGGAAACTGGACAGGGTGAGAGGAATTGAATAGATAGATAGACAGATAGATACAGATGGAGAGATAGATAGACATTAGATAATACAGGTAGGTAGGTAAGTAGGGAGGTAGGTGGTAGGTAGGGCGATCAGGTGTAGGTAGGTAAACATACAGGCTAAAACATGTCTCATAGATAGATGATATATAGATAGATAAGTAGTGATAGATATACATGATGAGAGAGAGAGAGAGAGAGAGAGAGAGAGAGAGCTGCAACACCACAGCAACACTCCGACAGACTCCCTCTCTTTGTGATCCTCTTTCCGACCGTGGCGTCCTTGTGCTCGATACAAGGCCTCCCTCATTATGCTCCTTCAGAGGGTCACACACACACACACACACACACACACACACACACACACACACACACATACACACATAATGCTCAGTCTTGGACCTCCCTCATTATGCTCCTTCAGAGTGTCACACACACACACACACACACACACACACACACACACACACACACACACACACACACACACACACACATACACACATAATGCTCAGTCTTGGACCTCCCTCATTATGCTCCTTCAGAGGGTCACACACACACACACACACACACACACACACACACACACACACACACACACACACACACACACACACACACATAGTGCTCTGTCTTGGGCCTCCCTCATTATGCTCCTTCAGAGGGTCACACACACACACACACACACACACACACACACATACACACATAATGCTCAGTCTTGGACCTCCCTCATTATGTTCCTTCAGAGGGTCACACACACACACACACACACACACACACACACACACACACACACACACACACTCATAATGCTCAGTCTTGGGCCTCCCTCATTATGCTCCTTCAGAGGGTCTCACACACACACACACACACACACACACACACACACACACACACACACACTCATAGTGCTCAGTCTTGGGCCTCCCTCATTATGCTCCTTCAGAGGGTCACACACACACACACACACACACACACACACACACACACACACACACACACACACACTCATAATGCTCAGTCTTGGGCCTCCCTCATTATGCTCCTTCAGAGGGTCACACACACACACACACACACACACACACACACACACACACACACACACACTTATAATGCTCAGTCTTGGGCCCCATCACGCAATAATACTCAATAAGGGGCCCCATCACGCAATAATACTCACTAAGGGGCCCCATCACGCAATAATACTCACTAAGGGGCCCCATCACGCAATAATACTCAATAAGGGGCCCCATCACGCAATAATACTCACTAAGGGGCCCCATCACGCAATAATACTCAATAAGGGGCCCCATCACGCAATAATACTCACTAAGGGGCCCCATCACGCAATAATACTCACTAAGGGGGCCCATCACGCAATAATACTCAATAAGGGGCCCCATCACGCAATAATACTCAGTACGGGGCCCTGTCACTATAAAGCTCATTCAGGGAGTCCTAGAGGGTCGTATCACTTTTATAATGCTCAGCTCCATCACTTAATAAAGCTCAACAGAGGGGCATATCAATTTATAAATGCTCATTCAGGGGACTGTCGCTTTTATAATGCATAGTCACGGGCCCTATATGACAAGAATGCATAGTAAGGGGCCCCATTGTTTTGTTATGCTCATTCAAGGGCTTCTAACACTTAATTTTGCTGAATTATGGCCGTATTTAAGTCAGCTATGCTCAATAAAGTCACTAGAGAACTTTATTATGCTCGATCAAGGGCTCCCACACTCTCATAATGCTCAGTCATGGGTCCCATCACTCAGTAACGCTCAGTAAAGGGCCTAACCTCTGAGATAAGTCTAAAGAGGGCCGTATCGCTGTAATGCTCAATCAAGGGCTCCCACACCTTCATAATGCATAGTCAGGGGCTCCATCACACATTATCAACGACGCTTTCTCACAGTCTCGGCGGTTAAGAAAGCTCCCTAACACTTTTTCCTTACATACTTATTTTTGGGTACAGCTGGCTAATATAATTTTGTGGGTGCAGCTGGTTAATGTCGTTGGGTACGTTATTTAGTGTGGTGATATTAGAACGACTCAAGTAGCACAAAAGAGGACGGTTAGGTGTAGAAAGTAAAATAAATCACCAAGGAAGTGGTGTTAGGGAGCTTCCTTAACCGCCGAGAATACGGACCTAAGTCCTATAGTCCATCCAGCTTTACTTGGCGTGATTTTCTTCCTTTTGCAGCTTTTATGCTATTACTCAAAGGCAAAATTCAACACAAGCTCTATACCATATCCGCAGCATTGTGACTAGCACCATATTCTAGTGCTGATCTCTTAAACAGTTCAGTATTCAAGATGAGATGACAGATTTACAACTACCTAATTTGAGCAGAGTAAAGTTTTAGTAATCCTCCTTCACGGGCCCAGCCTTAATAATGTTCAGTACGGGTCGTAATAATGTTCAGTACGGAACTCCATCACAATTTACGTCCTAAAACGGATTCTTTCCCGTTAATGCCCAATAAGGACCTCTAACAAGCAAGTATGCTCAGCTCAGGGCCAGCACATCGCAATTATGCTTATTCAGGGGCCTCGTCACAATAATGCACAATAAGGGGCCCTTACACGCAAGTATGCTCAGTTCAGGGTTCCCTTATCATAATAATGCTTTGTCAGGGGCCCATTATCACAATAATGCACAATAAGGGGCCCTAATCTGCAAGTATGCTCAATTCAGGGCCCCAAACCGCAGTAATGCTTAATCAGGGGCACCATCGTAATAATGCACAAAAGGGACCCCCATGTATGCACAGTTCAGGGCCCGCACATGGCAATAATGCTGTTAGGGTCTTCATCACAGTAATGCATAATATGGGGGATCAACACGCAAGTATGCTCAGTTCAGGGCCGGCACACCGTAATTATGCATAGTCAGGGGCCTCATTACAATCACGGGCTGGATCTTTCTATAATGGAGTCACTCATCAATCTATAATCTTCATGCAGTGGGTAGATGGACAGATAGATAGATACGAGTAGATGGACAGACAAACAGATAGACAGGCAGACAGACAGACAGATGGCTATATAGATAGATACAGAGATAGGCTTTATATGGGGCTCTACCAATCAGTAATAAAGTCAGGGGCCATTTCGTTCAGGTCAATAAGGGAGCGATGACCCAAATAACGCTCAGTAAGGGGCCCCATAGAAACATAGGCTCGGTTAGGGGCCCGTGGTTGTTGTTGTTGTTGTTGTTGTTGCTATTGTTGTTGATGTTATTGATGTTGCTGTTGTGGCCCTAAGCATATCTGAAACGTGAACCCCGTGGACTGCAGGCTTAAGTTTCCTTCTGCAGTTCACCACCCACTTTTCGATGGATTAGGTGGATAAGGGCAGTGGATCCGCCTGCTTATATCGGTGCCACCACGTGAAGGCGTCCCTCTCCACCACCAGGGTCCCGGTGGTGGGTATAAACGGGTTATAATCAAGATCGTGGTTAAATTGCCTTACTGCCTACTAACGAGGTGATTAAAGGAGAGGGGTTGTTGTATGAGAGAGAGAGAGAGAGAGAGAGAGACTGTGTGTGTGTGTGTGTGTGTGTGTGTGTGTGTGTGTGTGTGTGTGTGTGTGTGTGTGTGTGTGTGTGTGTGTGTGTGTCCTTTTTCTACGCGTGATATTGACAAAACATATCTCTCTCCTTCAAATGTCAATAGAGCCAATGGTCAATAATCTACCTAGGGGTGAGAGAGAGAGAGAGAGAGAGAGAGAGAGAGAGAGAGAGAGAGAGAGAGAGAGAGAGAGAGAGAGAGAGAAGTAATGATAAGTGATGGACGGGCACTAAAAATAAACAGATAAAGAGATAATAAACAAACAGATGAAGATACATAGATAAGTAGATAAAAAGGAAAAACTCTCTCTCTCTCTCTCTCTCTCTCTCTCTCTCTCTCTCTCTCTCTCTCCCTAACCTGCCACACAGTAAACACATCTCATAATTCCTCGAGCTATCTCAAAAACCTTCGTCACATTTTTTCCTGAATTTTTTGTTAATTAAAGAGAGTAGGACGAAAACAAGTGGAATTTTGAACTTCTTTACTAACATGTGATTTTCTTTATTTTTTCGTCTGTGTCCTTCTGAGAGTTGTACTTTGAAGTTTTCTGTGAATATCATACTCTCTCTCTCTCTCTCTCTCTCCAGCTTTTATGCTCTCGTAATGTCTTCATCTTTTATTTTGTCTGTTTCTCTCTCTCTCTCTCTCTCTCTCTCTCTCTCTCTCTCTCTCTCTCTCTCTCTCTCTCTCTCTCTCTCTCTCTCTCTCTCTCTCCATCTTTTATGCTCTCGTAATGTCTTCATCTTTTATTCTGTCTGTCTCTCTCGTTTTTACCTTTTACCGTCTGTCTACCACTGTCTGTCACACACACACACACACACACACACACACACACACACACACACACACACACAGATTTGCCCTTTTTTCTTTCCTCCCTGACCCAATCTCTCAGAATCTTTTATGAGATGAGAGAAAGTGATGAAAATGGAGAGAATGAGAGAGAGAACATTAGCAGATGGATCACTCCTCTCTCTCTCTCTCTCTCCATATCTTCTTCCTTTTTCCTTACTTCCCTCACTTTTTCCGTTCGTCTCTCCCCTTCTCCTTTCCTCCCTTCCTCTTCCCATTTTCACTTTTTTCTAGCTTCTTCCTTGTATTCCTTCTTCACTCTTTCCTCTGTGCTTTCCTCCCTTCTCTTTCCTCCATCTCTTTCCTTCTCTTCCCTCCTTTCTGTTTCCCTTCCTTTCTCCTTCCTTCCTTCCACTCACATCCTTTCCATATTTCTCCTTCCCTTCCTTCTTTCTTCCTTTCCTTTCTTCTCTCCCTTCCTGCCTCCTCTCTTTCCCTCCCTCTCTTCCTCTTTTCCTTCTTTTTCTCTCCTCTCCTCCCTCTCTCCGTTCTTCACGCCCTGTCGCTCTTCCTCTCTCACTCGCTTCTTCCATCCCTCCGTCCTTCCTTCTTCTCTCCTTCTTTCTTTCTCACTGATTTTCTTCCTTCTTCCTTCCCTTTTTCCTTCTTCTCATCCTTCCAGCTTTCTTTCTTTCCATACTGCTTACCTGTTTTCCTTCATTCATTCTTTCCTTCCATCATTCCATCCCTTCTTTCTTCCATTCATCCATCCATCTATCCAGCCATCCACCCATCCATCCTTCCTTCCTTCCTGCTTTCTTCCTTTCCATCTTGCTTACTTATTTTCTTTCCTTCCATCCTTCCATTCGTCTTTTCTCCCTCTTCTTCCTCTTAGTTTAGCTCCATTCATCGCCTCACATTCATTTTCTACTTATCTCACTGACCTCTTCACTTCCTCCTTCATTCTTTTCCTCCTACCATCTTTCCTTCACTCTTTCCTTCTTCTCTCCTTCCTTTGTCTCTCTCCTTCCTTCCTTCCTTCTATCTTTCACTCTTTCCTTCCCTTCTTCCACCTTCAATCCTTCCTCAATTTGTCTCTCCCTTTTAACGTCTTTCCTTCCTTTCTTCCTTCTTTCCCTCCCTCCTTCCTACTTTTCTTCCCTCCTTCTTCTTTATTTCCTTCATTCCTTCTTCCTTCTCTGCTTCCCATATTTCTTCCCTCCTTCCTTCTTTCCTTCCCTCCCTCCTTCCTTCCTTCCCTCCTTCCTTCTCTCCCTAAAAGGTAAAACTCCTCCTGCTTCCATTTTTCCTCTGATGCGAAGGACTGATCAACTGAGAGCCTCCCCCCACCCCCACCCTCTCTCTCTCTCTCTCTCTCTCTCTCTCTCACACACACACACACACACGCACACACACACACACACCACACCTTTTTCTTACCCTCTCTCTTCGTTCTTTACGTCTATATCATTACGTCTCTGTTTTACTCTTCGCCTCACTGTTTTGTCTGTGTGTCTGTCTGTCTGTACTTGTTTCTAGAGAGACACCCATCCATCCACCTACCTATCTATCTATCTATGTATCTGCTTATCTATCTATCTATCTATGTCTATCTGTATCTGCTTATCTATCTATCTATCTATGTCTATCTGTATCTGCTAATCTATCTATCTATCTATGTCTGTGTATCTGCCTCTCTATCTATCTATCTATCTATCTATGTCTATCTATGTATCTGCTTATCTATCTATCAATCTATCTATGTCTATCTATGAATCTGCTTATCTATCTATTAATCTATCTATATCTATCTATGTATCTGCTTATCTATCTATCTATCTATCTATCTATGAATCTGCTTATCTGTCCATCTATTAACCTATATATCTATGTATCTACTTATCCATCTATCTATCTACCTACAGTATATCTATCTATGAGTCTGCTTATCTCTCTATCTGCCTGTCTCTATGTATGTTTATCTATCTATCTATCTATCTATCTATCCATCTATCTATGTCTATGTATCTGTTTATCTATTTATCTATTTATTTGTCTGTTACTTTTCATGATTCTCTATTCCCACTCCTGTGTTTATTTTCTAACATATTGTGCTTTTTATGTGTTAGTATATCACTCTCTCTCTCTCTCTCTCACTTCTAATGTAATCTTTCACTAAGGGCAGGATTTATGGGGAAAGAGGAGGGGAGGAAGGAGGGAGGGAGGAAAGGAGGGAGGGAGGGAAGTTAGGGAGGGAGAGGGACAGGAGGGAGGGGAGGAGGGCGAGGGAGAGAAGGTAAAGAATGGAAAAGAGGAGAGGAGAGGAGAGGAAAGGAGAGGAGGGGAGGGGAGGGGAGAGGAAGGAAATGGAGGAGAGAGTAGAGGAACGGAGGGGAGGGGACGGGAGGGGAGGGGAGAGGAGAGCAGAGGAGGAGAGAAGAGAGGAGAAGAGAAGAAAAGAGAAACATGGAGAGGAGAGCAAATGGGTGGAAAGGACGGAAGAGAAGAGATTGAAGACCAGAAGACGAGAGATGAAGAGAAGAGAAGGAGGTAAGAAAGGGAGAGGAAACGTGGGGAAAGTGGAAAAGAGTAGAGAGGTGAGGAAAAATGAAGAGAGGAGTAGAGAGGCGAGGTAAAGAGAGAAGAGAAATATAGTGAGGTGAAGAAAAGAGAGAAGGGAAGAGTAGAGAGGTGAGGAAAAGAAAGAGGAGAAGAGTAGAGAGGTTAGGAAATGAGAGAAGAGAAGGGCAGAAAGGTGAAGAAAAGAGGGAAGAGTAAGAGACGAGGAAAACAGAGAAAAGAGGGATGAGGAAAGAGAGAAGAGTGGAGTAGAGAGGTGAGGAAAAGAGAGAGGAGAAGAGTAGAGAGGTGAGGAAAAGAGAAGAGTAGAGAGGTGAGGAAAAGAGAAAAGAGAAGAGTAGAGAGGTAAGGAAAAGAGAGAAGAAGAGTAGAGAGGTGAGGAAAAGAGAAAAGAGAAGAGTAGAGAGGTGAGGAAAAGAGAGAAGAGAAGAGTAGAGAGGTGAGGAAAAGAGAGAAGAGTAGAGAGGTGAGGAAAAGAGAGAAGAGTAGATAGGTGAGGAAGAGAGAAGAAGAGTAGTGAGGAGAGGAAACGAGAGAAGAGATGACTTTAAAAAAATTACTAATGAATAAAGGAGAAGAGAAGAAAGCAGAGAAGAGAGGGAGATAAGAAACATGAGAAAGAGAAAGTGAAAATAAAACAGAACAGGAGAGAAGAGGTAGTGAGAGAAGAGAAGAAAGGAGAGAAGAGGAGGAGGAGAGGAAAGGAGAGACCAGAAGACATTATGAGAAGAAAGGGAAGAAAAAAGAGGAGTGATCAGAGGAAAAAGAGAGGAGGACAAGAAACAGAGGTGAAGAAGAGAAGAGAGTGAGGGGAAAGGTGAAGAGAATAATTACGAGTAAATATATGGAGAGAGAGAGAGAGAGAGAGATGAAGGAGGGAAATGAGGAAAAAAAGA
>NC_137030.1:5031903-5034403 GCF_032717465.1 Coenobita brevimanus | reverse complement strand
TTGGGGGAAGGAAGGAAGATAGGATGGATTTGGGGAAGGAAGGAAGAGAGGATGGATTGGGGAAGGAAGGAAGATAGGATGGATTGGGGGAAGGAAGAGAGGATGGACTGGGGGAAGGAAGGAAGATAGGATGGATTTGGGGAAGGAAGGAAGATAGGATGGATTTGGTGAAGGAAGGAAGATAGGATGGATTGGGGGAAGGAAGGAAGATAGGATGGATTGGGGAAGGAAGGAAGATAGGATGGATTTGGGGAAGGAAGGAAGATAGGATGGATTGGGGGAAGGAAGGAAGATAGGATGGATTTGGGGAAGGAAGGAAGAGAGGATGGATTGGGGAAGGAAGGAAGATAGGATGGATTGGGGGAAGGAAGAGAGGATGGACTGGGGGAAGGAAGGAAGATAGGATGGAATTGGGGAAGGAAGGAAGATAGGATGGATTGGGGGAAGGAAGGAAGATAGGATGGATTGGGGGAAGGAAGGAAGATAGGATGGATTGGGGAAGGAAGGAAGATAGGATGGATTTGGGGAAGGAAGGAAGATAGGATGGATTTGGGGAAGGAAGGAAGATAGGATGGATTTGGGGAAGGAAGGAAGATAGGATGGATTTGGGGAAGGAAGGAAGATAGGATGGATTGGGGAAGGAAGGAAGATAGGATGGATTTGGGGAAAGAAGGAAGATAGGATGGATTGGGGGAAGGAAGGAAGATAGGATGGATTGGGGGAAGGAAGGAAGATAGGATGGATTGGGGAAGGAAGGAAGATAGGATGGATATGGGGAAGGAAGGAAGATAGGATGGATTGGGGGAAGGAAGGAAGATAGGATGGATTGGGGAAGGAGGGAAGATAGGATGGATTGGGGGAAGGATGGAAGATAGGATGGATTGGGGGAAGGAAGGAAGATAGGATGGATTGGGGATGGAAGGAGGATGGGATGGACTGGGGGAAGGAAGGAAGATAGGATGGATTGGAGGAATGAAGGAAGACAGTATGGATTTGGTTAAGGAAGGAGGGTAGGAGGGAAGGAAGGACTGAAGGAGGGAAAGATTAAAGGAAGGGAGGAAGGAAGGAAGACGAAGGAGGAAGGAAGGAACAGAGGAAAGATGGTATGAGCGAAGGAGGAAGGAAGGAAGAATGAAATGAAGGAGGGAAAGAAAGGAAGGAAGGAAAGGCGGAAAAAAGGAAGCAAGGGAAGACGAAATAGAAGACAGAAGGAAGCAAAGGAGAAAAGAAGGAATGAGGGAAAGGAGGAAGGAAGGAAAGACTGAAGGGAGGGAGGACGGAAGGAAAGGATAGATGGAAGGATGGATCGAAGAAAGGAAAGAAGGAGAGATGGAAGGAAGCACTGAAGAAAGGAAAGAAGGGATGATGGAAGGAAGGATTGATGGGTGGATGGATGGATAAAATGGATGGTAGGAAGGATAGGTGAGGAGATGGATGGAGAGGTGGATGGAGAGGTGGATGGAGAAATGGATGATAGGAAAGACAGATGGAGACGTGGATGGAAGGAAGGATAGATGGGGAGATGGGTGGATGGAGAAATGAATGTTAGGAAGGACAGGTGGATGGGTGGGTGAGTGGCTGGCTGGATGGATGGATGGACCGAAGGAAAAAAAGGAAGGAAAGACAAACATAAGGAAGGAAATATAGAAGGAAGGAAGGATATGAAAAATTATGGAAGGTAAGAAAGTAGGAAGCAGGACAAAAGGTGTGATAATAATAAAAATAATAAAATAATAATAAAAATAAAATAATAATAATAATAATAATAATAATAACTGTCACTAATTAACCAACAAGGAATACTTACAGTCCTCGTCCAACAAAAAATTTCACATAAGTACTAAACTGTTACTTATAATTCTACACATAATAGCACTTTTCCCATTAAACCCCTTCAGACTGAGGACTCTTTATTTCTTTTTATTCTCTACCTTTTGACAATTTTTTTCAGCATAATCCCATTAAAAAAATTAATCTTTCGTAATATACATAGTTTGTCATGACTGTCCTTTTTATTAAGTGGGGGGGTTCCATGTGTAATATTAATACGTCTTACCTAATATTAATAAAGCCACCTAAACACGAGATTAATCCTGCGCACACAAACACACACACACACACACACGATCACAAATGCAGAAGAACAGATAAACAAAGTCGAACATTTAAACACACACACACACACACACACACACACACACACACACACACACACACACACACACACACACATGTATGATCACAAATACAAAGAAGAAATAAACAAAGTCAAACATTTAAACACACACACACACACACACACACACACACACACACACACACACACACACACACACACACACACACACACA
The DNA here is from genome assembly GCF_032717465.1 of Coenobita brevimanus. Classification (NCBI taxonomy): domain Eukaryota; kingdom Metazoa; phylum Arthropoda; class Malacostraca; order Decapoda; family Coenobitidae; genus Coenobita; species Coenobita brevimanus. The sequence goes on along the minus strand of NC_137030.1, from coordinate 5,032,052 downwards.
CACACACACACACACACACACACACACACACACACACACACACACACACACACACACACACACACACACACACACACACACACACACACGCACAAAGAGAAAGAGTGAGAGAGAGAGAGAGAGAGAGAGAGAGAGAGAGAGAGAGAGAG
>NC_137030.1:5021903-5024403 GCF_032717465.1 Coenobita brevimanus | reverse complement strand
AGGAATAAATAAGCAAGAGAGAAAGCAATAAGGCAGTAAGAAAAAAAGCAGAAGGAAGGCGAGTAAGCAATAAAGGGCAGGTAAGGAGGATGTGATACTCAGAACATACACGATAAACAAAATAAGCAAAAGACGAGAAAAACTTGATCAAATACCCAATACTTAAGGAATAGGGGTAGATAAGCAAATAAGCAAGAGGCAGGCAATGTAAACAAATGGCGATGAGAATAAGGAAATAAGATAATAAGACGCAAATAATTGAGGTAGACAGAGGAGTAAACAAAGAAAGATTAAACAAATAAAAATAAGCAAATAAAATAAACGAAAGACAACTTAAAGATAATACAAAACAATGAGTAAACAATGAAGCAAACAATTAAACAAGTGAACAGTCATATATAGTTACGAAACGATTAGGAAATAAACATAAGTAAGCAAATAAAGTAGATAAAAAAAAATAGGTAAACACTAACATAAACAAATAAAAATAAAGAACATATAAACAAGAGTAAACAAGTATGCAAATATGTAAACAAGGAAACAAAGAACGGTTGGTTTTGGGCAGGTTCACGACATACAGTCTTTGTTGAGAGAGAGAGAGAGAGAGAGAGAGAGAGAGAGAGAGAGAGAGAGAGAGAATGCATAGTTCAAAAGACGGATAAACAGATAAAGATACCCGGTACGTAAACAGATAGACAGACAGATAGATATATACAAATATCGAGAGAAGATAGATAGAGATAAGTAGATGCCGATAGATAGACAGGTAGACAGACAGATATAAATAGGCAGACAGACATAGATAGATAGATACTTCATTTACTCTCCTACCGTTCACTCAATCTCTGTATATTTTTCTATCTACCCATCTTTTCATCTATCTGTCTATCCATCACTCCAGCCATTCACTTATACATCTATCTATCCATCTACCTTTCTATCTATCACTCTAGACCTATTAATCTATTCATCTATCTACTATTTAAGCTATACATCTATCTGCCTATCTATCTACCTCTTCATCTATCCATCTGTCTATCTCTTAATTTATCCAACCATCTCATTACAAACCCCTGTCATCAACCATCTCTATAATATCCCCATCTATTTAACTCTCTCTCTCTCTCTCTCTCTCTCTCTCTCTCCAATCATTTCATTATAAATCCATCATCAACCATCACTATAATATCTCCATCTATTTAACTCTCTCTCTCTCTCTCTCTCAATGGCCTTTCACCAGACCAAGAGCCCCACCAATCAGAACACCGTATTTGCAGTGGGGCCGTCCAATCAGAAACTAGGATTGGAGATTCTGTTACGGGAGAGCTCTATCGGGTGAATGGATGGTTAGGGGGGCAATGAGGAAGTGGGAGTGGGTGTGTGGGTGGATAAGAGAGAGAGAGGGAGAGAGAGAGAATAGATAACACAGACTGAAAGGTAGGCAGACTGATAAATAAGCAGGTAGGCAGACAAAATAGATGGAAAGGCAGGTAGATAGACTGATTGATAAACAGGCAGACGGACAGACAGATGGACAGATTCATAGGCTGATACACCGGCAGAGAAAAAGATAAAGGAAAAGTAGTAGTGACAGTAGTAGCAGTAGTAGTAGTAGTAGTAGTGGCAATAGTAGTAGCAGTAGCAATAATAACAATAATAATAATAATAATAATAATAATAATGAAAACAATTACCCAACACCACCACACACACACACACACACACACACACACACACACACACACACAATCTTTATCAGTTATTTAGATATAAAAAAAAAAAGAGAAAGAAAATAACACAGCCACCAAAATGCCATTATTTTCAAATGTAAAAAAATGATCTAAACTCATTCCTACACTAATTAGTACCAGAATAATTAAAGAAAAAGGAGAGCAAGGAAAGATAGCTCACATGAATTACAATTAAAAAAAAAAAGAAACATGTTATCAATGCAATGTTAATTTTCAGAAGGAGAAATTAAAACAGACGGAGAAAAATGAGAGAGAGAGACTAAATAGAGATAAAAAAGATTGTTCTAATAAATTCAAGTGGGGGAAAGGGAAGGGAGTATAAAGAACACCGGTGATAAAGAAATAATTAGAGAAAGAGAGAGAGCTCAATTATATTAGTGAGAATATGAAGGCAAGACAAAGATTGATAAAATTAATGGGGGAGAGAGAGAGAGAGAGAGAGAGAGAAGGGTTTGGTAAAGATTGGCAGACAATCTCTTGTTTCTCACTCACTCTCTCTCTCTCTCTCTCTCTCTCTCACACACACACACACACACACACACACACCGTAACACTAATTGACACAAATCATTTATTTTATTTCATCGCAAAGCTGGAATCTCTCTCTCTCTCTCTCTCTCTCTCTCTCTCTCTCTCTCTCTCTATCTATCTATCTATCTACCCATCTATCTATCTATCTAACTCTCGTGTTAGGATAGGTTAATTTACGATTTTGAGATATTCAGAATTTGGCCTCTCTCTCTCTCTCT
>NC_137030.1:5006903-5019403 GCF_032717465.1 Coenobita brevimanus | reverse complement strand
AATGGAAGCGAGGAGGAGGAGGAGGAGGAGGAGGAGGAGGAGGAGGAGGAGGAGGAGGAGGAGGAGGAGGAGAACTACATGTAGAAGACCAAGTAGAGAAATACGAAGAAGTCGGAAAATAAGAAAAAAGGAAAAGATAAAATAAGGAAGTGAACTGAAGAGGCCAGGAAGGTGGCGAAGTACAGGTAAAAAAAAAAAAAGGAGGAGGATGGGGAGAGGAGACGAAGCAGGAAGAAGAAGAGGAAGAAGAAGAGGAAGGAGGAGGAGGAGGAGGAGGAGGAGAAGTAGAAGAAGAAGATGTATCATTCCTCTTAAGAATTCTTGGTTTCTGAGATCTGTACACTCTTGGCATATCTCCAGTCTCTCTCTCTCTCTCTCTCTCTCTCTCTCTCTCTCTCTCTCTCTTTCCAAATTATTGCACTTTTCATTCCTTTCTGTCCGACCTTTATATTTGTCTCTCTCTCTCTCTCTCTCTCTCTCTCTCTCTCTCTCTCTCTCTCTCTCTCTCTCTCTCTCTCTCTCTTTCCATTTTATTGTTCATTTCTCTTCATTCGTCTCTGTGCGATCTTTATATGTATAACTCTCTCTCTCTCTCTCTCTTTTTCTCTCTCACCTGATATCATTGGCAGCCTACCAACTCTCCATCTCTCTCTCTCTCTCTCTCTCTCTCGTATGCGTTTGTGACTACATACAGCCCACACACACACACACACACACACACACACACACACACACACACACACACACACACACAAAGGCTTCAGAAACTATGTAATCTGTTGTTTTTACCTGACGAAGATCCGCATACAGATTGGAAGGTATATTTGACTAGTAACCAAGGAGACTCACTGCTATCTCAAAACAAAGGCTCACAGAATTTCACGGAACCCCAACCCATTTCACAGTAGTCAGATCGGAGTTATGACTAGTAACCAAGGAGACTCATTCTTATCTCAAAATAGGTACACTGAATTTCACCTAACCACAACCCTTTTCACAGTATTCAGGCTGGAGAGCAACTTTGACTAGTAACCAAGGAGACTCATTCTTATCTCAAAACAAAGGCTTATTAAATTTCACCTAACCACAACCCTATTCACAGAAGTCATGCTGGAGAGCAACTTTGACTAGTAACCAAGGAGACTTATTGCCATCTCCAAAAAAGGCTCTTAGAAATTCACGAAACCAAAACCCCTAATCGCTGCAGCCATACTTGAGGGTAAATTTGACTAGTAACCAAGGAGACTCACTGCTACAAAGGCTCATTGAATCTCACGGAACCCCGACCTTTCTCACAGTAGTCCGATTGGAGGGTAAATATGACTAGTGACCAAGGAGATTCATCCTGGGAGTGGCTCAGTTCCGTCAGATGAAAAAAGACCACCTACAGCAGTTTGCATTTAACACCTGATTATTCTCTTACCTGTGTACCCTTCAGACCGAGCACAGTCTTTATTTATTTATTTTTTTGTTTATTTTTGTTACCGACTGACGATCTTCTTCAGCTTCAGAGAGAGAGAAGAGGGAGAGAGAGAGAGAGAGAGAGAGAGAGAGAGAGAGAGAGAGACTATTTAAGGCCGCTGCTGATCGATTCTGAGCGAAACTGCGAGGGTTGCTGTCTTGGGGAGAGAGAGAGAGAGAGAGAGAGAGAGAGAGAGAATGATGGGTAAGAAAAGGGAGATGGAAGTGAGAGAAAAAAATGGGAAATGTGAACGACAAAGAAAAATGAGAGAGAGAGAGAGAGAGAGAGAGAGAGAGAGAGAGAGAGAGAGAGAGAGAGAGAGAGAGAGAGAGAGAGAGAGAGAGAGAGAACGTAACGATTAACAGAGATATAAAATCGGACAAAGACAGACGCAGACAGACAGATAAAGACAGAGACAAAGTGAGTCGAAAGTACCACAGAAATTACCACAAAAAGAAAAGAGAAGGAGAAAGAGAGAAAGAGCAAGAGCGCGGGAGAAAGGAGATATGGGAAAATAAATATGAGAGAAAGAGAGAGAGAGTGAAATTGTAGTATGACAAATGGTGTGATTGTTCGCGGAAATTGGGGAGGGAGAGAGAGAGAGAGAGAGAGAGTAATGATGATGGAGGAAAGTAAGAGATAATAAAATGATGAGGGTATTGATAATTGCCCTTCAGATTTATGTGCCCCACCACAGTACGTTTCCACATAAACACGGGTTGTTAGAGAGAGAGAGAGAGAGAGAAAGAGAGAGAGAGAGAGAGAGTAATGATGATGGAGGAAAGTAACAAATAAAATGATAAAGGTATTGCTAATTGCCTTTCAAAATTACCTGTCCCATCATAGTAAACTTCCACATGAACACTGATTCTTAAAAACAACAGCAAATTTATAAGTCCTGTTAATCATCTATTTTCACCCGGAACGCCTTCGTCTTTTCCCCTCACGCACCGATGTACCCCAAGAACAATATACCCTCTGCAAAAAGCCGTCAGTCAAGAGATTTACCCACTAACATTCCCCTCAGCTCCCTCACCCCAACGTTTAATCTCTCAGCAGCATCTTATTCTGAGTACCCTTCATATTTACCACTTTTATGCATCGTTTGTTACGTACTCCCTGGGTTACTCTCTTTATATTATCCGGGAGGCGCCAGTAACTATTCTTAAATACTCTTCCTCTTACGTGGACTACAGCTGCAGTGACGATGAATTCAGATTTTTACTTGAACTGGTTAGGTGCGTATATACAGTGTTTAATGAAGAACTTGTTATTCATTATGTCTCTCCTTAAAACACACACACACACACACACACACACACTATCAGTTTTTATTTGCAACAGCCTACGACCCCTTACTCTGCCACTTTCCTTCTTTCCAAAGGCTAATCTTCACCTTCATAAGTCCTCCTTACACACTCCTCCGTCCAGGTAAGCTAGTAACTTAGATATCATTAACTACAGCTTAAGTTTCAACTTACTGCTCTTGCCCCTGCTCCCCTGTGCATAATTTAGTAGTATTTATAAGTACGTTATCCCTTTCACGTTTACTCTACCCTGTTTAACTTGGGCTAAAATTGCCGTCTCTCCATCTTGAATGCTGACTGGCAACAGTAGATTAACACTAGAATATGATGCTCGTCGCGAAGATGTGCAATGGAAAGGATGTAAAGCCACAGTATTATCATAATCTGCCATTGAGTTACGTAAAATGTACTACAAGAGGACGAAAATCTGGGTCAAGTTAAAGTGAAAGAAGTATACCTATGTCTCAGGCTTTCTTTTCACGTTCTAAGATACCGCAAGAGCAAACCACTCCATACAAAGCAGTCAGGAGATATGGTTACAGAATCTTCACCTCTTTAGTTTGTCAATAGGACCTTGCAGGAATCCATAATTACCACCCAGTTTGACCTAGTTCGTTAATGCATCAGTTTCAGATAAAAGTCTCCTCTCAGTCCTTAAGTAGCCGTTTATAAGTAGCCCATATTCTAAGTTGCAATTTAACTATCATATTCAAAACCTGTGCATCAATTTCCTGGTACTCCACGGCCTCTACCTCCACCTACAATTTCTCAGTCTTTTCCTTCAAGATGCCAAGGTACCTCCAGAACAAACTACTCCGTGCCAGGCGACGTTAGCCGAGAAATACGCCCACATAACCCGGTAACGAAGTGGCCCGCCCGCTATAACGAAAGAGGCGATTAGCGAACATCAGAGACCATGAATTTCGTTATATGCAAGGGTGTCGCCTGAAATGGGTCCGCTGTTTGGGGGAACCTCATACCGAACTCCGGGGACGAAATTTTGGCTGACGTTAATGTTTTGCGCGTTGTACTGGTGTGTTCGTGGTGTACAGAGACGCCTTCACGTGGTGGCACCGATGTAACTGAGTGACTCCTCTGCCCGGTTATACTGAAGTGGATCCGTTGTTTGAAGGAACCTCATATCGAACTCCAGTGTTGAAATTTTGGCTGGTGTCAATGTTTTGTGTTTTGTAGTGGTGTGTTGGTGGTGTAGAGGGACGCCTACACGTGGTGGCACTGATATAACTGAATGACTCCCTGCCCTGTAATACACATGTCCCTCTGCTCCCTCCACCCCCGGAAAGGAGGATTATGACAGCAGGATAAAGGAATGTTCAGCCTGCAGTCCACAAGGTTCACGTTTCATATGAACCAGGGGAAACAACGACGACGACGACGACGACGACGACGACGACAACAACAACAACAACAACTACTACTACTACTACTACTACTACTAGTACTACTTCTACTACTACTACTACTTCTACTACTACTACTACTACTACTACGGGGGAGGCGGTGGAAGTCGGTAGAGAGGTGGCCCGCAGACCAACCGGACCCAGGTTCAAATCCCCACTGGGGCAGGGAACAGTTTAAGGATTTGAATATCAGAGATATTACTGAGCTACTAGAAGACCCGCCGATATGTCGTAAAAATACCCCCGCTAATAACAATACAGCAGTCCTGTATGGGACAGCCCTAGCATGTATTCAATATGGACCGTGGGTGTTAGCGCCGAAGTAGTGACATGTAGAGGTGTAAGGTATGTAGGAGGACTACTGGGCCTTGGCAGCAGGCTGTGAAGCCTGTGCCCAGAGTCGGAAACATTAAAAAAATACTACTACTACTACTACTACTACAACCACTACTACTCCAATCACTACTACTGCTACTACAATTTAATAACAGTATTACGTGAATTTCTTTAACCTACAATACTGCAATCCTTCCCCCCGCCCCCGCCTCCATCCTCCGGGGCAAGCATGACATACAGGTCTCATTGTTCCGCGTAAACAAAACAACCTTGTATTTTCCGCTCTTTTTCGGACATTTTTCCAGAATTTTTCGTGCTGTGACCTTGATTATGTGCACGGGAACTGGACATTTTAGCCTGGTGGTGCTGTCTTGTATAAAAAAAAAAAAAAAATGAGAGAGAGAGAGAGAGAGAGAGAGAGAGAGAGAGAGAGAGAGAGAGAGAGAGAGAGAGAGAAGGTAATCTTGGGAGTATTTTTTTTTTTCATAATTTCTGAATCTGATAATATAGCTCCCAGTTTTTTTTTTTTTTTTTGGGGGGGGAGGCTTAGTTCTAGAGTTAGTTTTGTCATTATATTTTTTTTCTCCTTAACTTGGCCCAAATTTTCGTTTTGGGGTACTTTATTTTACGCATCTTGAATGGTGGATGAAAGGACAGTACTAAGGCTCTGTATCGTTTCCTTGGCACTTCTGTGTGACTAGCAATATATTCTAGTGTCAGTCTTTTCCTGCAACTTCATATTCAAAACAGACAGAAGGCAATTTTAGGCCAAGTTAGAGTGAAACGAGTATATTGTGCCAGATGGTAAAATGCTAAGTATATATGTGTTTAAATCTCTCTCTCTGTCTGTCTCTCTCTCTGATAATATTTCCCTTTCCTCTTCCCCCCCCCTCTCTCTCTCTCTCCCTCTCTTTCTGATAATATTTCCCTTTCCTCCCCCCCATCTCTCTCTCTCTCTCTCTCTCTCTCTGATAATATTTCCCTTTCCTCCCCCCCTTCGTTCTCTCTCTCTTTCTCTCTGAAAATATTTCCCTTTCCTCCTCTCTCTTCACCTCTCTCTCTCTCTCTCTCTCTCTCTGAAAATATTTCCCTTTCCTCCCCTCTCTTCACCTCTCTCTCTCTCTCTGAAAATATTTCCCTTTCCTCCCCTCTCTTCACCTCTCTCTCTCTCTCTCTGAAAATATTTCCCTTTCCTCCCCTCTCTTCATTCTCTCTCTCTCTCTCTCTCTCTCTCTCTCTCTCCCCAAAAACCAGAGTAAGTGAAATATGGATAAAAACACCGTAGACTTCCTATGACTAAGCTCGGAGCGCGGACAGAGGCAATGTATATAAATCTCTACATTAACACCCTCATCCCCAACACGCACATTTTCTTCCTTTCGTTCGTTTTCTGCCTGCCTGTCTGTCTATCTATCTGTCTAACACGCGAGACTAACTTCAAGGTGGGGACAATGTTATTATATATAACCACTTCAGTATCATACAATCACACAATCCCTCCTTCCCTCCTCTCCTCTCCCCCCTCCTCTCTCTCTCTCTCTCTCTCTCTCTCTCTCTCTCTCTCTCTCTCTCTCTCTCTCTCTCATGCATATAAAACCAGAGTAAGTGAAACATGGGTAGCAAAATCCTAAGACTTTCTCGGCTGATAGAACTAACCCCTAACATTACACCGTCAAGACCCGGACGAGACGGAGACGAAGAGGACAGTTTGGACGATAATGAAGAAATATTAGACGACGCATAATTCCTATAATTTTTGGCGATAAAGAGAGTGTGATTTTTTTTATTATTATTTTATTTTATTTTGGTGAATTTCTGAATTGAGATGAGTTTACGAGATTATATTTTTTTAACAGAATTTTATTGAATCCATTACTGATGCAAATCGCACAGTTATTGGAATATGACTGTACTACCTTATCAGACAATTTTATGTATATCTATCTATCGATTAATTAGTCCATCTATTCATCTCTCCATCCATCCATCTATATATCTATCCATCTTTCTATCTATCCATCCACCTATCTATCTATCTATCTATCTAATTTACCTACCCATCTGTCTTTCCATTGTGCTGAGACCATCCTGACTGGTACCCGTTCCTCAAAAAAAAAAAAACTAAATAAATAGAAATAAATATATTAATTATCAATACGCAGTAAAAAAAAAAAGTTTTGTTCTAAGCTGGGACAATAACAAAGTCTTCTAAATTCACACTTCAAAAAAATAAAGAGGAAAATGAGAGAGAGAGAGAGAGAGAGAGAGAGAGAGAGAGAGAGAGAGAGAGAGAGAGAGAGAGAGAGAGAGGGTTATTTATGCCCCCGTGTAAATGCCCTACAAGGATAACACTGGAGATTGGAACATTAAGTGACCCTTTTCCCATGTAACAATTAGAGAGAGAGAGAGAGAAGGAGAGAGAGAGGATCAATGATTGTGAGATAAGAGGAGAGTAGAAATACGAGAGGTTGCTGTAGGTCATGAGAGAGAGAGAGAGAGAGAGAGAGAGAGAGGGGACGTGGGAGGGGTAAGGTTTATGAGAAAGTCGGAGGAGAGAAAATGAGGTATGGAGGAGGAGGAGGAGGAGAAAGGGTGGGGGAGGAAGAGGAGAGGGAGGGAAAACAAGACATGGCCAAGCGGAGGAGAGGAAGAAAGGAAGAAGGGAGCAAGAGGAAAATAAAAGAAAATGAAGAAAATTTGTGATAAAAACAGGAAGAAAGAAAGAATAGGAGTAGGATGATGATAAAGAGGAGAAGGTAAAACGAAGGGGAAAGAGGAGAAGAGGAACAGAGGAAGAACTGACAAACAAGAAAGAGGAGGAGGAGGAGGAGGAGGAGGAGGAGGAGAAGAAGAAGAAGAAGTAAAGCACAAGAAGAGCAAGAAAGGAAAAAGATGAAAAAGATAATAAAAATAATTAGTTTGACATACGAATAACAGAAAGAAAGAAGGAAGAAAGGAAAGAAGAAAGGAAGTGGGACGTCAAAAAAGAAGGAGGGAAGGAAGGAAGAAAGGAAAGAAGAAAGGAAGTGGGACGTCAAGAAAGGAGGGAAGGAAGGAAGGAAAATTTAGAAAAAGAATTTGAAAGAAGATGGGAGTCAAAGGAAGGAATAAAAATCGTGAAGAGGAAGAGGAAAGTTAAGAGTGAAGGCTGAAGAGAGGAAAGAGAGATATGAGAGAGATAAAGAGGAAGAGGAAAAGTAAGATGAAGAGAGAGAGAGAGAGAGAGAGAGAGAGAGAGAGAGAGAGAGAGAGAGACATAAAGTTACACAGAAATACAGACTACACAGATATTATGGTCCCAACGAGGCGGTTCGGCCTTGACACTAATAGTAATACTTTTGCCCTAGTAGAGAGAGAGAGAGAGAGAGAGAGACGCATACAAACATTCACAAAAAGTCTATCTCCCACTCTATCTATCTACATATTTATCTATCTATGAATGCTATTTATCTACCCATTCTTCTATCTATCTAACTATCCATCCATCTTTTAAAAAAACTATTCCAAAAGGTGAACGATAAAAGTAACTCATGTGAACGAAAAAATGTGAAAAATCCCATTGAAATATGTGTTGGCGAAGGTAATTTTTAGTACGTTACTCTAAGTGTTTCGTGTAGTATGACGCTAATTTGAGAGAGGATGAGTAGGAGATAAAACAGCACTTGTGATGTAAGATTTGGTGTGTGAGAGAGAGAGAGAGAGAGAGACAGACAGACAGACAGACAGTACACACACACACACACACACACACACACACACACACACACACACACACACATACTAAAGAGGAAGTAGCATCGGAAGACTCTGATTCACGGATCGAGACCCGTAGGGATAAAGAAAAAAAAAAGATAAAACTAAAGTGTATTAATAATTACAACAACAACAACAAGAACAATAATAATAATAATAATAATAATAATAATAATAATAATAATCTATATTATAATTATCCGATTTCTGTATGATTATTGATTTCTTTGTTACCGTAACACGGCAATAAAAGGCGCAACGTAGCGCATGAGCAAGGTACCGTTAAAATGCTCTAATTTGAAGAATAAAACAATATCCAGTCCAATCGGGCCACCGGTTAACGAGTTATGACTCATTTATGACCTTTTGACATCGAGCAGAGGCCGCCGAAGGCGGTCTTTAAGCGAGTGAAAAAAAAATAATAATAATATTCATCATCTTTATCATCATCAGTCATCACCACCACCATCATCATCATATTAATCATAGATATGGACCAAGAATGAGAAAATGAACGAAAAAAATCGAAAACCGAGACAAAGGTAGAGGCAAAGAGGAATAACTCCCTAGCTAGACTTAAAAATATCTGAAGCAAAGAGGGATAAAGACTACGACAAAAGATCGTGTTCTCGTCAGAATATTAACCATCCCTATCCAATAATAAATTGCTACGGAAGAGGTGTTAGGGAGCTCTCTTACTCGACGAGACTAAGGACCTAAGGCAAAAGACTGACATATAGACTGAAGAGGAGAATAATAAAAAGTTTAGATAAATTTCCTAAGGAACAGTGTGATAAAGATTGAGATAAATGACTGCGACTGAGAAAGAGGTAAAGAAATAAAGATAAACAATAACTGAGATAAAGCTCCGTATTCTCGTGGGTTACGGAAGCTCCGTAACACCTCTTCCTTTGCGATTTATTCTTGGATATGACTGGTTAATATCCATAAGCACGTTATGTATGTAAAGTGAGGCGATATTAGAAGATTTTACATAACGCAGGAGAGGACATTAATGTGTAATAAGCAAAATAAATCACTAGGGAATAGGTGTTAGGGCCAAAGATTTAGACAAAGACTGAGACCGGGACGAACTAAAGTAAAGAGGAAGAAAAATTAAGACAGACAGACAGGGAAAGACAATTCAAGAAAGACAGATGGGAAGAAAACAACAAAGCAAAGAGAGAGAGACAAAGAAAAACAAACACAAGCAAAGAAAAAAGGTAAAACAGACAGACGAACGGGAAAACAACGAAGCAAAGACAACAAGAAGGGAAAGTGACAAAGGACAAGCAATCACAGGCAAAGGAAAACAAGTGAAATACAAACAAACGAACTGGAAAACAAAGGTGACAAAGAAAAGAGGTAAAACAGACGAACGGGAAAACAACGCAGCAAAGAAAACACGAAAGGAAAGAGTGACAAAGAAAAACAATCACAGGTAATGAAAGAAAAAGAAAAATACAGACAGACGAACTGCAAAACAAAGGTGACAAAGAAAAAAGACTGACTAGGAGAGGGACAAACAGCAAGAGGTGGAGGTGGACAAAGACTGAGACACAGACCTTATTTCACAGGACGTGTTTAAGGGTCGAGGCGAAATTCGTGCTCTCTTGGAGGAATTTTGTGCCTGCCTCACCCTGCCTGACTCTCCCTGCCTGCCTGCCTAACTCTGCCTCACCCTGCCTGCCTGTCTCACTCGGCCTCACCCTGCCTGACTCTCCCTGCCTGCCTGTCTCACTCGGCCTCACCTTGCCTGACTCTCCCTGCCTGCCTGTCTCACTCGGCCTCACCTTGCCTATCTCTCCCTGCCTGCCTGCTCTCTCCTTGCCTACCTCCTCACCTTGTCTGCCTGCCTACTGCTTCACCCTGTCTGACTTCCTCACCCTTCCTGCCTGTCTCTCCCCTCCTGCCTGTCTCTCCCCTCCTGCCTCCCCCTTCCTGCCCGCTGCTTCACCCTGCCTGACTCTCACCCTGCCTGACTCTCACCCTGCCTGCCTGCCTGCCTGCCACACTTTTCCTAAGCTTGTTTTTCTTCCCAACTCTCTCTCTCTCTCTCTCTCTCTCTCTCTCCCATCCTTGTGTCACAGCTCTTGCAGCCTTTTATTTCTGCTTAACACTACAGTTTTTAATAACCAAAATAATATGGTGGGGGGAGAGAGAGAGAGAGAGAGAGAGAGAGAGAGAGAGAGAGAGAGAGAGAGAGAGCATGTGTCAACAAGAATAAGGACATGACAAGAAAAAAAAAAACTTCAGCACTTGCCATTCCCAACCCACCACCTCCTCACCTTAGTGTCCTGGGAGTGTGGTATTTTGTGGTGGTGTGATGGTGTTATGTGGGTGAGTGTGTGTGTATGTGTGTGTGTGTGTGTGTGTAGCGGTGTTATGTGGGTGTGGGTGTGTAGTGGTGTGCTGGTGTTATGTGGGTGTGGGTGTGTAGTGGTGTGCTGGTGTTATGTGGGTGTGGGTGTGTAGTGGTGTGTTGGTGTTATGTGAGTCTGAGTGTGTAGTGGTGTTATGTGGGTGTGGGTGTGTAGTGGTGTGCTGGTGTTATGTGGGTGTGGGTGTGTAGTGGTGTGCTGGTGTTATGTGGGTGTGGGTGTGTAGTGGTGTGTTGGTGTTATGTGAGTCTGAGTGTGTAGTGGTGTGCTGGTGTTATGTGGTTGTGAGTGTGTAGTGGTGTTATGTGGGTGTGGGTATGTAGTGGTGTGGTGGTGTTATGTGTGTGTGTGTGTGTGTGTGTGTGTGTGTGTGTGTGTGTGTGTGTGTGTGTGTGTGTGTGTGTGTGTGTGTGTGTGTGTGTGTGTGTGTGTGTAGTGGTGTTATGTGTGTCTGTAGTGGTGTGTTGGTGTTATGTGGGTATGTTTGTAGTGGTGTGGTGGTGTTATGTGGGTGTGTGTGTAGTGATGGTGGTGCTGTCATGTGGGTGTGTGTGTAGTAGTGTGGTGGTGTTATGTGGGTGCGCTTGTAGTGGTGTGTGTGTGTGTGTGTGTGTGTGTGTGTGTGTGTGTGTGTGTGTGTGTGTGTTTGTAGTGGTGTGCTGGTGTTGCGTGGGTGTGTTTGTATTGATAGTGGTGTTATGTGAGAAAACCGGTATTCTCGTCGGTTTAGCAGGCTCCCTAACACCTCTCCATTAGCGATTTGTATTTTTGGATATGGCTAGTTATTATCTTTTTGTATGTTCTCTATGCTGAGTATGGTGATATGGTGATACTGGAAGGATTTATGTAACACAGAATAGGATAGTAAGGTGTAATAAACAAAATTAATCGCTTAGGAAAAGGTGTTAGGGAGCTTCCTTAACCCACGAGAATATTGTCCTGTGTCTGTAGTGGGGGTGGTGGTTATGTGCGTATTTTTGTTATGTATTTGTAGTCGTGGAAACTGCCTGTGTGTGTGTGTGTGTGTGTGTGTGTGTGTGTGTGTGTGTGTGTGTGTGTGTGTGTGTGTGTGTGTGTTGTTTTTGTGATGCACTTGTGGCTGTTCCAAAAATCGAACCAGGGACTTGTAGGCTGCAAGGCAAATATATATTAATCCGTCCCTCTCTCTCTCTCTCTCTCTCTCTCTCTCTCTCTCTCTCAGCCCCACACCATCACAACACAAACAACACCGCCTCAGCGAAGGACCTCCAAGAATGACCGATGGAAGAGGCACGTATCCTGAACCCGTATTTTTGGTGTTCAAGGAAGCTCCCTAACACCTTTTCCTTACCGATTTATTTTGGGGGGCGTTTCCTGAACCCGTATTTTTGGTGGTAAAGGAAGCTCCTTAACACCTCTTCCTTACCGATTTATTTTGGGGGGCGTTTCCTGAACCCGTATTTTTGGTGGTAAAGGAAGCTCCCTAACACCTCTTCCTTACCGATTTATTTTTGGGGTATGGTTGGGTAATATCGTTTTGTAAGCTATTTAGGCATAGTATGGCGATATTAGAATGGAATTAACATAGAAGCAAACGGGAAGATGTAAAAAGCAAAATAAATCGCTTAGGAAGAGGTGTTAGGGAGCTTCCTGGAGTCCGCTGGGGTTCATATAATTAAGAACATGAGAAATGAACACTTATGAACAAAAAAGAACAATAAAAATAACCACATGAACAATAAAGAATAATAAAAATAAACACATGAACAATAAATATAAAAATACATGAACAATTAAGAACAAGCGAACTGAACACTTATATGAACAATAAAGAACAATAATAATGAACATATATATATGA
>NC_137030.1:4986903-4999403 GCF_032717465.1 Coenobita brevimanus | reverse complement strand
TCATCATCATCTTCATCATCATCAACGTCATCATCTTCATCATCATCATCATCATCCCACTTTTTTCCCATCTGCTGGTTGGGTGAGGTAGGGTAGAGAGATAAAAAAAAAAGTTATGAATACGATCGTGTGAGAACTAATAAACTCACACACTTCATTCACTATTCCAGCCCCGAATTCCTGGTTACACCTGATATGTACGTGTCCTTAATTAGCTTCATAATGACCCATCAAAGTTAATTAGACAAATGTGTAGGTAAAAGGGGTGCCGAACTCTGGTAATACACGCCCTTAAAATAATAATAATAATAATAATCTAACCAGCTCGATCCCTTGTCAGTTCCCTATTCTCATCAGCTTCCATACCTCCCTTTCTCACACACTTATTAACCATTCACCTTCTTGGACTACGATACCTCCTCCCTCCTTCAAACACAACCACATATACCCTATTCTCCACCCATGTATATCCACTCTCTCCACATGACCATTCCATCTCAGCACGTTCTCTCCTGCTGTTTTTCACCTCCTTCCTCATTTCACATCTTTCACGAATCACATTATTTTCCACTCTTCGCACTTCATACATTTCTCAAGTACCCCATCTCCATCACTCTAACTCTTGACTATTTTCACGCCACACCAGAGTGTCACACCTGTATGTTAACGTGGGTACCAATATTCCTTCACTCATTCCTCCTGCAGCCCTAACACTCAGACTTAAGTTTCGTCTCACGGCCTTCATAGCACCAGCCGCTTTCCTTTCCCGTGCAACCTTTTCACCTTGGCCTATGCTTTTTCTAGTTCTATAGATGATATAAAAACCACAGTCTGTTCATAAACTATCTCCACTATCTGTCCCATTGCCAATATTTGACCCACACATCCCCTACCACTCCTAAAGCCTCCCCGTTCACCACTCAAAAAGTCATCTGATATACTCCTTACACTTTCTATGATCATTAAATTTTTTCCATGTATCTTTCTTACCAACAACTAAAAAAAAGTGGAAATGCAGTAAGATCAAGAATACTGTGAAAAAAAAAAAAACATTGAGAGAAAACGTGGAAAATTAGGTGACAAATGGGAGAACTGAGATAGATGGAGATAGGTGTTGATAAAGTGAGTGAGGAGGACAGAAGCGGAGAGAGATTGGAAAAGGGGAGCAGAGGAGATAGAAGTGATGATAGGGGAGATGGAAGAGAGGAGGGGAGAGCAAACAAAAGGGAGAGGTGTGGAGGAGGAGGAGGAAGAGGGGAAAGAGAGTGAGAGATGAAAGGTGTAGGATGAGGGGACGGTGATAATGAGGGAATGGAAAAGAGGTGGGGAGGAAATGAGAGAGAGAGAGAGAGAGAGAGAGAGAGAGAGAGAGAGAGACGAATGAGAGAGAATTAAGCTAGTCAGTGAGGAAGAAATAAAAATGTGAGAGAGGAGGAGAGGGGAAGGAGATAAAAGACTAAACTGAGAGAGAGAGAGAGAGAGAGAGAGAGAGAGAGAGAGAGAGAGAGAGAGATGAGAGAATTAACAGCGGACACTGAAAGAAAACAGAAAAAAATGAGAGAGGGGGAAGGGAGAGAGTGAGAAAAATAAAGCTATGAAATTGAGAAAGGATTTTAAAAAAGGGAGAGTGAGAAGGGGAAGGGAGAAAAAGAAAGAATAACATGAACGAGAGAGAGAGAGAGAGAGAGAGAACGCGATGCCACACAATTTATGCGTATACTGAATGTCCTCATTGAATTTAGTCTGAGAGAGAGAGAGAGAGAGAGAAGAGCAGAAGCCACAGAAATAATGCTGATCTAAAGCCTTTCTTGAATTTGTAGTAAGAGTGAGGTTAACAAACAACACTCCATCGCAAAATATAAGTAAACATATACATTCTTGCGACGGACGCACATACATGCAACGCTGCTGCCAACACACACACACACACACACACACAAACTGTTGACAAAAATATACCGACAAATATACCCCTGTACAACACACACACACACACACACACACCAATGCATGCACACTTGCAATACCCCCCCCCTCTCTCTCTCTCCTGATCCCCCAAATCCTTCGCTCACCTCCGGCTTTCGTCTGTCCGATACATTTTGGACTTTGTCGATGAATGTGAACACTGGCATCTGGGAATACGTTCAGCCTCAACAAACTGAACTTTTGTCCGAAACTATGTAAAACGATATCTGCATTTTTCGTTCAGTTTGACCGACGGAAAGTGAAATTATGTCCGAAACTATTTGAAATTTGTTGCTTATTTTTAAAAGATATGATTTGAGAGTATCACTGACCCTTATCGATATATATACTGTTTTTGTTTTTTAGTTTTTTAAGAGAGGGAGGTGTGAGCAATGAAATGGCGGGGGACTGGGCGACATGGAGACGATTTGTTTGTGGCCATCCCTTACGGGATTAAGGCTTCTGGCAATAGATAGATAGATAGTTTCGGATTGATTGATCGCTATAATATGAAAATGTTCTTTAACCTGACCGCTAAAAATGAATAATATTTGTTTGAATAATATTTGTTCGAAGCATTTTGAAAAACTATTATTTATACGGCTATGATTTGTGATAATGTCTGAAACTTTTCGAAATTTCTCATATGAACGATAACATTTGAAAATATCACACGACCTGAACGACGGAAGGTATGATGTGTGTCCGAATAATTTTGAGCTTTGCCGAGTAAATGAACGGTACAAACTGGAAATACCATTCAGCCAAACTCATATGAATTTAAATTTTTGCCCCAAAGTTTCTCAAAATTCCCGTATTCATTTTTGTTCGATGAATTCTGAACTGACCGATAAATTTTGGGACTTTTGGGCGATACATTTTGGGAGCATTGATCATTCTATATATACCATTCGTCTCTTGCCAGACGCCTTAATCCCATACGGGGTGGCCACAATAAATCGCCTCCACGTCGCCCTGTCCCCCGCCATTTCACTGCCCTGCTCCCAGCTCACACACCCCTTTCTCATATACCTCTCCACTCCATCCCTCCATCTCATCCTTGGCCTCCCCCCCCTTCCTCTCTCCCCCTCCACCTCACTCACATACACTCTCCTCGTCAGTCTCTCACTCTCCATCCCCTTCACATGACCAAACCATTCGTACTTTTTTTTTTTTTAATTAAATCTGGACTGACCGATAAATTTTGGGACTTCGGGCGATACATTTTGGGAGAATTGTTCAAGGGGTACCAGCCTGTCTATAATTACCCACTTCGAGGCGTAGGGTCCCGAGGTTAGGCTAGGGTGGTACTGCAGATTTAAGGGTAGATGGCTAAGGGTAGACTTAAGGGTACGTGACTAAGGGTGGATTTACGGGTACATGACTAAGGGTGGATTTAAGGGTACATGGCTAAGGGTAGATTTAAGGGTACATGACTAAGGGTAGATTTAAGGGTACGACTAAGGGTAGATTTAAAGGTACATGACTAAGGGTAGATTTAAGGGTAGATGACCTAAGAGTAGATAACCAGCCTACCTCCCTTGGTGGTATGATTGGTATATAATCGAATAAAAAAGTGCTCCTTGCGGGAACTTCGGGGCCCCTAGGTTAATGTCCCTGGTGTGGTGTGGATCTGGTGGTATGGTGTGGTGGTGTGGTTTTGTTGGTGTGATATGGCGTGGTTTTGGTGGTGTGGTATGAACTTGGTGATGTGGTGGAGATTTGGTGGTGTGGTTTTGGTGGTATGGTGTGGTTTTGGTGATGTGTGGTGGTGTGGTTTTGATGATGTGTGGTGGTTTTGGTGGTGTGGTGTAGATTTGGTGGTGTAGTTTTGGTGGTATGGTGTGGTTTTGATGATGTGTGGTGGTGTGGTTTTGATGATGTGATGTGGCGTGGTTTTGGTGGTATTGTATGGTGTGGTATTGCTAGTCGCTAAAGTCTACGGGAGTGAAGCGCCTGACGTCCGAAAATCATCAGTGAGAGACAGACGGACAGAGCCACCCCTAAATCCTCTTAAAAGTGCCTCTTTGTGGATCGAACCTACGCGAGTCTGTCCCTCCGAAAAAGGCGCCCTGACCCACTAGACCACCAGGCACCACATAGTTCAGGCCACTCCGTAAATACCGGAAATTCAATTAAACCTGTCCGAATCACTCTGCAACTAACATTCTCTCGCCTGCATATGCCTGTCTCATGAATTTCTAGGGTGAACGATACATACCGGGACCTGCGATATACCCGAACGAAACAATCTGGGAAAATGGGTCATGCTAGCAACAATAATTTACTGGTTGGAATATTTTGAGTGTTTCGATCACCTGCTTTCTGTGTGTGTGTGTGTGTGTGTGTGTGTGTGTGTGTGTGTGTGTGTGAATCTGGTGGGTCGTAACAGAGGGGGAAGGTCCGCTCCATTCTAAGCAGGACTGGGCTGCCCATGCTGGAGGGGTCATGGATGCGGGCATTTAAAATAAGTGAGGGCATTTAAATTGAGTGCGGCATTTAAACTCGGTACGGACATTTAAACTGGTTACGGACATTTAAACTGAGTGCAAGCATTTAAATTGAGTGCGGCATTTAAACTGGGTAGGGCATTTAAACTGGGTACAGGTATTTAAACTGGGTACGGGCATTTAAACTGGGTACAGGTATTTAAACTGGGTACGGGCATTTAAACTGGGTACGGGCATTATAATTAATAGTATGACCTATTATATGCATTTGTACTATGTGGCTTGGAAGAGTCCCTAACACCTCTTCTTTACCGATTTATTCTGCACATTATACCTCGGTATCTACTTGCGTGATGGTGAGGGAAGTATTGTAGATACTGAAACGATATAAAAGACATGAGGAGGATGTTAAGTACAATACGGGAAATATAATCGCTGCGGAAAAAATGCTACGATGTTTCCTGTGGCACTTACAATATAGTCACTGCAACACATCAGCTCTCACATACATAATTTCCTGTAGTCACCCCATCACTGTTCGTACTTACCCAGCATGTAAATAGGTTAGTTCTCTCTCTCTCTCTCTCTCTCTCTCTCTCTCTCTCTCATGCAGATAAAGAATACATATTAGGATCCAGGCTGACTGAAAAAACTGAAAATTTTGTCCGAAGAATTACGAAAAGTTACCCCATATTCTTGTACGATTATTTTAACTAAACTGATTAATACTGAGAGAGAGAGAGAGAGAGAGAGAGAGAAAAAAATATTTTTGGACACTTCACTCTCCTGGTGTTTTAGTATTTATAAATGCACCTGTCGGAGTGACGGTTGGATTTGAATTTCATAAAATTAAACTTTACTGATCCATAAAAAAAAAAAAAAGAAGAAGACATCGTAAAAGTACCCCCGCTAATACCAATACACCAGTCCTGTATGAGACAGTCCTAGCATGTATTCAATATGGATGGTGGGTGTTAGCGCCCAAATGGTGACATGTGGAGGTGTATGGTATGCAGGAGGACTACCGGGCCTTGGGGGCATGCTGTGAAGCCTATGCCCAGAGTCGGACACATAAAAAGGAAAAAAAAAAAAAGGCGATTCAATTTGGAACAGATATAAAAAACTAGTGACGAACAGAAATAGAAGTTGGAATTATATGGCAAAAAAAATGATCTAGCAAGAAGTAGGAATCTTAATTGTTGTTATTCCGGTTGACGTCGGGTATTTAGCTGCCAGTGAGCCATAGGAGCCTGAGTGTTAAGTGATGGAAACATTCTGGAACTGATATTTCTAAGACACTGAGAATGAGACTGATAAGGAGAGTGTGTAGTGGAGAGGGAAGGGGGCGAGACTGACAAGGAGAGTGTGTGGTGTGGAGAAGGAGGGGGGGACAGACAAGGAGGGTGTGAGTGAGGTGGAGGGAGAGAGACTGACAAGGAGTGTGTGCGAGTGAGGTGAAGAGGAAGGAGAGACAGACAAGGACAATGTGAGTGAAGTCGAAAAGGGGAGAAGACTGACAAGGAGAGTGTGTGTGAGGTGGAGGGGAGAGGAGAGACTGACATGGAGCGTGAGTGAGGTAGAAGGGGTAGGGGAAGAGACTGACAAGGAGAGTGTGTGGGATGGAGAGGAAGGAGTGTGAGTGAGGTAGAAAGAGTAGGCGAAGAGACTGTCAAGGAGTGTGTGGGATGGAGAGGAAGGAGGAGAGACTGACAAGGAGAGCGCGTGTGTGAGGTGGAGAGGGGAGGGGAAGAGACTTACTAGGAGTGTGTGAGTGAGGAGGAGGGGGAAGGAAGGAAGAGACCTAGGAAGAGACGAAGGGATGGGGTGGACAGGTATGAGAGAGGGTGTGTGTGAGCTGGAGAGAGGGCTGCCAGACTGCAGAGAATAGGGCAAAGTGGATGCGTTTGATTTGTATCCATCTCTTGCGGGATTAAGACGTCTGGCTATACTCGTAGACAGATAAACAGGTTATAGACAGGTAGACTGGACCGTAGTGGGTGTGAGTAGGAAAGAAATATATAGAAAGAAAAAGGAATAGTAGCATTTTAATTGAATATTTTGAGATTTAGGTGGTTTTGAGTATTTAAAAAAAAAAAAAAAAATACATTGAATATTTTTACCTCACTCCCGAAAAAAAATGATACACTTTGGAATTTAGTTTAGTTGTGAATATGATAGAAACAATATGACTATTCAGTACAGAATGTGAATGTGAACGAATCATTTTGAGAATACGGTGTGTATGCGAAATATTTTGGATTTTTTAATGTTATCGTAATATTTCAAAGTATGATTGCTTATGTGACCGAATTATTTTGAAACATGAAATTAACGAAGCATTTAGGAGTCGCTGTCGTTAAGCAATGCATGTGACCGAAACAATTGGAATATTCAGCATGGAACGTAGGTGTGAACGAAGCATTTTGGGGACTGAGTTTATGTGGGTATGTAAATGTGACCGATAAGTTTTGGGAAACGTTGAATTTTGGGAAACGTTAAATTTTGGGAGATGTCGTGTACCTGTGAAGGGTTGAGAGAGAGAGAAAGAGAGGAAAAGGGGAGGAAGGATTCATTGTCCTCTCTTCGCACCTCTCTCTCTCTCTCTCTTTCTCTCTCGTACACCACCTTCCTGCATCCCACATTCTCTCTCTCTCTCTCTCTCTCTCATACATTACCCCCCTGCCGGTTCCAGCGCTGTCAGGGCCGGGCTGTAAATATGGCCACCAGAACAACGCTGTAAATGGCCAACTCCGTCCTGGCCCAGAGAGAGAGAGAGAGAGAGAGAGAGAATAAGAACAAGTCGATATGCAAACAGTAAATATATACGGAATAGGATTTTCAAAATATTGTTACAGTAAATAAAAATTGCAAAAATGAGTAAATCCACAATTTTTTTTTTTTCTCTTTCTCCCCTAGTTCTCCTTCGTACTCCCCTTCTCTCTCTCTCTCTCTCTCTCTCTCTCCCTTAGTTCTCCTTCGTACTCCCCTTCTCTCTCTCTCTCTTTCTCTCTCTCTCCCTTAGTTCTCCTTCGTACTCCCCTTCTCTCTCTCTCTCTCTCTCTCTCTCTCTCTCTCCCTTAGTTCTCCTTCGTACTCCCCTTCTCTCTCTCTCTCTCTCTCTCTCTCTCTCTCTCTCTCTCTCTCACTTCTAGTTCTCCTTCGTACTCCCCTTTCTCTCTCTCTCTCTCTCTCTCTCTCTCTCTCTCTCTCTCTTCTAGTTCTTCGTACTCCCCCCCCTCTCTCTCTCTCTCTCTCTCTCTCTCTCTCTCTCTCTCTCTCTCTCTCTCTCTCACTCCTGTCTCTCATGAGTCAAAGTTTCCTGCAAGTTGTTCGTCCTGGGATTCGAATCTCTGTTCATCCTGTGAGAAAAAAAATGACTCATTGTACCCTGGGACTGAGAGAGAGAGAGAGAGAGAGAGAGAGAGAGAGAGAGAGAGAGAGAGAGAGGACACATTAAAGCAACTCTGACCACCACTACCACACCACACCACAATACCACCACCACCACGCCATCACCATCACAAACACCACCACGACCACAGCACCACCACAATACCACCACAATACCACGACCACCACACCACGACCACCACACCACGACCACCACCACTACCACCTCCCACAACCGGTATTGCGAGGTCGTTTCTACCCATTACCCTTTGTCGTTAGGCTGGCTGACCACAGTATTTGGGGGACAGACGGGCCCGGGCTGGGTTGGGCTGGGTTAAGCGTAATTTGGTGGGTCTGGTTGGGCTGAGAGTGTAATTCGGTGGGTTTGGATGGCTTGGGTTGGGTAGGGTAGGGTTGGGTAGGGTAGGGTAGGGTAGGGTTGGGTTGGGTTGGGTTGGGTTGGGTAGGGTAGGGTAGGGTAGGGTTGGGAAGGGTTGGATTAGGTTAGGTTAGGTTGGGTTGAATGTAATTTGGCGGGCTTGGCTGGATTAGAGTGTTATGGGTTGGGTTTGGTTTGGTCTGGTTTGGTTGGGTTGGGTTGGGTTTGGATGGGATGGGTTAGGCTGGGTTAGTTTAGGTCAGGTTTGGTTAAATTAAGCTAAGTTTGTTTGGGTTGTACTAACTACGATTCTCAACAACGCGTCATTTATGAGAGAGAGAGAGAGAGAGAGAGAGAGAGAGTGAGTGAGTGAGATAGAGAGGTGACAAGGAGTCCAAATCGATTTTCCTTTATCAAATTACCCCTATTCTCTCTCTCTCTCTCTCTCTCTCTCTCTCTCTCTCTCTCTCTCTCTCTCTTCCTGGCCTGTAACAGCATACCCTTGTAGCGTCTGCAGTTCCCCCCATCTCTCAAGTTTTTCTGTATCCCTTAACAAGTAACCTCAGAGTCCCCTTGGCTGTATTTTTTTGTATTTACCATCCTTAGTAGTAGTGGTAGTGGTAGTGGTAGTGGTAGTAGTAGTAGTAGTAGAATGGTAGTAGCTGTTGTTTTTGTTGCTGCTCTTGTTGTGGTCAAAATTTCTTAAGTATTTTTTTCTTAGCTGTTCCTCACGTATTCCTTGTATCTATTTCCTCGTATAAGCTTCAGATATACATGGTGTTCTTCCTGTAATATGTAACTTTTTGTACTTTTGTGTAATTTTCAGTGTAATATTAGAACCTCATTCCTTTTTTTCTCACTTTTCAGCCATTTCAGTATGTGGTCTAGTGGGTTACGGCGCTCCAACTGCCCCATCAGGGTTGACGTTAAGGGGTGTTTGTGGTTTATTCCGCACACCACATAATGAAAGGACAACTACCAATTACTCCCTCCTTACCTGCCTTCACTAATTAGCCTAGCCTCGGGCCCCTACGCTCCTAGTCATGTAGTTGATGATGCAATGATAACGACTTTATTTTTCCTGATTTTATTTCATTTCTCTATGTCCTCTTGTGTATTCTTTCCTTTCCTGGAACATTGTCTCCCTGTCTCTCTCTCTCTCTCTCTCTCTCTCTCTCTCTCTCTCTCTCTCTCTCTCTCTCTCTCTCTCTCTCTCTCTCAGGTTAATGCCCCTTTCACACCCTCTCACGACACACACACTCATCCTTCATATGTGACACACACACACACACACACACACACACACACACACACACACACACACACACACACACACACACACACACACGTCTCATCCGTATCCTCAACCAGTATATATCTGTCTGAATGTCTGTCTGTCTGTCTCTGTCCATATCAGTATTTATATCTATCATCTTCGTCTTTCTGTGTCTGTCTGTCTGTCTCTCAGTCTGTCTGTCTACCTGCCTACCTACTTCTCGTCATCATCATCATCTCTCTCTCTCTCTCTCTCTAATCCCACCCAGATGAAATTCCTGACAATGAGACCGTAGACAAATAGCTCTCCTCTCTCTCTCTCTCTTTCTCTCTCTCTCTCTCTTACTCTTGCTGTTACTACTCTCTCCTTCCCTCCCTGTTTCCCTCCTTCCCTCCCTGCTTCTTTCCTTCCTTCCTTCCGTTGTTTTCTTCATTTTCTTTTTTGTTCTTTTTTTTGTTCTTTGTAAAAAAAAATACACTAACACCATTAAGCCACGTTTCCTTCATCTGTTCCATAAGAGAGAGAGAGAGAGAGAGAGAGAGAGAGAGAGAGAGAGAGAGAGAGAGAGAGAGAGAGAGAGAGAGAAGGAGTGAGAAAAGGGACAAACTAGAGGAAATAACGATGAAAGAGAGAGAGAGAGAGAGAGAGAGAGAGAGAGAGAGAGAGAGAGAGGAGTGAGAAAAGGGACAAACTAGAGGAAATAACGATGAGAGAGAGAGAGAGAGAGAGAGAGAGAGAGAGAAAGGAGTGAGAAAAGGGACAAACTAGAGAAAATAACGATGAAAGAGAGAGAGAGAGAGAGAGGATCAGGAGGGAAGTGGTCGACCAAGTTATTGACACTGGGAGGGAAGAGGGAGGATAGAAGGAGGGAGGGAGAGAGGTGGTGAGAGGCATGGGGGGAGGGAGGGAGGAGAAATGGAGGGAGGGAGGTGGTAAAAGGGAAGCACGAGGGAGAGAGGGAGAAGAGAGGGAGAAAGGATGGAGGTAGGGAAGGTAAAGAGGGAGGGAGGGTGGAGAGAGAGAGGGAGGAAAGGAAGAGAGGATGAAGGTAGTGAAGAGAAAATGACAGGAAGAGAGAGAGATAATGGGTAGGAAAAGAAGGGATATGAGAGAGAGAGAGATTCTTCCTTAATCTTCACCCGTTTCTCTCACTTCTGCCAAATTCTCTCTCTCTCTCTCTCTCTCTCTACCTGTGTCCTTACCAACGCATGGACTTTAAAGGAAGATGTACATTGACCAAAGCACAAGAAGAAGAAAAAGAAGAAGAAGAAGAGGGAGGAGGAGGAGAAGCAGAAGGAGGAGGAGGAGGAGGAGGAGCAGGAGAAAATGCTCATGTCTCAAAAATACACAAATAACCATAAAAAACCGCAATCACTAAATTATAACAAAACAAGAAAATCTATCTATCTATCTATCTATTGCCAGACGCCTCAATCCCGTTTGGGGTGGCCACAAACAAATCGCCTCCAAGTCGCCCTGTCCCCCGCCATATCACCACCCTGCTCCCAACTCACACCCCCCTCTCTCATATACCTCTCCACCCCATCCCTCCATCTCATCCTCGGTCTCCCCCTCCCTCTTCCACCCTCCACCTCACTCACATACACTCTCTTCGTCAGTCTTTCACCCTCCATCCTCTCCACATGGCCAAACCACCTCAGTGTGTTCCTCACAACGCTCCCTATCACATCCACATCAACACCACAACGCTCCTTTATATCCTCATTCGTCAGCCTGTCTCTCCACGTGACTCCACAAACTCCTCTTAAATAACTCATTTCCACTGCTCTCACTCTTGACTTGTGTCCTTCCAACAACGTCCAAGCTTCACTTCCGTACGTTAGAGTTGGTATCACAATACTGTCATGTAGTAACTTTTTTACTTCCATGCTCACTTCCCTGTTTCTTATCACTGCTTTCAAGGAACCAGCAACCTTTCTTCCCTGCTGTACCCTTTCAAGCACTTCACCCTCAAACCTCCATCCTTACTCATCACACTACCCAAATACTTAAACGTACTCACATTTTTCCAATTCCTCACCATCCAACCTCGCTATACATTCACTGACTTCACCTCTCTCAAAGACCATCACTTTACTCTTCCCTACATTCACCTTTAGGTTCCGTTTCTTACACACTCTCTCAAACTCATCCACCAAGCCTTGCAGCTCCCCTTCATCTTCACTCAACAACACAGTATCATCTGCAAACAACAGTACAGGGAGTTTCCAAACACTATCCTCTCTCACCAGGGCCACTCCAACATCCACTACCCTACCTTGTACCTCTTTTATTACCCCATCCATGTACAGATTGAACAACCATGGAGACATGACACATCCCTGTTTCAAACCAACTTTCAAAGAGAAAAATTCACTTAGTTCACCATCCACACGCACTGCAGCCTTAGCACCATCATACATACTCTTCACAGCATTCAACAACTTCCCATCTACTCCATATATTCTTAACACTTTCCACAATCCTTGTCTATCCACCCTGTCATATGCTTTCTCCAAATCCATGAAAGCCGCATACAACTTCTTTCCCTTCTCTAGAAACTTTTCCACTAAAGATCTAAGAATGAATATCTGATCTACACAACCTCTTCCCTTCCTAAAGCCTCCCTGTTCTTCTCCAACTAATTTCTCTGTTCTTTCTCTAACTCTGTCTATAAGTATCCTACCATACACTTTTCCTATTATACTAAGAAGACAAATGCCCCTATGATTACCACACACTTCTTTTTCCCCTTTTCCTTTGTACAAGGGAATAATTATAATAATAATTATAACAAAACAAGAAAATGATTAGGAAAAACACAAGGCAAAAACGGCACTACAAAACAACCAAGAGAAAAAAAAAACATCAAAAATAATATTAAAAACACACTACAATATAAACCACATACCTGGATAAACAAACACCGAAAAAACAAAAAAAACAACAACACCCGCTCCTACACAAAGACAAACTACCCGGAAAAATAATAAAAAACTAAAATAATGACTATACTCTTTTCACTCTAACTTGGCCTAAA
>NC_137030.1:4981903-4984403 GCF_032717465.1 Coenobita brevimanus | reverse complement strand
TTACACACACACACACACACACACACACACACACACACACACACACACACACACACACGTTATTTGTTTATTGTTTGTTTATTTATTATTATGGGACAGACATGACCAATACGATGCTGTGATTATTTAACACTTAATTTTCTTCTTTTATCAGTTTTTTTTTACTTGACGTGATATTTCTGCCAGTGGGATGAAGTCAGGATTCCATGGGCTTGGATGGTGAGTGAGTGAGTGTGTGGCCCATTTAATTAGGCTGTTGATAACTCTCAAAATTTGGCTGCTGATAATTTTCCCTTTATTTTTTTCCTTGCTCTGTGGACGCTACCTCATGCCATCCTTGAGTGGGAAAAAGAGGTGATACTGATGATTTATTACCACCTCTTAATGCTGCCCTGGGTTGTGATTGAACCAGGGTCAGGAAGCTACAGTATCCATTTTACAGTTACCCAAGTGTGTTTACATAGATACTGGTACACACAGGCATACATTCACTGCATCCATCCATCCATCCATTCATACATTTCACAGCGCACATCCATCCATCCATCCATCCATACAAACATACATACATATTCCCATACATAAATTAACATAAATACACAATCACATATATTACACACATATATATTCACACATACATATATATACAACCAACCATACATATTCGTAACTACATTCACAGAGCATACATCCATCCATTCATGCACACATACCGTACATCAATCCATTCATCCATCTATACATACATATATACAGGCAACCATACACACATACATATAGTGTACATTCATCCAACCATACATACATGCATACAATCAGATACAGTGTATACATGAAACCATACATACGTACATACATACACACATACATATACGTAAAGCGTACGTTCATCCCATCCATCTGTACATACATGCATCCATACATTCACACATAGCGTAAATCCACCCAAACATACATACATACATACTGTACAATCAGGTACATAAGAAGCAACCATACGTACATACATATACATATATACAAAACAGCTTACATCCATACATACATACATAAAGAAACAGCTTACATCCATCCATACATCCATATATACATTAAAAAACAGCTTACATCCATCCATCCATACATACATAAAAAACAGCATACATCCATACATACATACATAAAAAACAGCTTACATCCATCCATCCATACATACATAAAAAACAGCTTACATCCATCCATACATACATACATAAAAAACAGCTTACATCCATCCATACATACAATCATCCATCCATCCATACATACATAAAAAACAGCTTACATCCATCCATACATACAATCATCCATTCATCCATACATACATAAAAAAACAGCTTACATCCATCCATCCATTAAACACACACACACACACAGCTCTCAATCAACAAATTCTTTCGTGCACAAAATGAGGTTTGATAAATGTCATTACGAGTCATTAGAATACCTTAATACCCCATTACTGATGTCCGTATTAGGTCATTAGTGAGTAATTACAGGGGGAAAAGGAAAGTGGTGATGATGATGATGATGATGATGATGATGATGATGATGATGATGATGATGATGGTGGTGGTGGTGGTGGTGATAAAATACTGCTACTACTTCTACTACCAGGCTACTATTACTGCTGCTGCTACACTACGCTGCAGTAGTAGTAGTAGTAGCATTGGTGGTAGTAGTAGTAGTAGTAGTAGTAGTAATTGTTGTTGTTGCTGCTGTAGTTGAAGTAGTAGTAGTAGTGGTAACAGGTGACAATTAAAAAATATATATATATATATATATATATATATATATATATATATAGAGAGAGAGAGAGAGAGAGAGAGAGAGAGAGAGAGAGAATGTGTGCACACTATTTCATCCACTTTACGACCCTCACACTATTCATTCCCAACTAACTTAGAGAGAGAGAGAGAATGTGTGCATACTATTTCATCCACTTTACGACCCTCACACTATTCATTCCCAACTAACTTGAGAGAGAGAGAGAGAGAGAGAGAGAGAGAGAGAGAGAGAGAGAATTTCCTCATAGACTAGGAACGTTTGTCGATTTTATAACCACTGCCTCTACTGTAATCTGACTGGTCTATTGTTAATCTCTTATCAACTACCCTATTGTTCTG
Organism: Coenobita brevimanus; assembly: GCF_032717465.1. Taxonomy (NCBI): domain Eukaryota; kingdom Metazoa; phylum Arthropoda; class Malacostraca; order Decapoda; family Coenobitidae; genus Coenobita; species Coenobita brevimanus. The sequence continues at coordinate 4,982,259 of NC_137030.1, read as the reverse complement.
ATCCCATAAGTATTTACTATAATGACTCTAATCCCCCCACAGTATGCGCATTGAGGAGTTAAAAAGCATTAGATTCTTTATATAGCTTCTTCCTTAATCGGAGTATCATTTTTGTAACGATCATTTTTGTAACTCTTCGCTGCACCTGGCCCAGTTTCTCCATATATTTTTTGTAATAATGCAACCAAAATTTCTATATATTTTTTTGTAATAAAGCAACCAAAATCTCTATATATTTTTTTGTAATAAAGCAACCAAAATCCCTATGTATTTTTTGTAATAATTCATCCAAAATCTCTATATATTTTTTGTAACATGCAACCAAAATCTCTATATATTTTTTGTAATAATGCAAC
>NC_137030.1:4949403-4971903 GCF_032717465.1 Coenobita brevimanus | reverse complement strand
CACTCACCTCATAGGCATATAGATAGATTGACTGATAGATAAACAGACAGACAGACAGATAGAGGGATAGACAGACAGACAGACAGATAATCACTTTCCACTAAATTTAGTTATTATATATATTTTTGAGAGACAGTTCGACCTTAATCAATTTTTTCAACCTCACTCTCTTCTCCCAATACCTATCCATCTACCTACCTACCTACCAGTTTATCTGTGTATCTGTCTGTCTGTGAATCTCTCTCTCTCTCTCTCTCTCTCTCTCTCTCTCCAGGATAGAGGAAGAGAAGGAAGAAATCAAACAGGATATTGACTTCGTAATAGTCCTTCCTTCCATCCCACGCCAGGAGGAGGAGGAGGAGGAGGAGGAAAAAGAAGAGGTGATGATGATGATGATTATGAGGAGGAGGAGGAGGAGGAGGAGGAAAAAGAAAAGGTGATGATGATGATGAGGAGGAGGAGGTGGAGGAGGAAGGAATGAAGGAAGGAAGAAGAATGAAAGGTAAAGAAAAAATGAAGAATGAAAAATACAGATGAAACATTGAATAAAGCAAAATGTATAAGAGGAGTAGAAAGACGATGAATACATGGAGGAGGAGGAGGAGGAGGAGGAGGAAGAAGAAGAAGAAGAAGAAGAAGAAGAGGAGGAGGAGGAAGTGGAGGAGGAGGAGGAGAAGTGGAGAAAGAGGAGGAGGAGAAGTGGAGAAAGAGGAGGAGGAGAAGTGGAGAAAGAGGAGGAGGAGAAGTGGAGAAAGAGGAGGAGGAGAAGTGGAAGAGGAGGAGGAGAAGGAGGAGGAGGAGGTAAGAAAAATACACAAAGGTAAACAAAAGAAAAAAATGAAGCCGAAGAAAAAAAGAGGAAAAAAAACAAAGAAGTTGAGGAGAAGGAGGAGGAGGAGGAGGAGGAGGAGGAGGAGGAGGAGGAGGAGGAGGAGTGGGGGGAAGAAGAAAGAAAGAGAAGGAAAATCAATGACAAGTGGGAAGACGAGAAGAAATAAGAAAAAGACGTAAAGAGAAGAGAGTTGAGAGGGAAGAAGGAACTAGTAAGAGAGGGAGGGAAAAAGAGGAGAAAGAGGCAATTCTCTCTCTCTCTCTCTCTCTCTCTCTCTCTCTCTCTCTCTCTCTCTCTCTCTCTCTCTCATCTCTAGCATGATTTTAGAGCCCCTTCCTTTCTCACTTTCCTCTCTTCTCTCATTATCCTCTGTTTATCATCTTCTCCTGTCATTCTCTCTCTCTCTCTCTCTCTCTCTCTCTCTCTCTCTCTCTCATATTATCACCGCTTACGCCCTTTATCCTCTCATTTTTCTGAAGTCGTGACCAAAAGTTGTCCAAAAATATTACCAGTAATTTTAGAAAGATTGTCACTAATATGAGAGAGAGAGAGAGAGAGAGAGAGAGAGAGAGAGATTTATGGTCACAACGATAATAATAAGAATGTTTGTTCTTTAATTATAGAAGCTTAGAGAGAGAGAGAGAGTGTGTTACAAAGACGTACACAACCTGAAAGATGGTCTGACCTTCATATTAGCTGATATACTTACTCTAATTACAGAAGTTTGAGAGAGAGAGAGAGAGAGAGAGAGAGAGAGAGAGAGTTATACACAGGATAACAATCTATTCCAAAAAATATATTCTTGAAAAACTATATATAAAACGATCACAAATAAATCTTACATCCGATTTCTTTATTTTCCTCAACACTTCCTCTCTCTCTCTCTCTCTCTCTCTCTCTCTCTCTCACACACACACACACACACACACACACAATGAAATTCGAAAATACCATGTGTGTGTGTGTGTGTGTGTGTGTGTGTGTGTGTGTGTGTGTGTGTGTGTGTGTGTGTGTGTGTGTGCGCGCGCGCTTTGTATTTGCTTATAGACTTTTGTGTGCCGTCTGTCTGTATGTCTCTGTGTGCGTGTGTGCGCGCGGTTCAGGTTAAGAGGGTGCTTTAGACGACCTACTTTGCATATGTATACTGAATATGCATGTGTGTGTGTGTGTGTGGGTGTGTGTGTGTGTGTGTGTGTGTGTGTGTGTGTGTGTGTGTGTGTGTGTGTGTGTGTGTGTGTGTGTGTGTGTGTGTGTGTGTGTGTGTGTGTGTGTGTGTGTGTTTCTCAAGGTGGGTACGTATGTAGGTTTATGTGTCTGTAAGGAAGTGCGTGTTTCCAGTGTGTGTGTCTATTATATCCTTGTGTGTGTGTGTGTGTGTGTGTGTGTGTGTGTGTGTGTGTGTGTGTGTGTGTGTGTGTGTGTGTGTGCACCAGTTTGCCTGTGTGTAAGTGTATATTCGTGTGGCAGTATGTATTCAAATGTATTTATGTGTGTATGTATGTATGTATAACAACAACAACACAATCTCAATGCACTCATAGACCTTGCCACGTCGACGCAATTACGGAGATAACAGAGTACTTATATTTATGAGTGAAAAGAGTTGGCAATTAGGTGAATGAATGAGTGAGAGGGGTGGGAGTGTGTGCGTGAGTTGAGAGAGAGAGAGAGAGAGAGAGAGAGAGAGAGAGAATTCTTGCTACTTCCAGACACTTTTACTCAGGTGAAGAGACAGACAGGCAGACAGAGAATGAGACAAAGACGAGAAAACCCAGAGAAGAGTGTAAAAAGAGAAGTAATGAGAGAGAGGGGGGAGAGAGAGAGAGAGAGAGAGAGAGAGAGAGAGAGAGAGAGAGAGAGAGAGAGAGAGAGTGGAGTAAGAAAGTTTCAATAATGCGGGCCCTGCAGGAATTTTGAAAAATGTAGTTTGAAAGTTGAGGAAGGCTTTCTTGAATAAATTTTCTTAGTTTTTTTTTCTTTTATTTCCTGCTGTATTTTGATGTGTTTTAAAGTTGTTGCATAATATTTCTTTGCTGCCAATAATGTTTTGACTCTCTCTCTCTCTCTCTCTTTACCAGTCTATCTGTCTATTCTCTCTCTCTCTCTCTCTCTCTCTCTTTTCCAGTCTATCTGTCCATTGTCTCTCTCTCTCTCTCTCTCTTTCTTTATCAGTTTATCTGTCTAATATCTTGATTTTTCTTTCTATATAAACGTTCCTGCTTAGGCTACCACTACTACTAACAACTAACAACTACTAATACCACCACCACCACTACTATAACTACTACTACGGCTGTGACCACCACCACCACTACTACTAACTACTGCTACTACTACTACGGCTATGACCACCACCACCACCACCACCACTACTACTGCTACTACTACTACTACAATCATCATCAGCATCGCACCAGCCATTTAAACGCACATAAACATTAAGACACACCCTGCTTTACTTATACACTAATGCACTTTATGTCCACTACTAACACTTCTGATCTGCATACTCTCTCTCTCTCTCTCTCTCTCTCTCTCTCTCTCTCTCTCTCTCTCTCTCTCTCTCTCTCTCTCTCTCTCTCTCTCTCGTTCCTATTTCACCTGTCTCCCATTCTCTTCATTCTTCATTATCTCATATCTCTCTCTCTCTCTCTCTCTCTCTCTCTCTCTCCCTCTAATACTGATTGATGAATGTATTAGATATGTTAAATAGTGTATGTGATGAATAACCTAAATTAATAAATGTAAAATAAACCAGTCAGTAATTGTTGAATGTTACTGAATGTTGAGTATAGGAAATGTGAAGAATGCTGATTATGAAAAATGAAAAATGCGGTGAATGTTGAATGTGGTAGATGAAAAATGCGGTGAATGTTGAATGTGGTAGATATACAATGAGATGAATGTTGGATGTGGAAGATGAAAAATACTGTGAATGTTGAATGTGCTAGATATAAAATGCGGTGGATGTTAAATGTGGTAGATATAAAACGCGGTGAATATTGATTGTGGTAGACATAAAATGCGGTGAATGTTGAATGTGGAAGATGAACAATACGGTGAAATGTTGAATGTACAAAACTGAGGTGAATGTTGAATGTGGAAGATGAAAAATGCGGTGAATGTTGAATGCGTCGAATAATGAATGCCAGTGAATGTGGTGTATGGTGAATGTGAGAAAAGAAGAATCCTGCGAGTGCTGAATGTACTGAATGAGGAATACAGCGTGTGGTGAATGTGGTGAATGTTGAATGCAGCTAATATAAGATGATAAATGCATAAAATAATGAATAATAAATGTTGAATGTAGTGGATATGATGTGATAAAAGTGTAATATAATGAATGTGAATGAATGTTGAATGCAGCGGATATAACGTGATAAATGTATAATGAATAATGAATGTGGTGAATGTTGAATGTAGTGGATATAACGTGATAAATGTATAAAATAATGAATAATGAATGTGAAAGAATGTTGAATGTGGCGGATATGAGGTGATAAAAGTATAATATAATGAATAATGAATGTTGAATGTATTGAATGAGGGAATACAGCGTGTAGTGTTGAATGTAGCGGAAGTAACGTGATAACTGTATAATATAATGAATGAATGAATGTTGAATGTAAAGTTATTAATGAGACGTGTAAATTATCATAAAAAATGAACGTGATGAATTATGAACGTGATAAATGTATAATGAATAACGAATGTGAATGAATGTTAAAGGTGACGTTATGAATATATAAAAAAAAATAATGAATGCGAATGAATGTTAAATGTGACAGTATGAGTGAAAAACATAAAATATACTGAATAATGTTTGTGAGCGAATGTTGAATGTGCAGTTACGAATAGATTTTAAAAAAATAATGAATGTGATGAATGCTGATGAAGAATTATGAACTAGACAGATATAAAATGCAGTGAATGGTGAATAACAAAGGTGGACGAAGTATTATGCATCTGACCAACGTAAAATGAATAACAAATAGGAATGAATGTTGAAAATTATGAACTCGCCAAATATAAAATGCAGTGAATAGTGAATAACAAAGGTGGACGAAGAATTATGTGTCTCGCCAATGTAAAATGAATAACAAATACGAATGAATGCTGAAAATTATGAACCCAACAAATGAAGAATGCAATGAATAGTGAATAACGAAGGTGGACGAAGAATTACGCAACTGACCAATGTAAAATGAATAACAAATACGAATGAATGTTGAATGTTGGGAATTATGCATCTGACCATTGTAAAATGAATAACAACTACGAATGAATGTTGAATGTTGGGCCAAAATAAACCCTCTCATTTTCCAGGCGTTTACCGTCGCTAATTTCGTTCCAGGGAAAGAATGAATTTGGGATTTTTTCACTAAATTTCACTCTCAATTAGAAGGCAATTTGCATTTATCTTCGCTCGTCCTCTTTTTTTTTTTTTTTTTTTTTTTGAGGGGTGAGCAAAAAATTATGAAAAAATGAGAGATGGAGTTAACACGATAGATGGTGTTTTTCTTTTTTCTTTCCTTTTTTTTTTTTTTTTTGCAAACTGTTGATTTATTTATGGAGTGTCTATTTAGTTGTGTATGTCTGCCTATATCTGTCTATTTATCTGTCAGTGTCTATATGTTTACCTGTTCATCTATCTATCTGTCTAACGATCTATATGTCTGTCCACCGTTTCATCCACCTGTCTTTGTGTGTGTGTGTGTGTGTGTGTGTGTGTGTGTGTGTGTGTGTGTGTGTGTGTCCGACTTCTGGTGTCTGTCTGCGTCTACTTATCTGTCTGTTTGTCTATCTTTTCATCTATTTATCTATCTGTATGCTTGTCTGTCTCTATCTATTTATCTACTTCCCCTGGAGGAGTTACAAGCGACAACAATCAACACCCTGTTATATTTATTTCCTTTGCATGGTTAGTGGGGCCGAGCATCATCCACTCACACGATGTAGTGCTGCCTCTGCCCCCTCCCCTCTCTCTCTCTCTCTCTCTCTCTCTCTCTCTCTCTTCAGTCCCGATATCGGAGGCGAGGGGATCCAGTCACATATCCCTGAGTCGCATTTTGAGACTTGTACACCCCACCCATCCCTCCGGTGCAGTTCACATAAATCATTGGTCACACGTAGCAAAAAGCAAACAACAATAACAACAACAACAAAACTAAAATAAGTGAATCATACATTTTGATTATACGAATATAGTCAGCTAGACCGAAATAATATAAAAATACACAATAAAAGTCGTATTTTTTCATAACTATTCCTTCAAAAATATATAAGTGTATTTTCATAAGTATTCGTTCAACAATACATAACGAAAGCAGTTTGTATTCTTAAGTCATCGTTCAAGTTAAGTAAAATCAGTGCTGAAAAACACCATTGCATTTCGCTGTATAAACCTCTCCGTCCGAAAAAATAAGAAAAATAAACGCAAATAAACCTTTACTTTTCCCATAAACTATCGCTCAAAGGCAAACGTAAAAAAAAAAAAGAAAAAAAAAGAAAAAAGGAAAAGAAAAACTATAAATATCCCTTTACACGCTCCACCGACAAATCCGAACGATGCAAATAGGGAGAGTGAGCGAAAATTTCCGGACACTCCATTGGCCGCTCAGCTAAATTTCACATGGAGTGGATCCCGTTTCACAAATTTTCGTCCGACGCGGTAAAGTGACTGCTGTCCATTTTCTTTTCATTTCTCTCTCTCTCTCTCTCTCTCTCTCTCTCTCTCTCTCTCTCTCTCATTTGAGTCAAAGGATCGCTCAAACTGCATTACCGGGCCTGGGCGGTCAATGTTGAATGTTTTGAATGTTGAATGCTTGAGAGTGGATGTTGAAAGCTAGGGAATGAATGTTGTGAATGCTGAATAATTCTGTATGCTGAGTGGGACAATGTTGAATGTCAGAGAATGAATGTTGTTATGAATGCTGAATAATACTGTATGCTGAATGAGTGGAAGAATATTGAATGTTAAGGAATGAATGTTGAATGCTGTGAAGTTGAATGTTGAATATTAGTGCTTGTTGAATAATCGTGAATGTTGAATGATAGAGAATGAATGTTGAATGTTGTGAATGTTGAATAATACTGCATGTTGAATAATCGTGGATGTTGAATGCTAGTGAACGAATGTTGAATAATTGTGCTGTTGAATAATAGTGAGATGTTGAATGTTAGAGAATGAATGTTGGGTGCTGTGAATGATGAATGTTGACTGATACTGTATGCTGAAAGAGCGTGAGAATGTTGAATGCTTGAGAATGAATGTTGAATGTTTAATAAAAGCCTGCTGAATAATCGTGGATGTTGAATGCTACAGATATGAATGCTGATGGATGAATGTTGAATACAAAAAATGCTGAGTGTTAAATAATGCAGCACGTTAAATAATAGTGAATGAATGCTGAATGCTTAAGAATGAATGTTGAATGCTGAATAATGGTGCACGCTAATGTATGCTAAGTAGACTAAGAATGTTTTGAATGTTGAATGTGCATACTGACTGAACTAAAATTATTATTATTATTATTTTTACTATCACTATTTATTATTATTATTCTTATTATTATTATCGGATGAGCTTAGAATTAACATGGAGAATAAAGAATAAATATAATTAATGTTAAATATGTGCCAAATACATATAATCCATGTATATCTGTTAAACTACTGTCTATCTATTTTTCAATCTATTATACTGTGAATTTTACATCTATTTTTCAGTATATCTTTATGTGCATATATATCTATCAGCGTATTCATCTATCTATCAGTCTACTTAGCAATCAGTCTACGCTATCTATGTACTCTCTCTCTCTCTCTCTCTCTCTCTCTCTCTCTCTCTCTAAGTAAACAAAAATTGTATTCGTTTATTTTCAGATTTGTTTTTTCGATGGCCTCTTCACCTTTTAGTTTTTTGTTTTTTATTGGGTGAGCAAGAGAGACTGGCACATGCTCGCTCCCTTTACCGTGTGTGTGTGTGTGTGTGTGTGTGTGTGTGTGAGAGAGAGAGAGAGAGAGAGAGAGAGAGAGAGAATGAGGTACTCTTGTTACGTACTTAAATGTACTTCTATACGAGGATTATTGTCTATATTCATATCTATCTATTTAATCGTCTGTCTATCTATCTGGGAAATCACTATTTATCTATCGAGCCATCATCTACGTAATAATATTTTAGTGTATCTTCTGCATCCATATTTATAACAATAAATAAGGCACACACACACACACACACACACACACACACACACACACACACACACACATACTCTCTCTTCTTCCCACTCCCCCTCCCTCCTCCCTCACCCTCCCTCTTCCCTCCCCCTCCCCCTCCCCCCTTCGTAAAACTGAAAGGGCAACATTCAGACCCCAAAATAAAATGCACTGGGAAAAAAAAGATGTACAAAAATTCGGTTTCCAGGAAGGACTAGGTTACATGTTTGAGAGAGAGAGAGAGAGAGAGAATGTAAAGTTAAACGACTAGATAAATAGACAGATGGATGGATGGATGGATGGATGGATAAGGACAGACAGACAGACAGATATAGATGGATGGATGGACATACAAACATACAGAGTTTTATAGGTTAAGTAAACAAGCATGTGTGTGTGTGTGTGTGTGTGTGTGTGTGTGTGTGTGTGTGTGTGTGTGTGTGTGTGTGTGTGTGTGTGTGTGTGTGTGTGTGTGTGTGTGTGTGTGTGTGTTTGATCGCTTTCATTCTCATATTTTCTCTTTTCACTATTTTTCCTTTCTGATGCCCCACCAATTATTCTTCCTTTCCCTTCTCTTTTCCACTACCTTTCCATACACTTCACCGCTAGATATAAGAAGATATAGATAGATAGATAGATACAGACAGATAGGTAGACAGGCAGACAGATGGACGTACGGCTGGATGGATAGGCAGGTAGACAGGTAGACTCAGATGGATAGGTAGAGAAGGGTAGATAGAAAGATACTCGTAGATAGATAAATATACTGATTCAGATAAAAGACAAAAACACAGACATAGATCGATAGATAGACAAATATAAGTCGATAGATAGAGATAGGTAGATACATACACACATGCTTATTATCTTCACATTCAGTACTAATTTCTACAGTTCCATAAAATTTCCTAGCATTTAAGTCCGACAATATCTCCATTTTCCTGTACGACTGAAAGCCAGGGAGGTGTGGTGGGTGAGGGAGAGCTTTCTGTGTTGATAGTCTTCCCCTCCCTCCCTCTCTCTCTCTCTCTCTCTCTCTCTCTATCTATCTATCTATCTATCTATCTATTTCTATCTCTGATGTTCCTCTTCTTTATTCTCTTTTCATTCCTTTTCCTATCTCCTTCTTCCTCCTCCTCCCATTCCTTGTCATGTTATTCTTTACAAATCTACCTTTTTACTCTCTCTCTCTCTCTCTCTCTCTCTCTCTCTCTCTCTCTCTATTTATCTATCTATCTATCTATCTATCTATCTCCGGTGAATTCATGCATGTAAATTATTATATTCCATTACACTGGTTTATTAATTTGAATGCATATAACCAATTATGTCTTTGTCTATCTGTCTAACGATCTATCTGTCTATCTATCTACCTGTCTATCTATCTACCTGTCTATCTATTAATCGCCTCTCAGGGATACCTCACACACACACACACACACACACACACACACACACACACACACACACACACACACACACACACACACACACACCACTTCACAATTCTACACCGTCTCTCTCACAGACACACCTCTCTCCCTGACACACACACACACACACACACACACACACACACACACACACACACACACACACACACACACACACACACACACACACACACACACACCGCAGCCCCCTCACCCACACCAGCAAAAATCTAGCGAAACAAAAGAAAGGATGCAACGTCAAATGTCAGAGCACGTTTAAAATGGTATTCCCTGGGGATCTGTTGTGTGTGTGTGTGTGTGTGTGTGTGTGTGTGTGTGTGTGTGTGTGTGTGAGATGACTGTGTGTGTCTAGTGTGTATGAGAAACACTGTGAGATAGGAACAAGAACAGTAACAACATGAGCAGCAGCAGAAGCAACAACAAAGCAAGAAGAAGAAGAAGAAGAAACAATAATAATAATAATAATAATAATAATAATAATAATAATACACAAAACTTACTTCCCATAATACTATACAACACGTTTCCTTCCTTTTTCCAGGTGAGACTAATTAGCCTCAGTAAGACTATTGCAGACAGGTAAGACAAATGATTCTCTCTCTCTCTCTCTCTCTCTCTCTCTCTCTCTCTCTCTCTCTCTCTCTCTCTCTCTCTCTCTCTCACACACCTGTCATTTACTTCGTCTGACACCTCCAGTTTTCCGTCTGTCTGTCTGTCTCGCTTTTTTACTATCTTTCACTCTTCCTGTCAGTTTGCCTCCTCTCTCTCTCTCTCTCTCTCTCTCTCTCTCTCTCTCTCTCTCTCTCTCTCTCTCTGTCAGGCATTTTTCTTTCAGTATCGCTCCTTCGTTTTCCCACACAAACCACAACCACCACACTACTGCAACTACCACAATACCTAGAGCCAGACCAACATAACCACAACTACCACTATCCTTTTCCCTCAGTTTTTCTCTACTACCACACTCCTATAACAACAACTACCATCCGCCCAAACCACCACTGCCACAATCGCGTCCATCCCAGCAACCACCATCGCTTTCTCTGCGATCACCACAGCAACCCTTCTTTTACCACAATTCTGCCCTACCACAACTACCATCATCACCACATTTCTCCAGCTCTACCACAACCACAGCCATCCTCAACTCTTGTCCTACCACACTTCTGGTCTACCACAACTACCAGCATCACATTATCCTCATGCTCTACCACCACCACCACCACCATACCCAATTCTCAAACCAGACTCCTTGCCTACCACAACTACTATCATCACCACAACCACCACGATCACCACCCCAACCACTCTTCCTGTTCTACCACAACTACCACCATTATAACTACCACGATTCACCATAACTACCACCACATTCATCACTACCACACTTTCACACCACAACCACCACCATCCCCTACCACCACCACCACATTCATCACTACCACACTTTCACACCACAACCACCACCATCCCCTACCACCACCACCCCTCCCGTCCTACCACAACTATCACTATCATAACCATTCTCCTGCTCATCACAACTACTACCACAACCACCACCATCCCTTCCCCCACCGTCACCACCACCACCCCTCTCGTCCTACCACAACTACCACCATCACAACCATTCTCGTGCTCATCACCCAGCCCTCCCAATCACCACAATTACCCGCTACCACCATTACGGGGGCAATAACATTACTCTCGCCCGTCGCTACCACCATTTCTACCACCATTCGATCCCTCACGCTCCCCCACTACCAACATTCCTCCCCTCCTCCTCCCCCACTACTAACATTCCTCCTCCCCCACTACCAACATTCCTCCCCCACTATCAACATTCCTCCCCTCTCTCCCTCCTACTATAAACATTCCTCCTCTCCCCCTCCCACACTACCAACATGCCTCCCCTCCTCCTCCCCCACTACCATCATTCCTCCCCTCCTCCTCCCCCACTACCATCATTCCTCCCCTCCTCCTCCCCCACTACCATCATTCCTCCCCTCCTCCTCCCCCACTACCAACATTCTTCCCCTCCTCCTCCCCCACTACCATCATTCCTCCCCTCCTCCTCCCCCACTACCAACATTCCTCCCCTCCTCCTCCCCCACTACCAACATTCCTCCCCTCCTCCTCCCCCACTACCATCATTCCTCCCCTCCTCCTCCCCCACTACCATCATTCCTCCCCTCCTCCTCCCCCACTACCATCATTCCTCCCCTCCTCCTCCCCCACTACCATCATTCCTCCCCTCCTCCTCCCCCACTACCAACATTCCTCCCCTCCTCCTCCCCCACTACCAACATTCCTCCCCTCCTCCTCCCCCACTACCAACATTCCTCCCCTCCTCCTCCCCCACTACCAACATTCCTCCCCTCCTCCTCCCCCACTACTAACATTCCTCCCCTCCTCCTCCCCCACTACCAACATTCCTCCCCTCCTCCTCCCCCACTACTAACATTCCTCTCCTCCTCCTCCCCCACTACCAACATTCCTCCTCTCCTCCTCCCCCACTACCAACATTCCTCCTCTCCTCCCCCACTACCAACATTCCTCCCCTCCTCCTCCCTCCTCCCCCATTACCAATATTCCTCCAACCTTCTCCCCCACTACTAACATTCCTCACCCCCTCCTCCCCATTACCAACACTGCTCCCCTCCCCCTCCCCCACACTACTAACATTCCTCCCCCCTCCCCTTCCGACTACCAACATTCCTCTCCTCCTCCCCAATTTCAACATTCCTCCCTCCCTCACCGACTACCAACATTCCTCCCCTCCTCCTCCCACAGTACCAACATTCCTCCCCTCCTGCTACCAACATTCCATTCCTCCTCCCCCACTACCAACATTCCTCCCCTCCTGCTACCAACATTCCATTCCTCCTCCCCCACTACCAACATTCCTCCCCTCCTACTACAAACATTCCATTCCTCCTCCCCCACAACTAACATTCCACCCCTCCTCCTCCCCACTACCAACACTCATCCCGTCCTCCTCCCACACTACAAACATTCCTCCCCTCCTACTACCAACATTCCTCCCTCCTCCCCTCACAACCACAGTTCTTGGGTATTTTTAAGGTATTCATATTTTTACTCTGATTATTATTGCTAGGAGAAATGTCAATATTTTCATTATTATTTTTATTCTTATCATTATTAATATTATTATTACCACTGCCTTCGTATTATTCTTCCTTCTCTCTTTTCCTTTCCTCCTCCTCCTCCTTCTTCCTTCCTTCCAAACACTTAACAAATTGAGTAATTCCTTCATTTTTTCCTCTGTTTCATATCAAACAAGGTACACTTGTTCTTTGGCCAAGTACCCTCTCTCTCTCTCTCTCTCTCTCTCTCTCTCTCTCTCTCTCTCTCTCTCTCTCTCTCTCTCTCAGTTCCTATTTTATGAGTTCCAATCAGGCAGTACCCATACTGTGTCATCCTGTCTCTCTCTCTCTCTCTCTCTCTCTCTCTCTCTCTCTCTCTGCTCCTGTTATATGAGTTCCAATCAGGCAGTCCCTGTACTGTGTCATCCTCTCTCTCTCTCTCTCTCTCTCTCTCTCTCTGTGTGTGTGTGTGTGTGTGTGTGTGTGTGTGTGTGTGTGTGTGTGTGTGTGTGTGTGTGGCGCCTTCTAATTTACAACCCGTCTGCATCACGCCTCACGCACCGAATGTAAACAAAGATCAGCTGATCAGTGGAGTGTCACGTGTCAGTTGTAAACAAAAAACAGCTGATCAATCCTTCCCGGGAACTGTGGGGGTGTTTTGATGGTGTCCTGTGGGGGTGGTAGGACAGTCTCTCTCTCTCTCTCTCTCTCTCTCTCTCTCTCTCTCTCTCTCTCTCTCTCTCTCTCTCTCTCTCTCTCTCTCTCTCTCAGAAACAGTTTATCAATCCTTACTGGGAACTGTGGGAGTATTTTGATGATGTCCTATGTGGGTAGTAGGATATTCTCTCTCTCTCTCTCGCTTTCTCTCTTAGTTCCTATTTTACGATTTCCAATTAACCATTATCTCTACTGTGTCATCTCCCCTCTCTCTGCCCCCCTAATCTCGTTCTCGATCTTCCTCTCCTCCATCCTCCAATCCATATTCTCCATTTGTAAACCTGAATATCAAGTATGCAAACAGGGAATCTGCAGGAAGAGGTTGGCCTGAGAGAGAGAGAGAGAGAGAGAGAGAGAGAGAGAGAGAGAGAGAGAGAGAGAGAGAGAGAGAGAGATCAAATTGGGGAAACTGGATACTAGATTCGGGTGGGTAAATTGGAGTGCGGTTGGGGAATTCATTGTGTGTGTGTGTGTGTGTGTGTGTGTGTGTGTGTGTGTGTGTGTGTGTGTGTGTGTGAGAGAGAGAGAGAGAGAGAGAGAGAGAGAGAGAGAGGGGGGGGAATTCCAATAGCAGAAAAACTGCCTGTAGATAAGAAGAATAAAATAAAAAGAAGCCACTGTGGTGAAAAGGTTTATAATAAAATAACCAGAATTAAATACGATAATAAATACGACACGAAATAAACGAAATGCGCCACTAAAAAAAAATAAAGATAACTGAAAAAAATATTACACAAAAAATCTATAATAATAATAATAGTTGTAATAATACCTGTCTCCTCACTCCACCTTTTGACGCTCCACATCCGGCATGACACACCACCACCATCCTATTCCACCCCACCCCACCCACCCACCCACACCCACATCACTCTACACCAACTTCCCTCATGCCCGGTGGTTTGTGAGGGTGTTGGGCGGCCATATTGCCACTCCCAGGCCCCAGGAAGGCATATGCAAGTTTGGCCATAAGTATAACCACACCTCACAAGGAATAGAGTCGTTGAGGCTGTCTGTCCACCATCTCGGTACACCCCAGATGAAATTAAACGTAGGTGAAAAGTTTAGAGTATTTTAAAGACTATGCTACTGTTGCTGCTACTGCTTGATTATTATAACGATTCTTCTTCTAATAATAATAATAATAACAATAATAAAGTAGATGTGCAGATTCTTCCTGCGTACTCAGAGATAATACTGAACATCTCTTGCTTCTGATAATTTTGATTTTTGAGAGGGGGGCTGACCCACCCCAGGAATCACCGGAGGGGTAACGCTCCGTGAATATCGCTCCAAGATTATCGCATTAAGGATAAAAGTCCATTGTACAACATGCACTAAGATGTCAAAGCAATATCTGACCTCCTTTTGCTAGCTCTGAGAACGTTAAATTTGGTGGGGGAGGGGGGTTGACATCCCTAAAAAAAAATCATGGTTGCAAAATTGTGGAGTGAAAAACCTTCCTAGCAACCTGACGGACGGCCTTCACATGTACTGATCTCACAAGACACCCCTTCTTCGTACTTCGCCAACTTCAGTAAGGGTAAATTTTGGCTATCACTCTCCTTCCGATGAAATGGTCCAGTCCTTAAGTGCACTTCATACGGACTGATACAAAAAATTAGCCTATCTCCGGACCCCTACGCTCCTGAAGTGATAATACAGGACTAGATAATAGATGGATGAATAAAAAAAAAATAATAATAATAATCAGTAAAAGTGAAAGCAGGAAAATCACTCATAAAAATAAGAAGAAAACTAGAAAAAAGAAATGAAAAATACAGAAAAGAATGCACTGGTTGAAAAAATATATGTAAGAGAAATTTTTAGAGAAGAAATACGAACACAAAAATATATATAAAAGTCGTACAGAGGAAAAACTATTGAATACGATCCTCCCAAAGCTCTGCACAGGAAAACAAAGGAGGAAAAAGGAACCCCAGAATAAAACAGAAAACTAAAGAACACAACGGTTACCTAAAAAAATATAGAAGCAGGTAAGAACACACAAAAAAAAATGGCCATGAAAAAGAAAATACTCTAAATATAAAATGCAAAGAAAAACTCGAAGACAATATGACACCCAGCAAAAAACAATTATCCTCCAAAATGAGCCCATAAATTAAAACACATAAACTCAAAATAAAATAAAAAAAATATATAAAAAACTGAAAAATAAACTAGAAAAAAAACTTAAGCCAAAAAAGTTGTGCAAAATGAAGAGGAAAGGAAAGGTGAGGCCATAGAATTTAATGTATATGCAAATGACGTCATCAATATGGGAGAAAAAGGGAGGAGGAGAGGGGGGTCATCAATTGTGAACGTAAAAAGGGTGAACGTAAGAGGTGAACGTAAAAAGAGGTGAACGTAAAGAGCATGAACGAAACAAGAGGGAAGTAATGAGAGAAGTAAGCGTAAAGAACGTAAGAGGAGAGTCGACGGTTATCAATAGCTTGTGAACGTAAAGGAGTGCACGTAAATTGAGTGATGAACGTATGAGAGAACGTAAAGAGGGGGTAAACCTAAAGAGGGACTGAACGTAAAGGGAAGAACGCAAAAAAGGGGTGAAGGTAATGGTGGTGAATGTATGGGTGATGAACTTAATCGTAAACGTAAGGGAAGTGAACGTAATGGTGAATGTAAGAGTGAACGTAAGGGGAAGTTAACGTAATAGTGAACGTACGGGTAAGTGAACGTAACAATGAACGTAAGGGGAAGTGAACGGAATAGTGAACGTAAAGGGAAGTGAACGGAATAGTGAACGTAAGGTGGTGAACGTATGAACACAAGCTCCTCTGACCCACTCCCTGCTGAATAAAATCGTCTGGCGTTAGAATGAAATAGGAGTTGTCCCGACTGTGAGAGGGTTGTTTTTAAGGTCTGTATGGTCTCTCTCTCTCTCTCTATCTATCTATCTATCTATCTATCTATATCGATCTACCTAAGTATCTAAGTATCTGCCCATCTATAAATCTTCTTAAATATCTGTTAATCTGTCCATCTAGCTACCTACATGCCTCTCTCTCTCTCTCTCTCTCTCTCTCTCTCTCTCTCTCTCTCTCTCTCTCTTTCCCTCTCTCTCTCTCTCTCTCTCTCTCTCCGTTTTTCCTCCTCGATCACTATCCTCTCTCTTAATCGCCTTCATTTCCCTCCCTCCCTCCCCCCTCAGTGACCCCATTCCCTCCCTCCATCCATCCTTCTTTCCTTCCTTCTCTCTTTACCTCTCTTTCTTACTCCCTTAATCTTCTCTTTTTCTCTATTATCCCCTGTCACACATCCTTCCTTAATTTCTTTTTGTCCTTCATACTTTCCTCTCTCTCTCTCTCTCTCTGCGTCTCTCCCTCCCTTCTTCCTTCCTTCTTTTCTTCTCTTCTCCTCTTCCTTTGCATCCCTGCTCACTTACTCTCCTCTCCCTCTCCTCCCCACCTCCCTTCCTTCCTTTCATTTCTCACCTTTCTCTCCCTATTTGCTTCCATCTCTCCTCTTTTTCTCTCTTCTTCCATAATTTCTCTCTCCTCTTTCTCTCCATCCAGCATTCCTCCCATCTCTCTGTCTCTCCTTCATTCCTTCCATCTCCCCTTCTCTCCTCTTTCCCTCCTTACTTCCCTCCTTCCATCACTTTCTCTCCCACTTCCTTCCCTCCCTCACTCCTCTCCTTCCTTCCTTCCTTCCTTTCCTCCATCACTCTCTTTATCTCCTTCCTACGTACGTTCTTTCCTTCAGTCTTTCTATCCCTCCTTCCCTGCTTCTCTCTCCCTCCTTATTTTCTTCCTCCTTCCCTCCCTCCTCCCTTCCTTCCCTCCCAATTTTCTCCTTTCTCCTTCCCTTCCCTCCCAATTTTCCCCCCTCTTTCCTTTCCTCCTCCTCCTCCTCTCCCTCCTTCCTTCCTTGCCTCCTCTTCTCCCTCCTTCCCTCCCTTCTCAAGTGACCCCATTCCTTCTCATCAGTTTTTCTCCCTTCGTCCCCTCATCTCTCCCTCCCTCCCATCCTGCGATCCTACCTTCCATCATTCATCTCTCTCTCTCTCTCTCTCTCTCTCTCTCTCTCTCTCCTACATCATTCCTCTTCTCTCCCCTCTTTCAAATCCCTCCCTTTATTTATTCGTATTCCTCTCCTTCTCTCCCCTTTCCTTCTTCCCTCTCTCCTTTCTCCCCCTCCCTTCCGCCACCTCCCTCTCTCTCCTCTCCTTCCTCTCACCTTTCCACCCTGATTATTTCCCTTCTCATTTTTATCATGCTCTCTCTCTCTCTCTCTCTCTCTCTCTCTCTCTCTCTCTCTCTCTCTCATTAAATAATCATCTCTTCCTTTCTCACATCTCTGCTCTAGTGACTCTCTCCCTCTCTCTCTCTCTCTCTCCAATTGCATGCATGGTAACTTGAAGGTGTGAAGCTGTACGTTCGTCAAAACCCTAAGAGAGAGAGAGAGAGAGAGAGAGAGAGAGAGAGAGAGAGAGAGAGAGAGAGAGAGAGAGAGAGAGAGAGAGAGAGAGAGAGTGACTGAGGGATCGATACAGAGACAAGTGCGGGGGAGGGAGAGTATGAGAGTGGAAGGTGAGCGGGGAGAGAGAGAGAGAGAGAGAGAGAGAGAGAGAGAACCATAAGTCAATAACGGAAGAACTGGAGAGAGAAAGGATACAAGCAAAATATTAAAGAAACCTGGAAAGAGAAAGAGAGTAAGAGAAAGATAAAAAAAATATTCAAATCGCAGACCTCACCAGCAAAACAACCTTTATTGATGTGTGAAAAATAATGTTATAAAAGAATTCAACGCAAATCACTTATAAGCTAATTATGAATGATGATTAAGTTTATTTATTTTTATTGAGGTACTGAAGGCTATTATTAACAATATTATTATTTAGTTAATTTGTTACTACTTTGTACTATACTCTTTTCACACTAACTTGGCACAAAATTGTCTTCTGTCCAACTTGAGTGCCGGGTTTAACGGGAGATTATAACTATGATGCTAGTCACGATGAAGTGCTATGGAAGGGATGTAGGGCCGTGGCATTATCTGTTTCTGCCACTGAGTAACGTGAAATAAGCTGCGAAGTGACGAAAGGTTAAGGTGAGAGAGAGAGAGAGAGAGAGAGAGAGAGAGAGAGAGAGAAAATACTGATTAAAAATGCCATATGAATAGTGGTAGAAGACTGTGGTTGATTGTGGTAGTTTGGGTAGTTGTGATGTTGGTAGCTGTGGTGTGGGGGTTGGTGGTAGTTGTGGTAATTGTGATAGTTGGTAGTTTTGGTGAGCATGATGGTAGTTGTGGTAGCTCTGGTGAGGGTATGGTGGTTGAGGTAGTTACTATTTTGATGGAATGGTGGTAGTTGTGATAGTACTGGTAATTGTGGTGGTTGTGATAGTACTGGTAATTGTGGTGGTTGTGGTAGTTGTGGCCAGTGAAAGTTGTGGTTTGGGGGATTGTGGTAGCTTTGGTAATGGTGGTTATGGAACTGGAATTGTGGTAGTTGTGACTGTGGTGGTATGTGGTAAATGTGGTAGTTGTGGTCCTGAGGATGGTGGTAGTTGTGGTGTGGTAACTGTTAGGGTGGAATTAG
Organism: Coenobita brevimanus; assembly: GCF_032717465.1. Taxonomy (NCBI): domain Eukaryota; kingdom Metazoa; phylum Arthropoda; class Malacostraca; order Decapoda; family Coenobitidae; genus Coenobita; species Coenobita brevimanus. The sequence goes on along the minus strand of NC_137030.1, from coordinate 4,953,015 downwards.
TTGTGGTGGTGGTGGTGGTGGTGGTGGTGGTGGTAGTAGTAGTGGTAGTAGTAGTAGTAGTAGTAGTAGTAGGAGGAGGAGGAGGAGGAGGACGAGGAGGAGGAGGACGAGCGATGAGTGGTAGTTCTTTGTTGTATTTGCGGTAGTTGTGGTAGATGTCTTAGGAGTGGTGGTAGTTGTGGTTGTGAGTAGTGGTCGTAAATGGGGAACCGGTACATAGTGGTAGTTGTGGTTGTGGCGCTCTCTCTCTCTCTCTTTCTCTCTCTCTCCAAATAAAATACGTATATAAAAGCACATAGAAAAATCGTCGATATACGGAAAATATAGACAGATATAGAAAGACAAATATGCTGACTGTCTACCTTGTGTGTGTGTGTGTGTGTGTGTGTGTGTGTGTGTGTGTGTGTGTGTGTGTGAGAGAGAGAGAGAGAGAGAGAGAGAGAGAGGGGGAGGGGCATTATCCCTTTTCTGCTGACTCCTCTCTTTCCCCAAATTGAGAGACGGGAGATAGTGTGTCAGAGAGAGAGAGAGAGAGAGAGAGAGAGAGAGACAGACAGACAGACAGACAGACAGAGAAAGAGAGAGAGAGAGAGAGAGAGAGAGAGAGACAGACAGACAGACAGACAGAGAAAGAGAGAGAGAGAGAGAGAGAGAGAGAGAGAGACAGACAGACAGACAGACAGACAGAGAAAGAGAGAGGGATGAAGCTGACAAGAAACATAAATGAAAATGAAAGGTAAGAAAAATCAAGCCATTTCTATTCTCTCTCTCTCTCTCTCCCTTTCTCTCTCTCTCTCTCTCTCTCTCTCTCTCTCTCTCTCTCTCTCTCTCTCTCTCTCTCGATCCAATCCCTCATGTGTTTCTTCATTATAATATTCATGGGAAAATATTTATGATTGTTGTCAGATGGGGCGCATTTGAATATCATGCATTTTGAGAGAGAGAGAGAGAGAGAGAGAGAGAGAGAGAGAGAGAGAGACAGACAGACAGACAGACAGACAGACAGACAGACAGAGAGAGAGAGAATGGATCCAAAAGATAAAATTAAAGCTAAGAAAAGAGAAAATTAGAGCGAGAGAAAGTCCCTCCAGCTTCATCTCTCCCGAGTTTCTAAAGAAAAAATATAATTAAAAGACGGTGCTTTTTTTTTTTTTTTACCACAAGCCTATGAGAGAGAGAGAGAGAGAGAGAGAGAGAGAGAGAGAGAGAGAGACAGACAGACAGACAGACAGACAGAGACAGAGAGAGAGAGACAGACAGACAGACAGAGAGAAAGAGAGGCAGTAATCTGATTGGCCAAAGCACCAGAAGGCAACGAAAATCAGAAATTGCGAAGTGACTCATGAATACGAAACGCAGACTCACTACCGAAAAATAATATAAAACGAAAAAAATACAAAATGCAGGAAGGTGTATGGAAATCAAGTTTGTACCCATAAATAAATAAATAAATAAATAAATAAATAAATAAATCCTCAGTAAGATGATTTAGTCAATTATAGTATACTTGTGGAATCCAGAATAATTTAAAATATGTTTTGTAAATTCTGAGTGTTTCTTGATGGTCTACCTAATGTTTATTTTTTATTATTATTTATTTTATGCATGAAAGAAGGAAGGAACGAAAGTCTTGAAGCTCGCAGATTATTTCCACCATTAATAATAATAATAATAATAATAATAATAATAATAAATCTGAGGCCATATGCAATAGAGAATACTTAACAGAACGTTTTTTCTTTTTAACTCCTTCTCATATCAATTCGTAGTAGAGAGGGATGCCTTCGCGTGGTGGTACCTATGTGGACAGGTGGATCAACTGCCCGGTTTCACAAGCACTTCTCTACCTCCCTATCCCCCGAAACAAGGATGGTGGGATACAAAAAGAGGGCAACTAGAGCCTGCAGTCCACCGGGTTCACGTTTCATATGAGCCTGGGGTCACACCAAGAAAAATACCGTCTATTTTTCTCTCATTTTTGCTTTTCTTTCTTCTTTCATTTGTCTCCTTCATTCTCTCTCTCTCTCTCTCTCTCTCTCTCTCTCTCTCTCTCTCTCTCCTATTCCTTTCTAAATTTGCTCCTTTTTTTATTCTTCCTTTTTTTCCACTCTACTCACCTCCTCTCATTCTATTTTTTTTTTCTGCCATTTTCATTCATTTCTCTCTCTCTCTCTCTCTCTCTCTCTCTCTCTCTCTCTCTCTCTCTCTCCTCACCTCCTCTCATTGTACTTTTTATTTTTCTTTGTTCTCTGTCTTGTTCATTCATTTCTCTCTCTCTCTCTCTCTCTCTCTCTCTCTCTCTCTCTCTCTCTCTCTCTCTCTCTCTCTCTCTCCCCCAACAAATGAAAGCTTAGCGAAGGATTTCATCAACAGAATTTCTCTAGATCTGGGTGATGAGAGAGAGAGAGAGAGAGAGAGAGAGAGAGAGAGAGAGGAGAAGAGAGAAGAAAGAGTGGGAAGGAAGAAGGAAGTGAAGGAAAGGAGTTAGTGTGAGAGATAAAGATTGAATAAAAATGAGGATGGAAGGAGGAAGGGAGGAAGGGAGGGAGGAAGGAAGGAGGAGAGTGTGACGGGGAAAGAAATGAGGGGGAAAGGAAAGAGAAAGAGGGAAGGAAAGAGAAAGAGGGAAGGAAGGAGAGAAAGGGCAGGGAGGGAGAGAAAGAGTGACAGAGAGGCAGAAAAGAGAGGAGGGAGGAAAGGAGAGAAAGAGTGATAGGGAGGGAGAAATGTAAGGAAGGCGGAATGAAAGGAGGAAGAAAGGAAGAGGATGGGGAGAAAGACTGATAGGGAGGATGAAAAGGAAGGTAGGAAGGAGGGAAGAAAGGCAGAAAGGAGAATAGACAAGGGAGAATGGAGGACAAGAAGAAGAAAGAAGGAAGGGATGAGGGATGGGGAGAGCGAAAGCGAAAGAAGAAAAAAATGTATGAAAAAAGAAGGAAGAAAAGGCGCGAAAGAGGGAGTGAGAGGAAGAGGGTGAGAGAAAGATGGAAGGAAGGTGGGGGGGGACGGAGGAAGGGAGAAGCGTGGAGATGGAAAAGAGGGATGATGATGATGATGATGATGATGATGGCCAAAACAAGATAATAAAAATAACGAGAAGAGTAATATGATGTAAGTCCTCTCTCTCTCTCTCTCTCTCTCTCTCTCTCTCTCAAAAAGGCCCCATAATATAATTCACATGTCAAAGAAAACGGGAGAGGGAGGGGCAGAGAGGTGTGACTAAGGAATTTTTGGGAGTGAAAGAAAATCCATAAATTTTTCTTTTTTTCTCTTTTTTTCTTTTTTTTTTTCCTCGCTTTTTTGAAGAGAATGAAAAGGAGGTGTCTAGAAGAAATTTATATATACATCTCAATACACATCAATATTTTATCCACATTTTTTGGACATTAAAAGAAAAAGAGAGATATAGAGAAAGATTTATATGTATGGTAATTTATGTGGATATGTGGACCAAGGAGAGAGAGAGAGAGAGAGAGAGAGAGAGTATTTTTAGAGGAGGTGGCACTTCAGGTGACGAATCGTACTAAAGAAGCCGAGATCATTAGAGACGAAATGAGACGAGTCGCTCTCTCTCTCTCTCTCTCTTTCTCTCTCTCTCTCTCTCTCTCTCAC
>NC_137030.1:4884403-4934403 GCF_032717465.1 Coenobita brevimanus | reverse complement strand
TGTTTGCGTGGAAGAAATTGTATTACTCTCACTCTCACATCATCACCATTATTATCATTATCGCCGTCATTATCATCATTACTATCAACATCATCATCATCATTATCACCATCATCATCATCATCATCATCATCATCATCATCTCCGCTATCATCATCATCATCATCATCTCCGCTACCATCATCTTCATTTTTATCACATCGTAGTCGCCATCATCATCATCATCATCAGTTACAGCTATCCTCCTCCTCCTCCTTATCATCATCATCATCATCATTATTATCACCATCATCATCATCATCATCATCATCATCATCATCATCACCACCACAATCATATCAACATCATCATCTCACTATCAGCATCGCCACACAACCAACCCCCAAATATGTTTCTGTTAATATTTAAAAAGCTGACACAGTTCTAATGTAAAAACTTATTGGAGAATGATAAAAGAAGAATTCTCTCTCTCTCTCTCTCTCTCTCTCTCTCTCTCATCCAATATACTGCAGTTTTCCTTCTTCCTTTCCACTTTCCTCTTTTTTCATTCTAAGATTTCTTATTTCTACATCTTCTCTTTCCCACCACATCATCTCTCTCTCTCTCTCTCTCTCTCTCTCTCTCTCTCTCTAAAGCGTCCTCCAGCACAACTTAGAGCCAGGCTGTGGAAAAGGTTGAGGACTTTAAACAACTTGGGAGGCCCTCTTGAGTCGAGAGAGAGAGAGAGAGAGAGAGAGAGAGAGAGAGAGAGAATAAATAAAAAAGGGAGTGGGAATGTAGGGAACTAATAAGGAAATATATTTATGATGTACGGAAAAACATAAGTGGATATACATGTAAACTGACAGAGAGACAGATTGATAAAGAGGTAGACTAATATATAGATAGACAGACAGGTAGGCAGACAGACAGACAGCGAGGGAGAATGAAATGTGAGAAAAAGGATAATTATATATACAAAAAGAAGGAATGCGAACTTAACCAAAAGCGAGAAATGAAGAAGAGGAATGATATAAAAATAAAGGAAATCTTGAAAAAAAGAGAGTATTAGAGAGTTAAACTGAGATAGATAGACAGACAGATAGATGGATAGATACAGAGGGGGGGTTGTCTATGAAGTGATACAATGCAAATGAGAAGAGGGAATGGAATAGAAATGGGCAGGAAGGAGGGGCAATGAAGGGAGGATGGGAGAAAAGGGGGAAGGAATGAGGAATGAGTGTGTGTGTGTGTGTGTGTGTGTGTGTGTGTGTGTGTGTGTGAGAGAGAGAGAGAGAGAGAGAGAGAGAGAGAGAGAGATGGATATAGATAGACAGACAGACAGACAAGCAGACAAATAGATAGACAGATAGATAGACAGAAAGATAAAGATCGTTTGATAGACAGAGACTGGCAGATAGATGTCGACAGATAGACAGATGAATGGATAGAACAGATGGATATATGGATGTATACGGAGACAGCTAGCTAATTGGACAGCTAGATACAGATAGATTGATGTAGATAGACAGATAGATAAACAGATGGACAGACAAAGAATAATATACAAAGATAGACTTGTAGATATATATAGATAAACGTTGATATATAGATAAATTGAGAGAGAGAGAGAGAGAGAGAGAGAGAGAGAGAGTGGGAGAGAGAGAGAGCGATGATGGAGTGCGTTGCCTCCTTGCTTCATGGGCCATCAGGAGTCCGGGGTTTGCCTCACTTAGGGAAATTTCTCTCTCTCACTCTCTCTCTCTCTCTCTCTCTCTCTCTCTCTCTCTCTCTCTCTCTCTCTCTCTCTCTCTCTCTCTCTCTCATTCATTTGTCTATTTACTTATTTATCCATTTCTTTTACTTATTTCTCTCTCTCTCTCTCTCTCTCTCTCTCTCTCTCTCTCTCTCTCTCTCTCACACACACACACACACACACACACACACACACATTTCTCCGTCTTTCCCCCAATCCGCTCTTCATCCTCCATTCTTCATTCCTCCCGACTCATTTTTCCTTCCTCTCTTCTTTCTGCTTCGTCTCCTCCTCTTCCTCCATTCTTCCTTTTTCTTCCTTTCTTTCTCTCTTCGCCTTCCTTTTCCTGACTCCCTCCCTCCTACTCCCCTCTTCCTCCTCTCCCCTACTCTTACTTCCTCCTTTCTTATTACTTCCTCTCTTCTCTCCTCCCTACTTCCTTCACTGCCTCCCTCCCTCTTTACTTCCCTGCCTTTCACCTTTATTCCTCTGCTCCCTCCTTCTCTTTCTCCTTTCTTTATTCTCCCTCTTTCCTCCTATGTCTCCCTGCCTTCCTGTCTACCTCCCTACCTCTCTTCCCCTCTGCTTGTCTTACTCCCTTCCCTCCTGTCTTCCTTTCTATCTCCCTCCTTTTATTTTTATCTTCTTGTCTTTCTCTCCCTCCCTTATCACCCTCCTTCCCTACTTCAAACTTCTCTATTTCTGCCTCCCACCCTTTTTTCTCCTTGCCCACAGTACCTGCCTCCCTGCCTGCCTGCCAACCTACCTCCCTTCTTCCCTTTCTGTCCGCCTGCCTACCTGTCTCCTTGCCAATTTAATCCATTCTTCTCTGCCTGTCCTCTTCTCTACCTACCTACCTCTCCGCCACTTACCACCCTGCCAACCCACCTCCCTGCTAATCTTCCCTCCTCCCTGCTTCTCCACCCATCTACCTACCGGCGCGTACCTAGCCCCACTCTTATCTGACCTCCTGCCTCTCTCCTTACCTACCTCCTTGCCTACCTACCCTAATCTTGCCTACCTGCCTGCCTAACCCCATCTTTCCCTGCTTCCTACAGCCTTCCTTGCCTACCTATCCTAATCCTGCCTACCTGCCTGCCTAACCCCATCTTTCCCTGCTTCCTACCTCCTTCCCTGCCTAGCTGCCCTAGTCCTTTCCTGCCTGCCTACCCCAGTTCTTCCCTGCCTACCTATCCTAATCCTGCCTACCTGCCTGCCTAACTCCATCTTTCCATGCTTCTTACCTCCCTCCTTGCCTACCTACCCTGCCTGCCTTGCCTTGCCCTGCTATATCCAGCCAGCATTCCACACAAGCACAGTGCAGGGAAATGCCATGTCCTCCCCGCCTCTCCCTTCCCACCCAGGCAGACAGACAGACAGGGATGGAGGCAGGAGGAAAGATGGAAAGATAGGAGAGAAAGATAAAATAGAAAGAAGCAGAAAGAGGCAGAGAGATCGGACGGTAGGTAGGCTAAGAGAGAGACAAACAGACAGTGAGAGAAGGGTGGAGAGAGACAAACAGACAGTGAGAGAAGGGTGGAGAGAGACAGACAAACAGACAGTGAGAGAAGGGTGGAGAGAGACAGACAAACAGACAGTGAGAGAAGGGTGGAGAGAGACAGACAAACAGACAGTGAGAGAAGGGTGGAGAGAGAGACAGACAAACAGACAGTGAGAGAAGGGTGGAGAGAGACAGACATATACATAGATAGAAAAACAGAGACAGAGAGGAGGGGAACAGACTGACAGATGAACAAAGATAGATAGACAGACAGATAGAGTGGGGAACAGACTGATAGATAAACCGTTTGACTGATAAAGACATAGACTGACTGACTGATTTACGGACAGATAGATATAGATAGATATAGATAAAACAGAGACAACTTACTCATATACATAAACTTTCTCACACTACACACAATAAAGGAAATAGAGAGTTGCTTGTGAGCTGTGTTAATGGTTGCTTTAATAGTCGCATGCTTTCAGAGCCTGGCATGTGTACCCTCTCTCTCTCTCTCTTTCTCTCTGTCTCTGTCTGTCTGTCTGTCTGTCTGTCTCTCTCTCTCTCTCTCTCTCTCTCTCTCTCTCTCTCTCTCTCTCTCTCTCTCGTGAAATATTCGGTTGTGCTTCTCTGTGGTGGAACATCAAAATTACCTTATTCTCTCTCTCTCTCTCTCTCTGCGGCAGTCAAAAATCCCTTTACGAACCAGGCCTTCCTAACAAATAAAGCCAAATTCCTACCCATCAATCAGCTAAAATTTTACAATCTAATTTAACCAAAATATTATGAGATACTGTAAAGGACGCTTGGAGGTGTAGTGAGTCAAAAGAGGGAGCTTGTGACACCAAAATCCTTGTAAGTCTCTAATTTATCTCTAACCCCTCTAACTTTCTTCTAACCCCCAAGAACAAACCGCCATAGTCACACGAGTGCCAAGTACCTGAGGAGTCAAAACAGCTTCGAATCTTTAACTTTATGAGACGGAAACAATAATTCATGCAGATCGTGACACACCAAAGCCCTTGTAACCTATCCATAACTTTAACTCCTTTAACTTTCTTCTAACCCCCATGAAAATGTCGCCACTGCCACACAAAAGCCAGATACCCGAGGAGTCAAAGCATTTTCGAACAATGAATGGAACAATGAACAGAACAGACCAAACCTAATCAGCCTAACCCTTCTAACCTCTATACAGCCTTATCTAACCTCTCTTCCTTCTAACCCCAGGATAGTGCCGCCACTGCCACACGAGAGCCAAGTACTTCAGGGGCCAAACAGCTTCGAATCTTTAACTCCATGAGACTGAAACAATAATACAAGTAGACTTAGACACACAGAAGCTCTTGTAACCTATCCCTGACTTATCTCTAACCCATCTTTCTTCTAACTCCCAGGAAAGTGCCGCCACTGCCACACGAGAGCCAAATATCTAAGGGGTCAAAGCAGCTTCGACCCCGGCTCTGCTTCGCGGGGGTGGAACAGCGGTACGACCAACAGCGAAGGTTCCACCCCGTCGTCTTCAGGTAGCACCGGAAGCTCCCCGAACAACAGCTCCCCGAATAACAGCAGTAGCAGTAGCAGCAGCAACCACAGCGACGGGGACGGTGGGAGCAGCAGCAGTAGTAGCAGGAGCAGCAGCGCCAATGCAGCGACAGCAGGAGGAGGAGGGGGGGCGGGGACAGGAGGAAGCACTAGACTGAGCAGACAGGTCCTGGTGACGGAGACCAGAAGGCGATCCAGAAGTATGGATCGCTATGACGCCTACAGGATAACTGGTAGGGAGGAGATAGACAGATAGATAGATAGACAGAAAGATAGACTGATTGACTAAATGCCTGAGTGACTGACTGAATGACTTAATGATTGACTGTGACTGAGGAAAGGAAGATGGGAATGTAAGGGAAGACAGCAAAATAAGTAGAAAAAAAGAAAGACTGACGACACCAATAGAGCGAATAAGCAAACGTACTGTGAGAGAGAGAGAGAGAGAGAGAGAGAGAGAGAGAAAACAGAAAGTAAAAAATATAGATAGATATACCTTGCACACCGCCAGCCCTTTCCCTAATTCCACACCTCTGAAGCAAACACCATCACATCACACAAAGTTCCTTCAGACACACTACTGCCTCACTCCAGACTCAGTATATATATTTTTTTCCTTAACTATGAATTGCTTTTTATGGTGATGCGGTGTGAAGGAGAGTATGGATGATGATGATGATGATGATGATGATGATAAATGGTGCATAACTGTTGGCTATAAGTGCATGGTACCTACTACTGTATATATCCTGTACTTAACTTTTGACTACAACTGTACACAGCCACTAAATCCAGCAGTATCCAAACTCTTGAGTCCGCCTGTACCGCCCACAACTCTCTACAACCCACACAACTTCATACCAAATAACTACTGAGTGTTACTGTATGATATAATTTACCCCTAACTTCTGAATCCATCTGTATCCAACCATGTATCGTGTGCCCAAACTTCTGACTCCACCTGTATCTCCCACAACTCCCCACAACCCACACAACTCCTTACAACCCACACAACTCCCCACAACCCACACAACTCCCCACAACACACACAACTCCCCACAACACACACAACTCCCCACAACACACACAACTCCCACAACACACACAACTCCCACAACTCCCCCCGACCCACACAACTCCCCAAGACCCACAAAACTCCCCACAACCCACACAACTCCCCACAACCCACACAAATCCTTACAACCCACACAAGTCCCCACAACCCACACAACTCCCCACAACCCACACAACTCCCCACAACGCACACAACTCCCGACAACCCCCACAACTCCTTACAACCCACACAACTCCCCACAACGCACACAACTCCCGACAACCCCCACAACTCCTTACAACCCACACAACTCCCCACAACCCACACAACTCCCCACAACACACACAACTCCCCACAACACACACAACTCCCCACAACCCACACAACACACACAACTCCCACAACCCACACAACACACACAACTCCCACAACCCACACAACGCCCTACAACCCACACAACTCCCCACAACCCACACAACTCCCCACAACGCACACAACTCCCGACAACCCCCACAACCCACACAACTCCTCACAACCCACACAACTCCCCACAACACACACAACTCCCCACAACCCACACAACACACACAACCCACACAAAGCCCCACAACCCACACAACTCCCCACAACCCACACAACTCCCCACAACCCACACAACTCCCCACAACGCACACAACTCCCGACAACCCCCACAACTCCCCACAACCCACACAACTCCTCACAACCCACACAACTCCCCACAACCCACACAACTCCCCACGACCCACACAACTCCCCACAACACCCCACAACCCACACAACTCCCCACGACCCACACAACTCCCCACAACACCCCACAACCCACACAACTCCCCACAACCCACACAACTCCCCACAACCCACACAACTCCCCACAACCCACACAACTCCCCACAACACACAACTCCCACAACACACACAACTCCCCACAACACACACAACTCCCCACAACACACACAACTCCGCGCCAAACAACTCACACCAAACAAAAGTTGCTCCAAACACACACAACTGCCTGCATCCAAACTCAACTCATTCCTGGCCAACTATTAATAAATAAAAATAAAATAAATAAATAAATAAATAATTAAACTAGACATCAATTTATCTTGCGTGATTTTTGGTTGAATGGATAGATATTTTTTTAATTGGGAGTGGGTGGGATGGAGAGAAATGATTTGTATGTTGCGTGGGAAATTGTGCGTGTGTGTGTGTGTGTGTGTGTGTGTGTGTGTGTGTGTGTGTGTGTGTGTGTGTGTGTGTGTGTGTGTGTGTGTGTGTGTGTGTGTGTGTGTGAAAATTTCAATGCATTTATATAAACACTTTGATGGATATGCATGGTTAGTCTCTGTCCGCCTCTCTCTCTCTCTCTCTCTCTCTCTCTCTCTCTCTCTCTCTCTCTCTCTCTCTCACACACACACACACACACACACACACACACACACACACACACGGCAATAATAATCCGAAACACATGTACACACTATTTCTTTAAAGCACACACACACACACACACACACACACACACACACAGCAATATAAACACCACACACGTTCACCCTTGACAAAATATGGGAATGTATGCGCAGTAAAAACACGAACGAACACTTTAAAAAACACACACACAAACAGGCCATCCCAAATGCCTGAAATCCGACGCTGAAAAAAACACACGAACACACACGCCTCGGAAAAAACATACAACTCAAACACGCTCCGACAAACAGGCGAACAAAAGTGCAAAAAAATAACAAAAACACGCTAGTAAACAACATCCAAGCATAAACACAGCTACATGCAAACAAACACACAAAGAATACAAAGACTGCCTGTCAAAAAACACACACTGATGACCAAAAACAAACACACTGAGAAATAGATTCACAAAAGAAAAACACTACTAAACACAAACACACAAACAAGGTGAAAATAAGCAATTCTAATAAACGCACAAAAGTAAACACATTCAGAAACAAACGATAACACACACACACACACACACACACACACACACACACACACACACACACACACACACACACACACACACAATTCAACCAAACAGATACCCATACCAAGGCCCAACCATGATCAACATACACAAACATGCGCAACCCAACACAAACGGTGAAATCATCTAAACACAAACATGCAAAGAAGCCAAGGTAAACACTGCCTAAAACACAGCCATGCACAGTTCCAAGCAAACAAACAAAAACAAACACAGTCAACAAACACACTCAAGCATTCACCCAATCAAACAAACAGCCAAACATAAAAACTGACCACACATTCAAACGCAAACACCGTCAAACAAACACAAAAGCAGACAAAACACAAACATCACCACTTGAAAGCACACATCCGATCACAAACAAAAACACCCAAACATACAACAGAGCACACATTAAAATACGCAAATAAACACACACCGCAAAATAAACACAAACACCAGCAAAACACACACAGTCATTAGCAAAACAAACACTACCAAGCACACATCCAATCACAAACACACACAAAAAAAAACGACTGAGCACACATTCAAACTGGCACAAACACACAAACACTGTCAAAAACTAACGAACACAGGCAGAACAGAGCCAAATACATTCAAACACCACCAAAACACTTATCCAAACACCGCCAAGACACATCCAAACACCGCCAAAGCACACACACATCCAAACATCTCCAAAGCACACATCCAAACACAGCAAAACACCGCAAAAAAACACATCCAAACGCAGCAAAACATCCAAACACCGCCAAAAAACACACAAGCACATCCAAACACGGGTCCAAGTTAAATTGGGAGTGAGCATTGTGTAATTTTTTAAAGGGCAGCGTAATGGTAGTGATGTAGTGGTCATATATATAAACACACACACACACACACACACACACACACACACACACACACACACACTCACACACACACACACACACACACACACACACATTCCACTAAGCAATAATACAGTCTCACAAACACAGCCACTTACTAAAATACACATGGACTCTTACAAACAGCAAAACAAACAGACAAACACAACAAGCCATTACAAAGACAGGCTTAATTGACGGCTCAGTGGGGGAGAATGGAGTTAATTGAGTCTTATTGCACACACACACACACACACACACACACACACACACACACACACACACACACACACACACACACACACACACACACACAACGTGAATATACAGGACTACACACACACAGGACCACATACACACAACCCCATAAATACGCACATACATACACAGGCATACCTACGCACATAGGATGACATACACAGAAATTCATACATACAGACATGAATATACAGGCATACACACGCACACTGGAATACATACACACAAATCCAAATACTGTATACACACACATACATGAATACCTACACACACTGCCGCACATTAAACAGACATACAAGTACACATACATTCATACATGTGGATGTCAGCAATCTGTTAATGTTGGGGGATACATACATACATACATACATACCAATACACATACATACGCGAGAGGGTGTCAGGTATTTGCTGGGATACATACATACATACATACATATCGGTACACCTACACACGTGAGAGGGTGTCAGGTATTTGTTAGCATACATACATACATACATACACACGTTTCAGGATATAAGATATTTTTTAGTGTGGTAGGATGGATACATACATACATACATACATGTCAGGATATAAGGAATTTTTTAGTGGGATGATACATACATACATACACACGTGTCAGGATATGAGATATTTTTTAGTGTGGGAGGATAGATACATACATACATACATTCAGAGGAGTAGACTGTAGCACCAGTCGAGCAGGGCAGTACTCCCGAGGTGGATGGAAAGCTGATGACAGGGAGTGCTGGAGCTCCCGTTTCATCAGCCCTCAGGACTAGTTCCTGGCCATCCACCTTTGCTGAACTTTTTCAGTGTCTCAGTTACACAGAGAGTAGGCCAGCATGCTCTCCAGTACAAATTTCTCTAACTATCTTCACCAAACTACATGCACAGTACACACTACACTTCCTATTCAAAATTTACCCAAAATGGCGTCGTTTTACCAAGCCTCGGAGTCCCCAGGGGGGGGGACCATAAATGCCCCCACCATCTGCCCCTCTCCCGGTGACGACTCAAGATGCCTGGAACCACTGTCTGACTCTCTTCTTCTTCATTTCTGCAACATTCGCGGCCTTTCCTCTAACTTTCGCTCTGTTGAGCACCACCTCTCCTCCTCTAAACCTCACCTTCTTTTTCTAACGGAGACTCAGCTGTCTGAGGCAACTGACAGCAAACCCTTTTCTGTATCCTCCTACTTTCTCTATACTCATTTCAAAGCCAAAGGTGGCTGTTGTGTATATATACGCAACGACTTATCTTGCTCTCGTGTTCCTGAACTTGATTCTTCTGAATTCTCCACACTCTGGCTTCGGCTTTCCTGTCATTCTCTGACTAAATATATCTGTGCTGTTTACTTATCCCCTAATTCTACTGACTATCAAAAATTCTTCGACTATCTTACTTCTACGATGGAACACATTCTATCCATTTCTCCTTTCTCTGAAATCTCCATTCTTGGAGATTTCAATGTTCACCACCACCTTTGGCTCTCCTCTCCTTTCACGGATCCACCTGGTGAACAAGCCTACATCTTTTCTATCCTTAATGACCTAGAGCAGCTTGTACAGCACCCTACCCGTATCCCTGACCGCCTTGGAGACAGCTCCAACATACTTGACCTCTTCCTCACAACTAATCCTTCTGCTTACTCTGTTAATCTTTTCTCTCCGTTGGGCTCCTCCGATCACAACCTTATTACCTTAACCTGTCCTATCACTCCGGTACGGCCTGTGGACCCTCCAGAGAAACGTCGTCTGTGGCATTTTGGAACCGCAGACTGGGAGGCCCTCGGGCAGTACTTCTTTGATTTTCCCTGGAATGATTATTGCTTCCATGGCCGTGAGCCATCTGAGTGTGCCTTGCGCATTACGGAGGTTATTTTCTCGGGCATGGAAGCATACATTCCTTTCTCATATCCTTTGACTAATGCAAGAAAGCCTTGGTTTAATCACGCTTGTTCTAATGCTGTCCGCAACAAGGAGAGGGCCTACAAAAGGTACCGGAGCCAACCCACCCCTGAATCACATCATCTTTACGTTTCTGCCCGGAATCGTGCTAAGTCTGTTCTTCGCTCTACTAAAAATAATTTCATCCATACTAAATGCTCTCAACTCTCCAACTCGAATTCTTCCCGCTCCTTCTGGCATCTTGCCAAAAATCTTTCTAACAACTTTACCTCATCATCCTTCCCTCCTCTTTTCTACTCTGATGGTTCTGTAGTTATTTCTTCTACTGATAAAGCAGATCTCTTCACACAGACTTTCTCCTCCAATTCTACCTTAGACGATTCCGGTGCTGTTCCTCCATCACTTCCCCCCTCTGACTTCCTCATGGCTGACATTAAAATTTCTTCAGTTGATGTATTTTCTGCCATCACTGGCCTCAGTACTAACAAGGCATATGGGCCTGATGGGGTCCCTCCTGTTGTTCTCAAGAACTGTGCTTCTGTGCTTACACCCTGCCTAGGCAAACTCTTTCGTCTTTGTCTGTCAACTTGTACCTTTCCTTCTTGCTGGAAGTTTGCTCTCATTCAGCCAGTCCCAAAGAAGGGTGACCACTCCCAACCCTCCAACTATCGTCCAATTGCTTTAACGTCCTGTATTTCAAAAGTTTTCGAGTCAATTCTTAATAGAAAAATTTTAAGGCATCTTTCCTATCACAACCTTCTTTCCGATCGTCAGTATGGGTTCCGTCAGGGACGCTCCACTGGCGATCTTCTCACCTACCTTTCAGACTCCTGGTCATCCTCCTTTCGGGACTTTGGCGAAAGCTTTGCCATTGCACTTGACATCTCAAAGGCTTTCGATCGAGTCTGGCATAAATCTTTAATTTCCAAACTGCCCTCCTACGGTTTCTATCCTTCTATCTGTGCCTTCATCGCTAGCTTCCTTTCTGGTCGTTCTATAGCCGCTGTTATAGACGGCCATCGTTCTTCTCCTAGATCTATCAACAGTGGTGTTCCTCAGGGCTCTGTCCTATCACCAACTCTCTTCCTTTTATTCATCAATGATCTTCTAAGCTGTACATCTAACCCTATCCACTCATATGCTGATGACTCCACCCTTCACCTTTCCATTCGGTTCCCGCAACGCCCATCTCAACAGTTACTTCAACAAACAAGGGATGAGGCTATGGCACACCTAATGTCTGACTTGGCTCGTATCTCTGACTGGGGTAAAAATAATATGGTTGTCTTTAATGCATCTAAGACTCAGTTCTTACACCTTTCAACCCGACAAAATCTTCCACAGGTATACCCACTAATGTTTAATAATATTCAGCTTAATCCTACATCATCCTTGAACATGCTTGGGGTTTCATTTACTCGGGACTTATCTTGGAAAGATCATATTACATCTCTTGTAAAATCTGCTTCCAAGAGATTGGGTGTGCTAAGCCGACTCCGCTCTTTCTTTACCCCTGCGCAATTGTTGACTCTATACAGGGGTTTTATCCGCCCCTGTGTGGAGTACAACTCTCATGTGTGGGGAGGCTCCCCTCATACAGCTCTTCTCAATAGGGTGGAGTCAAAGGCTTTTCGTCTCATTAACTCTCCTCCTCTTACTGACTCCCTTCAACCTCTGTCTCTTCGCCGCACTGTTGCATCTTTATCTCTTTTCTATCGCTACTTTAATGGTCACTGCTCCTCTGAACTGTCTGCTTGCATTCCTCCACCTCTACGACGGGCGCGTAGCACCCGTCTGGCAGCAGACTCTCATCCTTTTTCTGTCCAACTCTCTAATGCAAGAATTAACCGTTACTCCCAGTCTTTCATTTATGCAACAGGTCAACTCTGGAACTGTCTCCCTCTGTCTGTATTTCCTGCTGCCTATGATCTCCAGTCTTTCAAACGCAGTGTGTCCAGGCATCTCAAAATGATCGGATCTTGAATTTGGCTCTATATTGTATTTTGTTTTTCTCTTGGAGGGAACTGTTACTGCGGGCTTATGGCCTTTGGTTCCTTCTTCCTCGCATAAAAAAAAAAAATATATATGTACTTACAAACATTCATACATAAATTCACACGTGTCAGGATACAGGGGATTTTAGTGTGGGAGGATATATACGAGTACACAGACAGACAGACAGACAGACAGAGGTGAGGGTATCAATTAGTGTGTGGGCGGACAGGTGGGCCTCAGGGAACAAACTGATTAATTTAGGGTCAGACGGATATACAGATTCATACCTATATACATACACAGGCACTGGAATACAAACATACATAAACATACACAGGCTCAGGAATATATATATATATATATATATATATATATATATATATATATATATATATATATATATATATATATATATATATATATATAATCCTTGTATATTTAGACGTGTTGCACATACCAAGATTTTATACACATACGCATACACAACTATACATATGCCTACATCCATTCACTCAGATATACATAAAAATATATACAGTAGATTTTATACACACACACACACACACAAACACACACACACACACACACACACACACAGTTCAGTCCAACAAACAAAGAACACTAACTACGAGAAATAATGGAGAGAGAGAGAGAGAGAGAGAGAGAGAGATTCATATCTTTCCATCAGTCAGAATATTATCGTCTTTCTTCCTTTCTTTCATTCTATCTGTACATTCTTTCAGTTTTTCTCTATTTTCTTTTTTCTCCTTTCCTTCATTTCTATTACTTTCCTTTATCTTTCTATCCTTCCTTTTTTCTTTTTCTTCCTTCGCCTCTCCTTCCATCTTTCTCCCTCTCTCTTTTTCCCCTCCTTCCTTCCCTTCTTCACTCCTACCTTCCTTTCTTCCTACATTTCTGACTTCACTGCCTATCATTACTCACGCCTACTCTTTCTCTCTCTCTCTCTCTCTCTCTCTCTCTCTCTCTCTCTCACACACACACACACACACACACACACACCTCTAGAGACCTCCCCTCTTGCTCTCTGACCTTTCTCTACCAAAGCTTTGAATTTCTCTATCAATTTCTCTGTCTAGAGTTTTGCCTGTCTATCTACTTGGCTATCTGTTTGTCCATGTCTGTCTTTCTAAATAGCTCTCCATTTACATTTTATTTCTGTATACGTGTAAGGGCTGTGAATTAGTCTATCACATTTCTCTCTATTTATCTGTCTGTTTGTCTGTCTGTCAATATATGCATCCATTCATCTATGTGTTCACGTTTAAAAGCTTTGGATTACTGTCTATCAATCTCTACTAATGTTTGTCTATCTGTGCATCTACATGTTTATCTATCTGAGTGCCTTCTGTATCTACTCATCCTTTTCCCACCTGACAGACACCTTCATTAGACTAAAAAAGCACGGAGAAAAAATTACATGAACACGAGAGAGCAGACGTCAGCAGCAGCATTTTCTTCTATATCATCATCATCATCATCGTTTTTACTGTTATTCTATGCTGTCATCATCATCATCATCATCATCATCGTTTTTACTGTTATTCTATGCTGTCATCATCATCATCATCATCATCATCGTTTTTACTGTTATTCTATGCTGCCATCATCATCATCATCATCATCGTTTTTACTGTTATTCTATGCTGTCATCATCATCATCATCATCATCGTTTTTATTGTTATTCTATGCTGTCATCATCATCATCATCATCATCGTTTTTATTGTTATTCTATGCTGTCATCATCATCATCATCATCATCATCATCATCGTTTTTATTGTTATTCTATGCTGTCATCATCACCATCATCATCATCGTTTTTATTGTCATTCTATGCTGTCATCATTATCATCATCATCACCACATTCATCACACTCTATTTTTACGGTCATGGAGAAGAATGCAGAGACAGGAAAGGGAAAACACCAAACCAGATAAATTATATGCTACACTCTTCACATCACAACACACTAACTCACCCCACGCACCTCACTCTTACAACGCACTCCATCTTCATACTCTATCTTCACACTCTGTACTCACTCTAAGACATCCCTTCACACCACAACACACTCACCTCTTGTATTTCACTCTCACAACACTATCTTCACATTCTATCTTCACACTATCATCACACTCTACCCCTCACTCTAATGCTGTCCTTCACAACACACTCACCCCGAATACCTCCCTCTCACAACACACTCTGTATCTGCACACTCTATATCTTCACACTCAACCATCACACTCAGTACCTTCACACTCTGTATCTTCACACTCCATCATCACACTGTACCATCACACTCTATATTCACTCTGATACATTCCTTCACGCTACAACACACTCACCCCACGCACCTCACTCTCACGGAACAGACAGTCCTTAAACATAACCTTAGCATAAAAATAAATAAATAAATAAATAAATAAATAAAATAAAGGAAAAAATCTATGGGAGCACCCGCCTGAAGTGACCGTAATCCTGCAGTCCACCGAGTGCATAATAATAGCAATCTTATTTATCACTTATTAATTAATTTTGGTACTTACTGAGTCGAAGAAACAGGTGATCATTTATTTACCTGAAAAAGAAGAAAATAATTTGGTTAGAAAGGTGCTGTAATCTGGTAGAACTGAGAGAGAGAGTAATGGAAACAGACATAAACACAAAAACAAAAATTCTCCGCCTACGAACAAAATCAGCACAATATATGGACAACCCTAAAATAAATACACAAATAAATAAATAAATAAATATCTATCTATCTATCTATATCTATCTATCTATCTATCTATCTATATATCTATCTATATATCTATCTATCTATCTATCTATCTATCTATCTATCTATCTATATATATATATATATCTATATATATATATATATATATATATATATATATATATATATATATAACTTTAATTTCTCTCTCTCCCCACCACAGACCCGCCGCCCTACTCCTGGGTGGCTTCCAGTGGGCGTGAAATTGGACGTGAAAATGTGCGGGAAGGCGGGCGGGAGACAACGCGTGGGCGGGGTGGCGGGCGGGAGGTGAGGCGGGCGGAGAGTGAGGATTCCGGAAGAGGCACCAGGTATGAAATAAACTGCTAGTCACGAAGAAGTGCTACGGATGGGATGGAGAGCCGTAGCAACTCTTCTGCCTACACTATTTTCATCTTAAATTGGTCTAAAATTTCCATTTCTCCAACTTAAATGCTGAGATGTAGCAACAGATTAATACTAGAATAATGTGCTAGTCACGAAGAAGTGCTTCTGAAGGTATAAAAAACTAAGATGCTTTACTGACTTCTTAAGGGAAAAACCAAAGATGCTTTACTGACTTCTTAAGGGAAAAACTAAGATGCTTTACTGACTTCTTAAGGGAAAAACTAAGATGCTTTACTGACTTCTTGAGGTAAAACTCTAAGATGCTTTACTGACATATTAAGGTAAAACCTAAGATGCTTTACTG
Organism: Coenobita brevimanus; assembly: GCF_032717465.1. NCBI lineage: Eukaryota > Metazoa > Arthropoda > Malacostraca > Decapoda > Coenobitidae > Coenobita > Coenobita brevimanus. The sequence goes on along the minus strand of NC_137030.1, from coordinate 4,917,999 downwards.
ACTTATGGTAAAAAACTTAGATACTTTATTGACTTCTTAAGGTAAAAACTAAGATGCTTTATTGACTTCTTAAGGTAAAAAACTAAGATGCTTTACCTAATTCTTAAAGTAAAAAACTAAGATGCTTTATTGACTTAAGTTAATAACTATGAAGCTTTATTGAGTTTAAGGTAAAAACTATGAAGCTTTATTGACTTTAGGTAAAAACTATGAAGCTTTATTGACTTTAGGTAAAATCTAAGATGCTTTATTGACTTCTTATGGTAAAAAAATAACAGATGCTTTACTGACCTCTCCTCAGGGCCTCGCAATTGCAGACTCCACCACCGCCTTATGAGGTGGCACAGAGCGAGGTAAGATCACGTAAAAGCGAGTTAAGAAGCTCCCTTACACATTTTCCTAAGCGATTTATTTTGCTTATCACACCTTAGCACCCTCTTGTTTTGGTGCTGATGGCAGATTAATGTAAGTCTGTACTCTCGTGGGATAAAGAAGCTCCGTTACACCTCTTCCTAAGCGATTTGCTTTGCTTATTACACATTACCACCCTCTTGTGTGGTGCCTAAGTCATTCTATCACCATACCCTGCATAAATGACGTGCAGAATTATATCAACCAAGACGTATCCTAAACTAAATCGCCTAGGAAGAGGTGTTAGGGATCTTTACCATCCTTCGAGACACTGATCAGCCTTAATTAGTCAGGTGCACAGGTAAGGTCAGGTAAGTCAATCCTGTGCTAGTCAGGTGTGGAATATCAGGTAGGTGAGTGAGAGCTGGTTAGGTATGATAAAACTGTCTCCATGTTAGTCAGGTGATGTCAAGAATTAGTCAGATGAGGTGAATAGTCAGTCACTTGATACAACAGTCACACTTGAGAAAATAGTCAGAAGCTAGTCAGGTGATACAGCCGGGTGATATATATTCAGGTCAGGTGAAACAAATTAGCAGGTCAGGTGAGACAAATTAGCAGGTCAGGTGAGACAAATTAACAGGTCAGGTGAGACAAATTAACAGGTCAGGTGAGAAATTAGCAGGTCAGGTGAGACTAATTAGCAGGTCAGGTGAGACTAATTAGCAGGTCAGGTGAGGCAAATCAACAGGTCAGGTGAGACAAATCAACAAGTCAGGTCAGAAAATTAGCATGTCAGGTGAGACAAATTAACAGGTCAGGTGAGACAGATTAGTACTTCAATTAATTACATCTTTCCTACCTCTGAATGATATTAATTGACAGAGTAGCGTTGGCAGAGATAGACAGACAGGCAGACATGCGAGAGGGCAGATAGATAAATAGACAGACAGATAGATATACCATAGACAGAAAATTTTAAGCTTATAACCATTCATAACCCCCACAGTCGTACTACCAGCAACCCCCCAGCTATGAAGAGGCTCTGGCCAACACGATGTCCGGGGTTCGAATCTCGTCCGGGGGCAGCCAACCCGCACCCCCCAGGGACCCCCCACCCCCGTCTGCTGCCACCCCCACCCGCCCCCTCCTTACGTCACCGGGTATGTGGACGGGTTGGTATAGATTTGGGTCTTTATGGTTTTGTTGTTGTGGTTCTGTGGGATGGTAGTGGTTGTGGTAATTGTAGTAGTAGTAGTAGGAGGAGGAGGAGGAGGAGGAGGAGGAATAGTTGTTGTGGTAGTTATGTCTGTTTGGTTCATATTAATGGTTTTGTGTAGTAGTAGTAGTAGTGATTTTAGCTATTGCTGTTGTTTTGGTGTTCCTTATCGTATCTTCATTACCTTATATCTGTTCCCTCCATTGTTTATTTTTATTTTGTTGACGTCAGCTGGGATTTTTAACATTTTTTCGTTGCTTTATTATTATTATTATTATTATTAAAGTATTAGGTGTTTCTTCCTACTGATAGTTTTATTATTATTGTTATTATTATTATTATTATTATTATTATTTCAGTATTAGGTGTTTCTCTTCCTAATGTTAGATTTATTATTATTATTATTATTATTATTATTATTATTATTATTATTATTTCATTATTAGGTGTTTCTCTTCCTACTCTTCAACCTGCCCTGGGGTGGGAAAGGAGGTCCGGATGATTATGATGATGACGATGGTGATGATGATGATGATTATTATTATTACTGTTATTAATATTATTATTATTATTATTATTATTATTATTACTATTATACCCTTGTTTCTCTTCCTACTCTTGGTGTTTTCGCTGTTGTTGTTGTTGATGTTTCTTGTTTCTTCTAACTCAAATAACAATAATTTGGGTGAAATAACGTTAATGACCCCAATTACCACAGTTAAAGTATAATTAGGAGGGTAATGACTGGTCTGCTGTTAAAGGGTAGTGAGTTTTAGTGCTGGTTAATCTGTGAGGAAGTTTGTATTAGATAGATACATATATAGACAGACAGATTAGATAGATAGATAGATAGAGGAATTTGCAAATAGACATATGGATAGACAGACAGATAAGCAGATAGATCCAGATAGACAGATAAATGGATAGACAGATAGACGAATATAATTGGATGGATGGATAGATAGGAATGTGCAAATAAGCAGATAGATAGATAGGAATGTGCAGATAGGTGGATAGATAGACAGATAAATATAGACGAATGGATGGATAGATAGGAATGTGCATATAAACAGATAGATAGATAGATAGATAGATAGATTGATATACATAGATAGAAATGTGTAGATAATGTTGAAATTTGCATACCCATCTATCTGTCTGTCTATCTCGCGAATCAGTCGAAATGTCAGTCAAATGATCAGTCAACTTACAAGAGGGATCAGTCAGATAATGGGATAGTCAGTCACTCAGTCGAAAATGGCAGATCAGACAGTATGGTATTCAGTATGCATTAGTTTTCAGTTAAGCGGTTTGTCAGTAACTGTTAGTCAAATGGTCAGTCAGTCAGTCAATCAGTCACTCAGTCAGTCAATTAGTCAGTCAATCAGTCAGTCAGTCAATTAGTCAGTCAGTCAATCAATCAATCAGTCAGTCAGTCACTCAGTCAAGCAGTCAGTCAAACATCCAGCAGCTCCAACCCTATCCCCCGAAAGGATGATGGTGGACTGCAGGAGGAGGGCCACTTCAGCCTGCAGTCCATCGGGTTTACTGCTACTACTACCCCACGTTACTCTTCCAGCGGCACTCCTCCCAGTCGGCGTCCTCACTTCGCGCAATTCCCGTGTCTTGGAGGAGCAGGCGGCCGTTCTGGAAGCGCAGAGGGAGGCGCAGGCGGAAGCACAACGGCAGGCGCAACGAGAGGCACAAAGGGAAGCGCAGAGGGAGGCGCAGTTGGAGAGGGAGAGGGACATGGAAAGGCAGAGGCTGAGGGAACTGCAGCTTGCCCAGTACTGTGGATGTCCGAAGTGTCAGGTGAGATGGAGGGAGGGAAGGAAGGAGGGATGGACGGATGGGTTGATGGATGGCTGGAGGGAGGGAGGGAGGAAGGGATAAATAGATGCATGGATGGATGAAGGGAAGGAGGGATAAGTAAATGGATGGAGGGAAGAGGGATGGATGGAGGGAGGGAGGAAGGGAAAATGGGGTGGAAAGGAAGGCAGAAGGGAAGGAAGGAGGGAGGGAACGAGAGATAGATGGATGGATGGATCAATAAATGGATGAAGGGAGGTAAAGAGGGAGGGAGGGAGGGAAAGAGGGTGGAAAGGAAGGAAGAAGGAGGGAGGGAGGGAGGGAACGAGAGAGAGATGGACGGATGGATCAATAAACGAAGGAAGGGAGGGAGAGGAGGATGGGCAGAGGGGTGGATAAATGAATGGAATAAATATATAGATGGATGGACGGAGCGAAGGAAGAAGGGGTGGAAGGAGAACCAGATGGATGAACAGATCTACGAACGCTTGGATGGATGGTGGGAAGGAGGGAGGGACAGATGGATGGACGGATAGAAGCATGGAGGGAGGGAGGGAAGGGAGGGTAGAGATGAACGATTAGATGAAGTGATGAGTGGATGAATACACAGATAGACAGACAGGATAGATAAAGACACAGATGGATTATAGGCGTATGATAGGGAGAGGATGATAAGCAAATAGATAAAAAAGAGCAAAAGCAGGCCTAAAGAACCTTACTGGAAAAATGAGAGAGAGAGAGAGAGAGAGAATGAATACGACTGACAAGTAGATACATAGTTATACAGACAGATATACATTTAACACTAAACATTAATATAAAAATAATTTCTATACAGCCCAAGCAAAAATTTCTCCAGAATTATTTCCACTGAACACAGAAGTACGAATTAAAAAAAATAAAAATAAAAATACTAATATTACAAAACATTTCCATTTTTTCAACTTCGCGTTTTTTTATATATTATTTTTTCGACTGACTATTTCCGAATTTTAACGGCGCTAAAAAAAAAAAAAAAATTCTCATATATTTAAAACTGTGAGGTAACTAATTTTGAGAAGTAAGCTTTTTTCACTCGGAAATATTTATACACATTAAGGCAGTCACAGCAGATAAAACACACACACACACACACACACACACACACACACACACACACACACACACACACACACAAAATCGACCTAAACACATTCAGCCCCCTCCCCCCCACTCTCTCTCTCTCTCTCTCTCTCTCTCACACACACACACACACACACGGAATTATACATGCGCTCTCTTACTGGCGGCCCAAAGCATACAACCCTCCCCCCCCTCTCTCTCTCTCTCTCTCTCTCTCTCTCTCTCTCTCATCCAATATCCAGGGCGCCTATTCATCTGATCCATTCACACGATCCTATTTACCGAGAGGGGATTTTTTTTTCTTTTTCTAATGATCCTCGGTGTTAAGGTAAAGAGATGGAGCATAAAGAATGACTGTATTTATTTATTTATTTATTTACGTATTTATTTATTTATTTATTTATTTATTCACCGGTTTATTTTTGATGTCTGAGAGTATTCGGTGGAAATGTATGTGTGAGAAATGGGGGGTGTATAAGAAATGTATTACTGAATTTCTGTATTCGTTGCGTACTACTACTATTACTACTACTATACTACTACTACTACCACTACTTCTGTTACTACTACTACCACTACTACTACTACTATCACTACCACTACTACAACTACTACTACCACTACTACTCTACTATTATTACTACTACTACTACCACCACTACTACTACTATTTCTATTACTACTACTACTAATACTATTACTACTACTAATACTTCCATGACTACTACTACTACCACTACTACTACTACTAATACTATTATTACTACTACCACTACTACTACCACTATTACTATCTGCCTATCCACAGAGCATCTACTACTCCTACTACTACGACGACGCAATTAACGACGGCGGGGCATTCCCTATGGAGACCCAGGTGCTTATGCAGGAGGTGCTGACTGATGGGCTCGCCTTCTGCTCACTCATGTAGCTACTCACCGCTCACTACGGCTCTATCCACGCTCTACGAGGCTCTAAGGAGGGTATGAAGCTCAAGAGAAGGCTACAGGAGCTCAACGGGGCTCTGAGAGGGATACAGAGCTCAAGGGAAGGTTACAAGAGGTCAACGGGGCTCTAGGAGGGTTATAGAACTCCAGGGAAGGCTTGAGAGGGATGTAGAGCTCCCGGGAAGGCTATAGGAGCTCTAACAGGCTCTAAGGATATAGAGCTCCATGGAGGCTATAAGAGCTCAAGGGGGCTCTAAGAAAGGCTTCAGTGGCTCAACAGGACTATAAGGCTCTAAGAGGGATACAGAGCTCCTGGAAATTCTACAGAGGCCTATGGAAGCCTACAGGAGGCCACAGGGTTTCGTAGAGAATTACAAGGAGCTGTAAGAGTGTGAGCGCATGAAAAAACTGAATTAAAGCTCTATAATTGGCTCTATGAGGTTCTACAGGACTAAAGCTCTATGGAACTCTACAGGTCTCCAGGGCTTTTCTGTAAACAGCTCTTTACAGCTCTATGAAACGCTAAGGGTCTTTAAATCTATTGGATTTTTAAGATCTAATAGGTTCTGTTAAACTACGCAGCACTAAAACTATGGGACTCCACTGAACTTTAAAGCTCTACAGGCTCTATGTAATTCTCTAAATCTCTATGGGACTACATGTACCCCTCTAAAGCTCCATAGGCCTCTACGGGACCCTACGCTATGGGGCTCTAAAGCTCTGTAGTTTCTCCACGCTTCCATGAGGCTCTACAGGACTCAAGTTTCCTGTGAGACTCTAGAGCCTTATAGAGGTTTAGGGGGTTCAGCAGGTCACCACAAAATTCTGTAATTTCTCACGTACTCTATCTTGAGCTCTGTTGGAAAATAAGATCATTAAAGCTCTAATATGCTCTCTGGAGCGCTATGCTCTCCGAGACCATGAGCAATGTGAGGCTCTACCAAGTGCTCAAAGCTCTATGAGACCCTGAGCTCTTTATGTGCCGCTCTAAGATGCTCTCCACCTCTCTCTTAAGCTGTGCGTGACTCTGAAAGCTCTACACAACTTCAAGAATCTCTAGCTCAAGTGTGGGCTCTATGCGGGTCCTCCAAACTCTCCACACACTCTAAAATTATCCTGACGCTCTATGAAGCTCTCCGACTGGATGTGCAGGAGGTTTGAGCTTCTGTCGAGAGCTCATGTCAACGTGTGCCATACTCAGCTCTACGAAGCTCACAGTTATATTCAAAGCTTTAGTAATCGTCTTTAAAGCTCAAGAAATAAGTTATAATTTCTTCAGTGCTCTACGGTCAGTTATTCAGAATTCCATGATATTTCTCTCTATAGGCCAATCGAAAAAATTTTACACTATAAAAAAAAAGTCCACAAAATTTTTTACTGATATTTTCTAACATTCAAATTTACTATCTACAAATCTCTATACATATTTATCTAAAAGTTACATAATAATTTTTCCACGCCTATAATTATTTCTCCGACTTCAATAATATTTCCCCCTCCCCCAAAAAAATTTATAATAATCTTCCAAAGCTCTATAATTATTTCCTCCAAAATTCTACAGTACGGTAATTATCTCCAAAGGTATATCATAATTTCCCTAAAACTCTATTTCAGGGATTTAAAGCAAATGTATCAAGATCCAACATAGTAATCACATTCTCTCTCTCAGAAAATAAACGCAATCTCCAAACTCTCCAGAAACACACTGTCATATTTCCCAGATAATCACAACCTTCAGTACTCCAATGAATCATACAGTATTAAAGTGCTAAAGTCTAAAAGCATGAAGTGGATGATGATGATGAACCAGAGAATTCTAAAGCAAACTAACTAACTAACTAACTAACTAACTAACTATATATATATATATATATATATATATATATATATATATATATATATATATATATATATATATATATATATATGGTTTATCATAACATAAATTCTAACCATGAATCTTCTCATTTTAAAATAAATACTGAAGCTGTATGATTACTGCTTACTCTTCAAATTTCACAAACTTCAATCTATCTGTGTCTTCCCCAGCTTAACTAATCTGCTTTAACTTTAATTTCACTTTTATCACTCAGAACCCATAAAATTTTAAAAAATACATATAACACGTATGAATTTTAGTGGTGAAAGGCTTACAAATGACAGTCTACAATACCCTTTTCTAAGAAGCAGACATTCTCAAACTCTTTAAACAATGGGTAACTTTTTCCTTCATTTTTATATAACACTTTTTTTTTAATGGAAACATTTTTTGTGTTTATATGCACACTGGAATCACGATCACAAGATATCAAAGAAAAAATGGAAGTATTTTCAGTCAACAAAACTGAATAACTTCTTATGTATTTGAGAAAGAAAATTTTAATATTTCAATGGATGGAAAAGAAAGAAGTAAGGAAATGGGAGATATGAGAATAAGAAGGGCTAAAATTGAGCGAAAGGAATGAAATTTGTGAATTATTGCAACAAACTTTGTAGAACATATTCCGGGTGACACAATGAAAGAAAAAAAAAGAATCAAAAGAGAAGAAAAGAAGGACGATTTTGTGACTGAAAAATGGATGTTTCTGTAATATATTCACCCATTGAAAAATAAACAAAAAATAAATAATTGTGTGTTTTTTTTAATGTAAGTGAAAGAGAGACAACTGGAAAATGATGAAGCCCAACAAATATATTATCACTATACTGAAAACTTATGACAGATGAATTATCGTTATGTGGAAAAGTTATTAGGTGACTGAAGGCTGTAGATAAGGCTTATATTACCACAGTGGGATATTATTTATGGTACTTGTATCTAGTTTGAAGCGTGTCGTTGAGAGAGGGTTTGTTACTGAGTAGGGACATAATCAGTTGCAAAAATATTTATCAGGACCATGCCTTAAAGGACTGATGCAACATTAGGCAATAGATAAACAGACAGAATTAGCCCCTTCAGTCTGGTGATGTATATTGATGTAATTTTACTATTTTTAGATTATTTTAGTCAATTGTGGGAGTTGACGAAGACTAAATCTAACCTTCCCTGTACGAAAAGCCTCTCTTGGGCAAAATAAAACAATCTGGAGGAAGTAAATATAAAATGATCATTTGTCATCTGTGTGAAATGGTTAAATCTGACCAAAAATATAAAAGTTTTCATTTCAGAGTAATTTTAAGGTCTGAAAATGTTTTGCAAATGAATGATTGATAAGAGGCACTGGAAACAACAGAATACCAACAATAAGGACTGTCTTTCAACACGCCTGAGAGAAATGCACTTAATTATTGCTATGGTTTTAAAATGCTTTGAATCAGAGAATGTGTTGTGACTGAGTCTGCAAAGAGCAAAGAATTTAATTTAAAAATTAATAAACTACATATTTTAAAAATGGAATGGACTGCATATTTCGAAGACTGGAAATAATACCGGTACAGGGGTTGGTGAAACTCATTAAAATATCAATTGAAATAAAAAAATGGAAACTGGAAATATTGAGGGCTTAGTGAAAATAAAACAAAAAATATACTTGGTAAATCTGGAAGCCTACTTTTTAACGTGCAACTATGACAGACTTACGTAAATAGAATGATACACAGGAAAAAAAAAAAAGTTCTCAAAAATATTAACTGGAAATTAGAGTTTTAGTGAATTAGATTTTTGTTCTGTTTTGCAAAAAAGCAATTGATATAAAACTATGCAAAATGGTGAAGGTTTTTTTTTGTGTTATGGACAGCATGCAGAATTGTAAACGGGGGCTAAAATCGTAAAGATGTAAGAATTATACTAAAAATATACCTTAGCTAAAACTGTGCATAAGTGTAAATGAGAAAAACTAAATTTACAGAAAAACTGTGCCGAAAACAAACACTAAAATAATTATATAATGAGAAAAAAAAAGTATATTTCAATCTAATATCTTCCTCTGGAATGAAACTGTGTACAAATAAAGAAGCAATGAAAAGCGTGTGATTAACAGTAAAAAAAAAATCACAATATAAATCTATAGGCAAACCATGAAAACTGAATGGCCGCGACAGAAAATAAAGTTAGAGAAAAATTTAGATTTAAAACGACAGAGGTGGCAAAATAGGAAAGACTGGAACAGAGATATAATTGTGGCTGGGACTGCAAGGTATGACAGGTTGACACTAACCCTGTATGAACTGTCCTTGAGGGTGATTTACAAGTGGCAATTCACCTACTAGTGGACCATTTTACTACAACCCTCACCCAAGGTAGACTACTAGGCAAATAAAACTACAATAGCTCCCCAAATTGTAGCTGTAGTGTAGCTAGCAAAAAACTATCAATTATGAAAACCAAAAATACCAAACATGTCAAAGATGTGTGAAAAATGCTTAGATGGAATGAAGAACTTTTTGCTTGGGTGTTGCTGCAGCAAACGGTGATGAAAGTTAAGACCGTTATCAAAATCTCTACATTTTTCTATATGGTATCACTGCCCTTCAACCACACAAGTGTCTAGTCATCAATGTAGTAGAGTCAACCCACAAGACGCAGTGCTTTTAACAGCCTTCATGCCAGCCTACAGCCCACCTTGAAAGATGGGATATGAAGTGAATACGTTATGCACATACACTGTGTACATGAAGCAAATACGTTAAGCGCATTTATTGTGTAAAGTACGTGACCAGACTAGATACCCAAGAAGAGATGTTAAACTGGTAGTATGTAAAAATCAGCACCAAGCAAAGATCTGACAACAAAGAAAAGCAAAAATACTATTAAGCCTTCAGCTTCGGTTGGCATTTATATTCAGTTTTCCTGCCATGAACTTAAAAATCCTATTTTGCGGGAAGCCTGCAAAATAATTTATGACGATTTTCTGTCGACTAGATTACTCCACGCCTAGAGCTTTAGAAAGAACCAGTCAGAATTACTTTGTGGTATCAGTTAAGGTAGTTCACATCTGGGTAGGAAAAACTGCAAATTGTTACTTTATCTGAAGATTATAGGTTCAGCACAGAGACGTATTAATAAAAATAAAAACATCATATTCTACAGTCAGTATTAAATTCATAGGCCATGTGAAAATGTTAGAGATGATATTAAGAGAGCGAGAGCAAGGATTTTTGTCAAGGAGGGCTTATGGTTGGCATGCGGATTTAAAAGCATGAACACATGTATTTAAAAATGTATTATTTAAGATCTCTGCGTCTACTACCACCACCACACAGCTTGTACTCTCACTGAAGAAGCACAAAATATGGATACTTCAAATTCTGTGCCACTGTGTGTGTTTTTTTGGAATTTGTAGTCAGTCTGAGGTATACTGTATAGAGTTTAGGTATGTCCCCCTCCCCCACGCCCCTCACATGTTTTAGAGACGTTCAGCAGCTGATCATTTTGTCGCAGCCACTGATTACCAAAGGCATGCCAGATTTTAAACACGGGTTGGCAGGACTTCAGTAGTACCTCTATGCTTGGTCACAAATTTTAATACCAGAAGACCAGAATGTTGGAATGATGTTTAAAAAAAGAATGGACAGTGTTCTGTTGACAGTCCATTGTTATTCACTGTTCTATTTTGTGTTTTTATTTCTACTTCCTTGCTGTGTTCTCTATTTTACCTTTCTCTGGGACTAGTGTATATTGATGTACCACTGGTTTATCATTAATTAAATGAATAACTCATGCTTCAAGATTTTTGAAGGCAGCACGGCTGGTGGAAAGGAGTCTCTGAAGTAAAGAGGTATTACTATACAGAGTGCCATATATCTATTTTCTGGAAAACGAGGGCTTATGTCGAACGTTCTGAGTAGTTATTATGTGTTACTCTGCGTGTGAAAAAAAGCCAACACATATTCATTTCAAAAGAAGTGGATTTCACATATATGCGATTCATATTGAATCGCTTACATAGCCCCTTAAAATGCTTAAATTATATAATTTTTGGAGGAAATGAACTTGCATACAGTGTTTCAAAAGTTTATTTCTTTAAATAGCTTGGGGTGACTGAAGCCCTTTGTGCTTGCATCTCGTGCACATCAGAGTAAGTGACGTGAAAATGCTGGTATTCAATTTAACATTAGCATACTGTTCATTAATTTTAACCTACCACAAATAAGCAGCAGCTTTCTTTATATGCAAGAAGTATATGGTGTAATCTGTCTCGTACGTTTTTAGCACCAATAGGGTTAAGTACCTTGTAAAGGCTGAAGGTCCACTTTGAGTTTAAGCAGGGATGACTATTGATGGCGCTCAACAGTATAACACTCACTTTTGTATACGACCGTGACATGTAACGCAATCCCATGACATGTAGATAAGAACTCTGAATAATAGAAAATGTTACACACCTGATGGTTTAGTGATCCAAGTCACCATTCATGGTTAAGGTCTTGTTCTGTGTACCAGTTCTGGACTCCTGAGAGGTGTTTGGAAGTTTTTTTTTTTTTTTTTATCAAATACGGCAACCAGGGACGTAGGCAAGTTACCTACCCTTAAATGGTCAGGACTATGATAGCACATCCTATTACACCTCAAAAGGGTATTACTGGATAGTCAGAGGTTTTATAAAATGTTGCCAGTGTTTTGAAGGACCTCTAGTTTAGCTTCTGACAAGCACGGAGAGAGACATGGATGTGGCTGCTTCAATCTGATCCTGCGCTGTTTTGCCATGCCTTTGTAATCAGCTTCTTCGGGTATCTTAAGAATATTTTCCCCCCTCGTGTGGCCAACGCGGCGGGTTTGGGATGCCGTGGACACTTAGCGCCTCACTGTGCTTTCATATGGACATGTTTTCGTAAGCGTTTTTATGTTCGTGTACTGCCTTCGAGTAACAATTTTGGGTCGGTGATTCACAAGAGGGGCAATTGTGAGCTCGACTTCCAAATAAACTTACCAAACTTCCCCACGAGGGGTAACTGCAAACACAACTTTCAAATCAACTTTGCAAACTTCCACCAAGTTAAAAGTAATTCTTTTTCATGTCAAGAAATAATATATACATACATTGTCACTGCTCACAAATGCCCCTCGCATCACCTGATTTTTGAAAGCGATGAGAGATCCGGATAGGTCTAGCAGAATCCAACTCCCCATATCTTTGGATCTGCCGAACCTCTTCCGATGTCCTCCTTTACTTACATGTTGGGGATACACTCTCGCATTTATTGGTGTGTTGTGCATTTCGATAGTTTTTTAGAGGCTTCATTCCTTACTGTATGCCGTTTTTAGAGTGAGGGAACACGTAGAGAAATAAGAACGCAATTTGTACGTAATCTGAACGTAACAGAAACATGGAGAACGGCAGATAATGTCACCCACGAGAAGGAAATGTGACGTTTACCAAGTACTTTCCTGAGGCTGGCTTTAATTTAAGGTCCTCACTTTAATTTGAGGCTCTTGTAACTAAAGGGGAGCAGGCACCAGTGTGTCGTAAAGTCAGATTTCATTTTATCTTTTAAGGGAAAGGATCTCTGTACCCTGATTTACTCTGGTATAGGCTTGTCTTCAATTCTGGGAGGCTCAATATGTACGCACCCTCAAAGCACCACGAAAGTGTTTGGTAACTTTGAATTTCCTTTTGCATTCCACAGTGACGGTTCTGCCATATTTGTAGACTAAATTTATTGTTTATCTGTTCAATTGTATAGAGAATTATCCTTGATCAGTTCCGTTTCAAGTATCCGTAGGTATGTGTGTGTGTGTGTGTGTGTGTGTGTGTGTGTGTGTGTGTGTGTGTGTGTGTGTGTGTGTGTGTGTGTGTGTGTGTGTGTATTTGCGACTGCCTGCAAGTAAGCAATCCGATTAATGATAGTGTAGGTGAAATGCTTCCTTAGATTCGCATGCCTGAAACTTTAAAGGACCCAAATTGTAGGACTCATCTAGAATCTTGCCAGGTATATAATGTGATTTGTAAAAAAATAAAATAAATTAACCGTAAAATTGAGTTGTGCAAAGTGAATTGTATGTGTTGTAAAAATGAGGTGGTAAAGAAGATAGTTTTAAAAAGATGTGAATTGTAACTCAGAGCTGGTAAAGAAGTGAGTTGTAAATAGGAGTTGGTAATGAAGTGAGCTGTAAATAGGAGTTGGTAATGAAGTGGGTTGTAAACATGAGTTGGTAATGAAGTGAGCTGTCAATAGGAGTTGGCAAAGAAGTGAACTGTAAATATAAGTTGGCAAAGAAGTGAGCTGTAAATATAAGTTGGTAATGAAGTGGGTTGTAAATATGAGTTGGTAATGAAGTGGGTTGTAAATATAAGCTGGCAAAGAAGTGAGCTGTAAATATGAGTTGGTAATGAAGTGAGCTGTAAATATGAGTTGGTAATGAAGTGGGCTGTAAATATGAGTTGGTTAAGAAGTGAGTTGTAAATATAAGCCGGCAAAAAAGTGAGCTGTAAATATGAGTTGGTAATGAAGTCAATTTTATGAGTTGCAAAAATGAGGTAATAAAGGAATAAATTTTAAACAAAGTAATAAGACGTGTTATAAAAAGTCTAGTAACATACGTGACCTGTATAAAAGTGAGTTGTAAAAATATAGCTGCAAAGGAAATATGTACAGTAAAATAATAGTCTGTAAAATAGCTAAGGATTGGAAGTAAACACACACACAAAAACAAACAAGGAATGAAAGGGAACAAATCAAGACTTCAGAGACTAAGTGAACACAAGAAAATAAACAAGGAATGCAAGGGAACAAATCAAGACATCAGAGACTATGTGAAAACAAGAAAATAAACAAGGAATGAAAGGGAACAAACCAAGACTTCAGAGGGTACGTGAACACGAAAATAAACAAGGAATGAAAGGGAACAAATCAAGACTTCAGAGACTAAGTGAAAACAAGAAAATGAATAAGGAATGCAAAGGAACAAACCAAGACTTCAAAGACCAAGTGAACACAAGAAAATGAACAAGGAATGAAAGGGAACAAATCAAGACATCAGAGACTAATTAATTAAAGACATTTTTTCAGGCAGCATACCAGCAAAGATCACTGCCAAGAATTAAGAGAACACTGATAATATGAATAAATTACGACTGAAAATAATGTCTTTAAACTCACATGAATTGACAGCAGATATTCAAATTATAATATTCTGAACATTAAAACTCAAGAACTATATGTGAAGGGAAATGGCTGTACTGAATGTTTTTATGAAAGTAACTATGGTGTAGATGGCATTTATTTTTTTAACTGTCAAAAGCTGTGGCAATGGAAATACACCTAAAATAAAATCAGGGGAAATGGCAGTACTGAGAAATTACTGACAATGGCAGAAATAGTGTCGGAAATGGTGATAAAACTTCACTATAATCAAGGGAAATAATGGTGCTCGTAGAAATAAAAAAATAATAATAATAATAATAATAATGGTAGAAATGGCACTGGGTATGTAACGATAGATTATAATAGTTAATGAAATGATAGTGCTAATGGAAGTAAAAAAAATGAAAGATGACAGAATTAGCGATGAAAATGGTAGTGAATCTAAGTATGGCAAATGAAAAGAATGGTATTTATGGAAAGAATGGTGGTGATGGACACCAAGGATAAATTTTAAAGACATCAGCGCAGTGAAGGGGTTGTTGCTGTGTCCCCAGGCTTAGCTATACATGAACCCGGTAGACTGCAGGCTGATAAACTCCCCTCCTCCTGCAGTCCACCATCCTCATTTCGGGGGATAGGGAGGGAGCTGAGGGGCGTTTGTATTTAGTAAAGGGAACTGATGGCATAGTCAGTAGTGGCCAAACAGACACGTGCACTCAAATAGTGATTAATATTTTGTTGTTCATAGGCAGCGGGTGTGAATGATGAATGAGTGTGTGTACCTACCCCTTCACTCCTATGACGCGTTTATTCATTGTGTTCTGCTGCCTACAGACGATTTTATTCAGCTTTAGCCCCTCGTACTGACGGATTAGTGAAGGCTGTATCTAACCCATCCAGTTCGAAAGTCATTAGCTAAGAAAAAATTGCCTGAAGGTTCCAAAATTAAAATGAAAAATAAAAAAAAAAGTTATGGGAGTGAAGTGGCCAGGTGATAGAAAAAATATATTAAAATAGATCCTTATTTTTTTCTTTTTTGACTCCATACACTCAAAAAATTAAAAAGACAGTAGAAAAGGAGAACTGATAATAAATGTAAAAAATAAATATATAAAAAACGCAACATAAAAGAGGAAAACAGGTGTGTGTACTAATTTGTAAGGTGTGTGTGTATGTGTGTGTGTGTGTGTGTGTGTGTGTGTGTGTGTAAAAGGCCTACTGTACGTGTTAATACTTACATAGTGTACGTGGTTTGATATTTACACGATATATATATAGGTGTTTTCAGAGTTTTCAGTCACGGTCTTTTTTGGCATAAGCAATTGTCCCCCTGGCCCTTCAATGGTCCCTTAAATCCCTCCCCTTAAATATTTTACCTTAATTTCCTTACCTAAAATCCACCTTCCAACCTTGAAATCCCTAAAATCCACCTGTCAAACCTTTTACCTACATTTCCCTACCTAAAAATCCACTGACCCTTCAATGTTCCCTTAAATCCTTCCCCTTAAACATTTTACCTAAATTTCCTTACCTAAAATCCACCTTCCAACCTTGAAATCCCTAAAATCCACCTGTCAAACCTTTTACCTACATTTCCCTACCTAAAAATCCACTGACCCTTCAATGCTCCCTTAAATCCTTCCCCTTAAACATTTTACCTTAATTTCCTTACCTAAAATCCACCTTCCAACCTTGAAATCCCTCAAATCCACGTCAAAAATTTTACCTAAATTTCCCTACCTAAAAATCCACCTTTCAAACATTCTACCTTAATTTTCCACCTAAAAATCTTTCCTGCCTAAAATCTTTCAGTATTTTTACTTTAATTGACTACCAAAAGATCCACCTTTCAAACCTTTTACCTTAGTTTCCTTAAATAAAATCTACCTTTCTACCTAAAATCCACCTGTCAAGTTTTTACATTAATTTCCAAACCTAAAATCTACCTCTCTTAATTTATCTACTCCCTAAAATCTGCTTCCCTTAAATCCAGAAATCTAAATAAACCTTCGACCTGGATTTCATTATTACTGCAATCTTCTTTAAATCTGACCACCTTCATATTAAATTTCTTCTTGATTTTCTTATTTCCCTTTCCTTATTCTTAGCTTTTCTTCTCTCACCATTTCCTTGTTTCTCTTCCTCTCCTTCTTCATCTTTCCTCCCCCCTTCCCCTTTCCCTACCAAGTTGCCCTTATTCTGCTTCTTCCCTCTCTCTCTCTCTCTCTCTCTCTCTCTCTCTCTCTCGACTAAATTCTGACTCCTACTCCCCTCCACCCCTCCTCTCCCTTCATTCCTCCCTCTCCACCTCCTCTTCCTCCTTAAGCATCTTCTCTCCCTGCCTCCCCTTCCCCCTCCCCCCTCCCCTTTTCTCTGTCCCCTTCCCCCCTTGCACATCAACTCATTACCTAATCTCTCATACGTATCCTCCCCTCCCCTCCCCTCCCCCTTCCCTCCCCTTTTTTTCTCTTCGATCTCTTCCTTCTCTCCCCCCTTCTCTTCCCTTAATTTCTTTTCCAATCTGTCTTCCACTTACTCCTCTTTCCTTCCCTTTCTTCCCTTCACTTACAATCCCTTCCCTTCTCTACCCTTCCTTTCCCTTCCCTTCCCTTCCCTTCCCTACCCCTCCCTTCTCTTCCCTTCCCGTTCCCTTCCCTACCCCTTCCCTCCTCTCCATTCCATTCCCCTCCCTCCACCCTATTCCTCTACCTTCCTTTTGGCAGTACAGTTCTCACGCACTGAAAATAACTCTGTATAAAATAAATATAGAAAAGCATTTTACTCTGCATTTCATTTATCCTACACCCACGAGTTATAATAAAACATCAGGAAATAAGGTGGTTAATAAAGAAGGCATCAAGAAATAAGTAAATTAATAAAAAATACACATTATCAAGAGGAGCAAGCTGGAACAAAATTTGAGTTATTACAATGCCCAAAGTAAGAAAAAATGTGAAAAATAAGTAAATACTGAACACAGATATATATAAAAAACAGACAGACAGATAAATAGATAGATAGACAGATTGGTAAATAATTAAGGAATGTTAAATGCAAATGGTGTACAAGATTTAGGAAACTAGAGGGGCGGGTAGATAAATAAATAAAATTAGTGAATAAAAAGAATGAAGATAGGTACATAGATAGATACATACATAAACAAGGAACGCTAAATTAAAATGGTATATAAAAACAAAATGAAAAATAAATTGCCATGCTACTGAAGAGGATATACATTTTTTATCTCCTTCATTATGATAAATTAAATTTCCACAAGTATAAAATAAAATCGTCTGGATGCATTAAGAAGAAAATTTGATAGTCTGACCCTCACTTATGAAATAAATACTATAGATATGAAAAATGACGATGAACTGCTTATGTCAAAAAGGGGTAATGTTTTTGGATTACTTTTGTTATTTTCGTGGAAGGTGGTGGCGACCATCATCCACTCACTTGATGTTGTGCTGCCTACATCTTCCTTCACCTTAATTATTCGTTTTCTGTATCTGCTCTCCTCTCTTCCTATTTCTCCCATATTCTCTGTCACTTTTATTTACAGTACTCTTCGCTCCTTTTCAAGTGGCTTTACATTGAGTGACAAGCCTAATGGTTTCCTGTAAGCCAGGAAACCGTTTACAACGCTGGGTGGTAACCGTATAACAAACCCACACGTATTCCCTACATGTCAACAAGTGGGTTGGTGGAGGGTTAGTGCCCCTTCCCGTAAAACAACTAACTCAAAGACAAACGACCACGCCTTACGGGATTATGGTATCAGGCTATAGACAGAGATAGAATTTTATTTGTTGTAATGGAATTGTGGATTTTTTAAATGACAGATAGATAGAAAGGCAGACAGATAGACTGGACAAGCAGACACATAGAGACGTAGATAGACAGACAGACAGATAGACAAATAAATAGATTGACTGATTGACTGACTGACAGATACAGACAGGTAGGTAGACAGAGTGGATGAGCAAACAAATATAGATAGACCGACCAACAACAACAGATAAACAGACAGATTCAGACCCAGATAGACAAAAATAGGCAGGCAGAAGGAATGACAGACAGATAGCTGTATAGATAAATAGGTAGACCGACAGATAGACAGAGAGACAGACAGACACAGATAGGCACAGACAAATATAGACAGACAGGCAGAAAGAAAGACAAACAGACTGACGTATAGACAGACAGACAGACAGACACACACACACACACACACACACACACACACACACACACACATACAAAAGATACTTCCCCATAATGGCACCCTCATTAAGGTATTCCCCGCCCTAATGACAAAAGTAATTAGTCGCTGATAACATTACTCTCCATGTCATTAATTATAGGAGCGTAATTAGGAGAAAATGAGAATGGGGTGATACTTCTGAATTAATATTTTTTTAAAGGATTTGTGTGTGTGTGTGTGTTTTTTTGAGGTGTATATGTGGAGGTGGTTGTGTGTGGGGGGGTTGTGGATGTGCGTGTGTGAGGGGGGATTATGGATGTGTGTGTGTGTGTGTGTGTGTGTGTGTGTGTGTGTGTGTGTGTGTGTGTGTGTGTGTGTGTGTGTGTGTGTGTGTGTGAGAGAGAGAGAGAGAGAGAGAGATGGGGGGAAGGGGATGAGAAGTAGGCTAACATTGGACTGCTTCTTTGTAAATGCTGTTTGATGTGTGTGTGTGTGTGTGTGTGTGTGTGTGTGTGTGTGTGTGTGTGTGTGTGTGTGTGTGTGTGTGTGTGTGTGTGTGTGTGTGTGTGTGTGTGTGTGTGTGTGTGTGTGTGTGTGTGTGTGTGTGTGAGAGAGAGAGAGAGAGAGTATGGCACCTTTATGAATGCTTTAGCAGTTGATTGGTTGCAAAGGGCAAAGTGGAAAGCCTCGGTTCAATAATACCACTACACCACCTCATGCCGCTACACCACCTATACCACCACACCACCTCTATACCACCACACCACCAATATCACCACACCACCTCTCACACCACCACATCAGCTATTCATATTCCACTATAAAGCCACTAACCATTTTCCCTATACCACCACACCACCTCTCATATCACCACACCAGCTGTTCATTTTCCATCATAATACCACTTACCATTTTCTCTATACCACGACACCATCTTTCACACCATCACACCACCTAATACCACTAAGCCAGTTCTCATACCACTACACCAGTCATATAACCGCACCAGCTTTCTTCATAGTCCACCATAATACCACTGCAGTGTTCTCGTAATACCACCACAACAGTTGCCTTTATACCAAACCACACCACTTCACGTTAGAATCAATAAACTCGCCAAAAATACCAGCACCACACCACACCACTTTCTACACCACCATGCCACCCACCACACCATTGACTACACCACCACAATAACCACACCACTACACCCCGTCACACCTCTTACACCCTTATACCAGTTACATCACACCTCACACAGAAAGAAATAATCCAATAATACTGTTTGTTCCACTCTCTCTCTCTCTCTCTCTCTCTCTCTCTCTCTCTCCCATGCACTTCCACATCAAACCGCATTTCAAACACAAAGAACCAATCCAATATTAGCCTACTTCTCTCTCTCTCTCTCTCTCTCTCTCTCTCTCTCTCTCAATAAACCATCTTAAAGCTATCTGTCTTTTCCCTCCGTCCCCCCCTCTCTCTCTCATACACATTCAACCCCTCAATATATATTTTTTTATTTCCCACAATGACAGGCCACAGAGAAAGACGGAAGATTCTAACTCTTATAGAATGATTTTGCTGAGTCTGTAATAAACGTGTCTATCTATCTTTCTGCCTGCCTGCCCGCCTGCCTGTCTGTCTGTGTGTGTATCTACTTTTTATCTGTTTGTGTCAGTCTTCGTCTATATATTTTCTTTCTAGCTTAAGTTGCTTCTATCTTACTGTGCCTGTATATCTATATCTATTTACTCCATATATCTATCAGTCTATCTAGGTTTCTCTCTGCACGTAGCCTACCTACCTATTTACTTCTTTATCTATCTGTCAGCCTCTTCGTCGCAGCGTTGCATCACACTCCTTACTATTACAATGAGCAATATTCTCCTCATCTATTAGCGTCTCCCTTCACCTGTTTCTAACCACTTCAGTAACACAATGGCTATCCGGTATTCTCATTCCTTTATGTACTGCACAGTCAAAAAAAAATAACATATCTTCCCAGTTCCGTCTGAAGAACATTTACAACTGGCGATGTGCAATGAAAACCTAATCTCTACTAGTGAGTGTTTCAGATGGTTCGACTTTTTTCCTATACTTTCGTCAGACCTTAGGACGATACTTGTGCCTCTCTGTACACGACACTGAAACTATCTCAGTCTCTTTCCCCTTGTCTACGACCTCCAGTATTTCAAACGCAATGAAACCCCTGATAAGAACACACCCTGACCTTAACCTCTCTTCTTTGATGGTCTTGAGAAACGGCAGGGGGGAGGGGTGTCGTTGCAGGCTCCAGGCTTTGATTTCTTATTTTTGCGCGATAAAACACCCACTGCATAATAAATAACTACATCAATGACGCACACCTTTACGTCTAACTACACTATTACATAAAATTCCACTGCAATTCGTTAATCTTAATTAGGCAGTGATTTTCAACCATTTTTCAGCCTAATCACTCACTAATCACGCTTCTTCAACTAATTAACCTCACTAATCACGTTCCTCCACCTAACTTTCCTCACTAATCACGCTTCTCCATCTAATTAACCTCACTAATTACGCTCCTCCATCTAAATGTCCTCACTAATCACGCTTCTCCACCTAATTAACCTCACAATTCACGCTCCTCCATCTAACTGTCCTCATTAATCACGCTCCTCCATCTAATTAACCTCACTAATCACGCTCCTCCATCTAAATGTCCTCACTAATCACGCTTCTCCATCTAATTAACCTCACAAATCACGCTTCTCCATCTAATTAACCTCACTAATCACGCTTCTCCATCTAATTATCCTCACTAATCACTCTTCTCCATCTAATTATCCACACTAATCACGCTTCTTCATCTACCCTCACTCAATCATCCTTCTCCTTGTTAATTCAGGGCGGAATGTTCTAAGGGCAGAGGGAGAGCGTATGCGTGTGTAAGTGTATTTTCGAGCTGTGTAAATTGCCAGAGGGTTTTAACAAGAGGCTCACACGCGCACCAACACTTTCTTACCATGCCACCACACGCAGGCACCCTCAATGGATTTTTCACTTATTCAGTACGAGGACGCTTTATTTCTTTTAATATATTTGTTTGTTTTTTTCATTTTTGCTCCTGCTGCTTCCATACATTTTGATCTCTCTCTCTCTCTCTCTCTCTCTCTCTCTCTCTCTCTCTCTCTCTCTCTCTCTCTCTCTCTCCAGTTAAAATACCAAACAACCTCAGTAAACCAGATCAACAGTTTCTCTCTCTCTCTCTCTCTCTCTCTCTCTCTCTCTCTCTCTCTCTCTCTCTCTCTCTCTCTCCAGTTAAAATACCAAACAACCTCAGTAAACCAGATCAACAGTTTCTCTCTCTCTGAATCAATAAGCCTAAGTGTACCCCCAATCAAAGCACAAAGCAGCACATCAGGGCATACTCACAAAGTCATTCTTGCTTTCTCGTTTTTATTTTACTTCTGCTAACTTCAGCCACACATGGTGAGAGAGAGAGAGAGAGAGAGAGAGAGAGAGAGAGAGAGACTCCTATTTCACCAAGGTGGCCTAAAATTGCCATCTCTCCATCTTGAATAACGAGATGTAACAAGTGATGAACTCGAACATAGTGCTAGTCACGAAGAAGTGCTATGGAACAGACGTAGCCCATAGCACTCTTTTCCACTGAACTTCGTGAAATAAGCTGGAAAACGACGAAAATCTGAGCCAGGTGAAAACGAAAGACGTATAGGAAAATTGTCGGAAAGGAGGGGTATACAAAGGAAGGGCTAGATGGCGAGGAAGTGATTATTATTATTATTATTATTATTATTATTATTATTTTGTTGATATTATTAGTAGTAGTAGTAGTTGTAGTAGTGTTAGTAGTAGTAATTATGTACCCTTGTTAATGCAGTATACTTGAAAATAAAAACAACAATGGAAATTACTGAATATCTTTGAAAATTTAGGTGTAAAGGATAACTTACATAATTTAAAAACAACAGAAAGCTCCAATAAAAACAATAAAATAACACTGGGAAGACAAAAATGCATCATCATCATCATCATCATCATCATCACCAGCATAAACACCACCACCATCACCATTACCACCACCACCATCATCACGACCATCCTCACCATTACTACCATCATCATCATTACCACCACCACCACCACCACCATCCTCACCATTACCACCACCTTCATCATCAAACCAGCGAACAAGGAAATGCATGACCAAGAAACGTAAAAAAAGAAAAAAAAAATCATGCATATTTGACAGAGGACGCGAGAACGTGAAACCATAGAAAACGGATCATTCTCACCTTAAATTTGGGGTAACTTCTCTATTTTGCACCAACTCACCATAATCACGAAAAATGGCTACAGAATTAACAAATCTTTATCCCTTTCACTACGATACATATCCTTGGTTAAATAAAATCAACATGAGTAGAATAAATATACAAAACGTCGCTCTGAAGAGGTTTGTAGTAGTAGTAGTGGTGGTGGTGGTAGTGCAGAATGAGGACGAGTAGTATTGGTGGTGGTAACAGTAGTAGTAGTAGTAGTAGTAGCAGTACAGGAGGAACAGGAGGAGGAGAAGGAGGACGAGCAGGAGCGGAGGTAGAGGAGGAGGAGCAGGAGCAGAAGGTGAAACAGTTAGGGAAGATTATTTTGAGCAATTTTCCTTAGATGAGGTAAATTCCAAGCCAACTTTACTTAGATAAGGCAAATTCTAAGCTAATCACATTCTCCTAGAGCAGCGTTTCTTAACTTGGGGTGCTAGCACCCCCAGGGGTGCTGAAATCAATTTTAGGGGGTGCTGGAAAATTCTGCATTATTGTTTTCTTTTTCTTAATGGTTTTGCTTAGTATTGGCATCCTTGATTTTTTTTTTTTTTTTTTTTTTGAGAATGTATAACATAAACTGTTAGGCAGTACTTCACATCACTTTAACCCTGCAGTAGTGTAGCAACTGTAGTCCCAGTAACTAGATGTAAAGGGGTGCTGGCTGGACTGAGACCTTATTACAGGGGGTGCTGAGGTCGGAAAGGTTAAGAAGCGCTGTCCTAGAGGTTGCAAGAATGAAATAAAAAGAAATAGTTGTTTTAAAGGGGTTAATTTGGGCTGCATCTAACCACTCCATTAATAAGCGTGTATCTTATGCTGAATAACATCGTCTGGGCAGCGAGAATGGTGACTATCATTCTGTAACTGGTTATCTATCTCCATCTATCAATTTATATTCTAATCTATTTACCTACATCTATACAGTACATCTGCTATATATTATATATCTGTACCTATCTACCTCTTTCTATGCATCTCTATGTTATCCAACTGTATATAATCTACTTGTTAAACAATACCTATTTATTCACCTACTTATACATTGTCTATCCATCTAATCACGCCATTCAGAATATACTTTTTACAGTATATAAATTTATACTGAAATGTGGGTTGCATTATCCTAAGACTTTATTCCACCTTTCCCTTAATTCCATACGGGATGCACTTAACCCTTTTACTGCAACGGCCTATTTCTATCTATTTGTTTATCTATCTATCTATCAGTCTGTCTTTCTATATCTGCTTATATGTCTATCATCTACCTACCCACCTACCTGTTTGCTTATTTGTTTACCTATGTATCTATCAATCTGTCTTTCTGTACCTGTTTATCTATCTCCCTCCCTACCTACCTACCTATCTGTCTGTCCGTCTGTCTATAGACAGACGCCTTAATCCCAAAGCAAGAAGGCGGCCACAAACAAATCGCCTCCATGTCTCGCGTCCCCTGCCATCAGGCTGCCCTTTCTTCAACTCATGCTACCCTCCCTCATACCACCTCTGCACCTTATCGTTCTATCTCCTCCTCATCTCCCCTCCCCGACTCCATCTCACTCGCATACACTCTCCTATTCAGTCTCTCAATCTCCATTCTCCCCAAACATACATATTTTGCTCTCACAACCTTCGGACAAAATTATTACGCAGAAAATATACCAAGCAAAAACGAAAAATAAATAAAAACATACAAATAAATAAATAAAAACACTAAAATATTTATGAGATGGTAAGAAACAGGTAAATATCACATCCAAATTAACTTATAAGGATTTTAATTTAATAGAAAAAAACCAAACGCATTTAAAAATTTCATTTCTCTTTATAATAACTCTTTTCTTTTTTTTAGAACCCAAAATCAGCAAAGGAAATACCTCCGTATCAGTTTTGAGTGGCATATAATTTTGAGTACGATTAGCTATTCCCGAGCGTATATTATAAATTTTTACATGAATAGCATTTTTATTGAACTAAAAAATTATATAACTTCTTTTTTTATTGATCAACTTGCCTAGATTGTGGGGGGAGTGTGTGTGTGTGTGTGTGTGTGTGTGTGTGTGTGTGTGTGTGTGTGTGTGTGTGTGTGTGTGTGTGTTGCTCATTTCCCTATATTCAATTCTTTATTTACAAACCGTACAGTGTCATCAGTAATATAACTTTTTTCGTACAAGTAAAATCTTTAACATAATCGCGCACACAATCAATAACAGTAGTAGTAATAATAATGATACTAATAATAATAGTACTTCCACTCTAACAAACTCCCCTTCCTGCCTCTCTCTAAACTCCTGAACAATTCTCCTAATTATTCAACACAGCCCCATAAAATATCATACACCTCATTCCACACCACCAACTCTGCACACACACACACACACACACACACACACACACACACACACAAAGTTCCTCTAATGTCACCTCCAACACTACACACACACACACGATCAGATAACATTTCGCCACTTCTGATTGTCGCTTTCCTCTGCTGACTAATATTCCTAAGCCAGGAGAGGCTTGATAAATTTAATTATATATATATATATATATATATATATATATATATATATATATATATATATATATATATATTATTAATGAAGAGATCAATGAATGTTCTATTTTATCCCTCAATTTCGAAAACATATCTATTAGTGTGAAAAAAAAAAACTGTGATGAGCGAATAAAATAAAAAATAAAAGAATGAGTTGGTGTTAAACTTCTCTCTCTCTCTCTCTCTCTCTCTCTCTCTCTCTCTCTCTCTCTCTCTCTCTCTCTCTCTCTCTCAAGGAAATTCACGTAACCCTTAATTCTAGCCAACTAAGCATTCTACTGTGCATAAATCTAGGAAAATAGACTGCAATGCGCTGTTCTTTGCACTGCATCTTGTACACTTTGCAATGAGGTTCCGGAAAGGTGTGTGTGTGTGTGTGTGTGTGTGTGTGTGTGTGTGTGTGTGTGTGTGTGTGTGTGTGTGTGTGTGTGTGTGTGTGTGTGTGTGTGTGTGTGTGTGTGTGTGTGTTTTGTTACCTGCAAAGACTCCAATTACGTACTTCCACCTTATATGCAGTATGTACATCTAATTATATAGCATGCGTATATTTCACTGTGCTGTATGTATGTATGTATGTGTATGTATGTATGTGTATGTATGTATGTATGAGCGCACCAATTTATCTATGAATGAATGTATGAACGGATACATTTTTATATAAGAATGTATGACCCTGTGTACGTTTGTGTGTATGCCTGTGTGCGTGTGGGTGTGTGAGTTATGTGCCTTTTCTCTCCATGACAAGCTGCAATTTTCTCTCAGTATGTACGTGTCATCTTTGTACGTGTGTGTGCGTGTGTGTATGAATATGTGCATTTGTGTGTCTGTGTGTATATGCACCATACTGCGTTGTAGTGTGTATGTACGTGGGTGTATTGTGATGTCTATGCAATTTTGTGTGTGTGTGTGTGTGTGTGTGTGTGTGTGTGTGTGTGTGTGTGTGTGTGTGTGTGTGTTCTCTCTGTGTGTATGTAGGTTTGTGTACACGTACGTATGTGGGTGTGTGCGTGGGTATTTGCCGCAAAAGCTTAAGCAAGGGTAAGTTATTCTCTCTCTCTCTCTCTCTGTCTGAGAGAGAGAGAGAGAGAGAGAGAGAGAGAGAGAGAGAGAGAGAGAGAGAGAACGTGTGAATGAATCAATTTAACTTCTAGAAAGTCCGTAACTTTTCTTAATATACTCCTTAAGTATGAATGTATGAATGTTTCGTGTATGTATATATGTATGTATATGCATGATTTTGTGTGTACGTATGCATATGACTTTATGTGTCGTAGTTACAAGGGCATAAGGGAGGGTTTCCCATCACGTGTGTGTGTGTGTGTGTGTGTGTGTGTGTGTGTGTGTGTGTGTGTGTGTGTGTGTGTGTGATAGACAGACACTGACAGACAGATATAGATAGATAGATAGACAGAGGGATGGATGAATGGACAGACACAAAGACGGGTATACAGATAAATAGGTAAAGACGGACAGGCAGACATATACAAAAGTTAATAGACTGGCAGACAGGTAGACAGACAAATATATTAATACACAGCTAGATAGAATGATACAGACTGTCTGATAAAGCATCCATCAGCCCTCAAACTATTCAATGAATCTCTCTCTCTCTCTCTCTCTCTCTCTCTCTCTCTCTCTCTCTCTCTCTCTCTCTCTCTCTCTCTCTCTCTCTCTCTCTCTCTCTCTCTCTCTCCCAATTCATCTAGCTAATGTACATTCAGCTATTTAATTATTCATCTGTTAGCCTGTCCATCCACTTATTTTTTCTCTCTCTCTCTCTCTCTCTCTCTCTCTCTCTCTCTCATTAATTCACCTGGCTGATCTATATCCAGCTATTTAATTATTCATCTATTAACCTGTCCATCCACTTATTACCTCTCTCTCTCTCTCTCTCTCTCTCTCTCTCTCACACACACACACACACACACACACACACACACACACACACACATCTTTGAGTGATGTACGATAATTCCCTCCGTTCTCCCTTACTCTCTCCATCTTTCCTCAAATCTCTCCAACTCTCCATCATTCATGACAAATAATAAATCATCTCAATCACGGAACCTGAAAAAATCGCCCGAAAAAACACTCCTGTGGGAAAAAAAACACGGAAATATACTTCGCTTGTGGCTTGTATAAATGGCAGGGTTCGGAAGGCATCGATCCGTGTGTCCCTCGGCCAATCAGAACTCGCCTCTTGTTCCATCTGAGTAAAAGCAGAGTTCTGATTGGCCGACGAACCTCGCGTGTCGGCCCTGAGGGGAGGCACGGGACGCTTCCTACCTGTGGTTCCTGGATATAGACAAGCAAGATCAGTGGGGCTTTGGCCTTCGTGGAGGGGTGGTGTTAGCGCTCCTGTAGCCAGTTTAGGGGTGATATCCTAGCAAACTACCCTTCCTAGCTTTAACCAAGTGTACCAGCTAGGCCCCAGCGCTGCTAGGAAACCCCAAATATACTCCAGTTCCCGTTAAACCCTGCCAAAGTGCCAGAAAAGTGGTGTTAGTTGCCAAAATGACGATAATATTTGTCCAAAGGTGGTGGTAGGAACGTGGAAGCAAGTGTGTTTTTAACTTGCAAGTGCTAATTAATGAAAGTACATAAACGTTGTTGATTCCGCATATATCTCCCCTTGTTTATGATGAGGGAGAGAGAACGTGAGGTGAAGGAAGAGGGGAGCGGGGGAAGAGAGTGAGGGGAGAGGTGTGGGAGGAAGGGAGGGAGAGAGAGGTGTGGAGGCGGAGATGTTGAGACAGTGTGAGTCGAGACTGGAGGGAAAATTCTGGTGCGAAAGGTAATGAAAATAAAATATGAGGTGGAAAGGAGAAATGAAGACATGCAGGAAAAGAGAAGGGGAATAAAGAGGGAGAAGGAAATGAACAAATGGAGGGAGAGAGAGGGGGAATAAAGAGTAAGGTACAGAACTGAAAAATAACTAAGATATGTAAGAGTGCAAGAGGGAGAAGAATAAAAAAATAAACAAAACTGAGAAGTAAACTGGATTGACAAAATAATTAAAACAGAAGATGTGAAAAAGAAGTTAAATAAATACGTAAAATGAGAAATAGAGAAAACTAAGAGCTGAACAATGAATGGAAAGTGGAAAGGAATATTATAACAGAAACACAGAAAAAAGTACAAATAAATAATAATAAACAAATGCAGAGTACATAATAAAGTTACGATAGTGTATTAAGAGAATAAAACTGGAAAAAAATTAAAGGAACAGAATAAAGGGAAAGAACAGGAGAGGTAAATTCCTATGATAAATTAGGGAAGGAGATAAGGAATAAATGAGGAAGTAGAGGATACAAGAAAGTGGTAGTAGAAAGAAGGAAACAGAGGGAAGGAAGGACAAACTAAGCGTGAAAGATAGGAGTAGGAGGAAAGAGGGAAGAAAAACACCAGCGTGAAGAGAAAGGAGCAGATGGAAGGAAGTGATAACAGAAGATGAAGAGAAGAGAATGAAAGAGTAAGGAACTAGAGACAACAGGATGGGAAGGTGGGGGAAGGAGAAGACGAAGAAAAAAAATGGAAATAGGAAAGAAAAACAAAAGGTGAAGAAAACAAAACAACAGATAACCATTAATGAAGAAAATATACCAATACAGTAGATGAAACAGCAGGAAATAAAATAAAAAAGAAAGAAGAAATGGAGTAATGTAAAACAGGGAAACTGGGAACGAAAAAGAAGGGAAAAAACTACGAAAAAAATATTAAAACAATGTAAAATAGGAAACAAGTTGTAATGATGAAGACAAGAAGAGAATTTTGAAACGAAAAATTATGAAACAAATGGAGTACGAAACAGAAAGAAGCAAAACTCTAAAAGATGAAAATTATTAAAATTAAGTAAATAACAGAAAAACAAGTACAGTAACATAATAACAATAAAGACAAGGAAAGAATTTTAAAACGAAAAACTTGGAAAAAAAAATGTACCAAAGTGAGAAAGAAAAGAAAGACAAGAGAAAAAACTAATAAAGGAAGAACTATAGGTAAAAAGAAAACAGACGTTAATGAATGGGGCAACGTCTTCATACAAACGAAATAAAGGAAGAAGAGTTACGGTAGACTAAACCAGTATGATAAAAATATGCAGAAACAGATATATTTATTGTGGTTAAAGGATCAAGAAACCGAAAGACGAGTAAATAAAAATGAAATACTGTAGCTCAAGAAAGAAATGCAGAATACAGACAATTTAAAAGAAAATCAAGAAGTAAAAACACACATTATAAAGAGCAATGGGTGACTATTTTATGAAGCCCATTAAGAAAAAAATTGAGATGAAGAAACGAATTGCCAGATAAAAAAAAAAAAGTGAGATGGGAAACCGGAGAAAAATAAGACACTGATGACTGACTCTTATTTGACCCATGAAAAAGGGTAAAAAATAAACAGAAAGACAGAAACAACAGACCGATAAGGACAAAAATAAACTGAATAATAGAGTTAAAACACATAGGGTAAAACGTGAATAAAAGCAACTTGGTGAAGAAAGTGACAGAGGAAACGTTGATGACCAAAAAAGTGCACCGTGAAGACAGAAACAACAGACCGATAAAGACAAATATACAAGAGATAATAAAGAGGGAAAAACAAGAATAAAAGCAACTTAGTAAAGAAAATGACAGAAGAGAACTGAAAACCAAAAAAGCGACAAAGGAAAAAAAAAAACAAATCGATAAAGAAAAAATAAACTAAATAATAAAGTAAAAACAGATAGGGTAAAATAAGAATAAAAACAACTTGGTAAAAAAAAAGTGGCAGAAGAAAAGTGAAAACCAAAAAAGCGACAAAGTGAAAAAAAAGACAAAAAAGAATATCACACGGAACAAAAACAAGAGACAACAAAAGAGTGATCGCTGTCTCCAGACCCACAATATTTAAGAAAAGAGACAAATTAAGTAAGAAAGTAAGACAGCTGAGAATCGAAAACCGAGAGGGATAAAGAAAATGGCAAAAAAAGAAAAGAAAAATACAATAACAAAAAGACAAAAAAGACAGACAGTCGCTTTTTACCAAAGAATAAAAATGGCAGGTTAATGAAGAAAACCTAAATACACAAAGACATAAAAAAAGAAATACTGGAGAAAAAATTGGAAATAAAAGCATAAAAAATACGTAGGTAAGACAAAAAGAAACAGAGAGAATGTCAGATAAAATGCAGGAAATAAAACCATAAAATTGGGAGGTATGATGAAAGTGGAAATAATAAAGAGGAGAAAATAAAGGCATAAAAAATAGACAGGTATGAATAAAAGACCTAAAAAGAGAATAATTAACAACAGCAGAAAATAAAAACATAAAAACAGACAGGTATGGTGGTCTCTTATTTGGGTCACAGAAGCCGTTCCTCTCACCCTCCCTGTCTCTGCTGTCTTAGAAGAAAGCAGAGACTCT
This sequence comes from Coenobita brevimanus, assembly GCF_032717465.1. Lineage (NCBI taxonomy): Eukaryota > Metazoa > Arthropoda > Malacostraca > Decapoda > Coenobitidae > Coenobita > Coenobita brevimanus. The sequence continues at coordinate 4,887,035 of NC_137030.1, read as the reverse complement.
TAGCTGCTCTTAGCGCATTCACGGCCCTCTCTCTGTTACTCTTAGTCTTCCACACCTCATCTTCAAATTCCTCCACCTCTTCCCCATACCTCCCTAGACAGAGCGGGGGAGGTACAGAGAGGCACAGAGACCTCCCAGATAAGCAGCATTATGTCAGGGATGTGATACAGAGCCCTGGGATACAGAAATACAGGATAAGCGGCATCATAATCACTCCTGCTAGCTACTCCAATGACTACAGGCAAATGAGACATAGCGAAGGCACAGATTGGACCCTCAGCAGAGACCACTTCCTAGCAAGTGACTTGGGGACAAAGAAACTGGTGCAGCAGAGAATCCCCGCGCTGCACAGAGACACCCTGAAGACCCGAGGCAACACCAACAGCGCCAGGAGGAGGAACAGAAAGTATGACAGAGAATCGGTAAGGGAGAGGCTGATGGGGAGAGTCGGGGAGGTGATGGGGGACCTATCCGAAAAAGAGACGAAGTTACTAAGACTCGGTGACCCCATTCAGGAAAACAAAAGACCACAGGAGGAAAACAAAAGACCACAGGAGGAAAACAAAAGACCACAAGAGGAAAACAAAAGACCACAGGAGGAAAGCAAAAGACCACAAGGAGAAAACAAAAGATTACAAGAGGAAAATAAAAGTCCAAAGAAGGAGGACAAAAGACCAAAACCTGGACCAATTGACCCCAGGGAAAGAAAGATCAGGTACAGACCCTTGAAAATTCCAGTGAAAATCCCTGTGAAAACCGTGAAAAATGTCCCCATATCCAGCAAAACAAGGATCAAGAAAGAGACAAACACGATAGAGAAAAAATCCGACCACATACTCCACCAACGGGACACAAACACCAGGTTCAAAACCCCAGAGAGACACAGAAACCCGGGCGAAACCCAAGCGAGGAGACCCGGCAAACCCAGAATCCCTAGACAAAATCCGGGGGAGAAGCCAACATGGAACAAAAACCGAGAGGGTCGAGCTATGGCGGGTCGAAAGGTACCACTAAGACGCCCTAGCAAAGATGGAGGCGCAAGAAAGAAAGCCCTCCTCGACTTAAATCGCCCTTTTTCTCTCGACCGCGCCTCCCACGGGATCGAAGCGCCTAAGGGATTCGACTCCTGGACCCAACGAAGCCCCAACCGGACCAGGGGAGTCGTACCTCTCGCCGGAGTGGCCGCAGAAGGGGGTGAAGAGGGAGGTGCTGGGTTCGACAAAGGGGCCACTCGCAATATTCTTCTCTTGGACTATTCTCGCCCTGCCTATTTCCCATGGAGGACGACCAATGATGAATGTGCCAATTATGCTACGAGGTAAGGGTTCTCTCTCTCTCTCTCTCTCTCTCTCTCTTTCATCCACAATCCAAGGAGTCTATTCTATATTCACCAAAAGGGGATATTTTTTCCTTTTTTTTAATGATGCAAAACGGTCTAAAAATTATGTCGTCGTTCTGAAAGGGTCAAGTTACACCATATGCAAAAGGTCTCCTTTTATCTATCTATCTATGCCTATCTACCTATTTGTCTATCTCTCTATCTACCTACCAGCCATTCTATATATGTACTGTTAGACGCCCTAATCCCGTAAGGGGAGGCCTGAAACAAATCGCCTCCACGTCCCCCTATCCTCTACGATCTGGCTGCCTTCCCTCCAGCACACAGAGCCTCTCTATCTTCATAAATAAATAATAAATAAATAAATACGAGATGCTATTGAGTTGCCCTGACCTTCGAAAATTTGGCCAGTTCCATCGGGGTACGAAGTCTTTATTATACTGTGACTGGCAATGGGGTGAAATGATGAAGCGAAAGAGTGCGTGCGCGTGAAGGCGACCTGGGATGGAATGAGGGATTGTGGGTCAGGAATTGATGGGAGGGTGATGTGTGGTGGAGGGTGATGTGTGATGGAGGGTGGTGTGTGGTAGAGGGTGGTGTGTGGTGATGGGTGATGTGTGGTGAAGGGTGGTGTGTGGTGGAGGGTGATGTGTGGTGAAGGGTGGTGTGTGGTGGATGGTGATGTGTGGTGAAGGGTGATGTGTGGTGGAGGGTGATGTGTGGTGAAGGGTGGTGTGTGGTGGATGGTGATATGTGGTGGAGGGTGGTGTGTGGTGGAGGGTGGTGTGTGGTGGAGGGTGGTGTGTGGTGGAGAGCTGTTTATGAGTAGGGACAGAAATACCCTCTTTATTTTGTCTAGGCTACCCCTTACTGGATGCGGCGTTAGGCAAGACAGGGTTATATACTGTATTTGCAATGGGTTGTGGGTTGCTTCTCTCTCTCTCTCTCTCTCTCTCTCTCTCTCTCTCTCTCTCTCTCCCCCCATGCACACACTGTCTTTAATCCCTTTAATAATTCCTCCCTTTCTCTCTCTCTCTCTCTCTCTCTCTCCTCGTTCCTTCACCTTCCTGGTCTTTCTCTACTTCTTTCACCACACACACACACACACACACACACACACACACACACACACACACACACACACACACACACACACACACACACACACACACACACACACACACACACACACACACGAGAGACAGACAGACAGACAGAGACAAAAAGGTGTGCGCGAGGAAGTACTTGAGTATGTGCGTGAACTGTGTGCGTGTGTACGTTAATAGTTACCTT